>NW_022595248.1:79289-99487 GCF_009176505.1 Sitodiplosis mosellana | reverse complement strand
CACACACACACACACACACACACACACACACACACACACACACACACACGCCGCACAACGTTTTGATTCTTTAGTACGACGATTCTCCTATTATTTTTTTTTTATTTCAATTTGTTCGAATGGTGAAGATAAAGTGGAGACGACTGTGTAGACAACGAACGGCCGTTATGCTCTCGAGAAAGCACACGGTTTTTTCCAATTTAACGTATGCTATAAGGGTGAATAGTTGATGGTGGTATGACTCGGTTTGAATATGTGTGTGAGTGAATGTGTTTTATCTGGAATCGTCTTTTTATATTTATGAGATTTCGATGCTTTAAAAACACATTCGATGAGAATTGACACTCATGCACACGGTCTCTCCCATTGCTTTCGCTCCTCCATATCGTATCGCTGTCTGTCGAATAAAAATTGCTACTCCGTGTAGGAGTTACAACAGCAACAAAAATAATAATAACCAAAAGCCGATAGAGCCACATAGAAAAATGGCCGGTGATAAAAAAAATGGAGGTAGGCATAATAGCAAATGACTATAAAAGGTGGTTTTAAGCTGTTCAGCACCGTGCTCTTCCTATTTCCATTCAAGTGAAAAATATACATGAATTTTTCTTTCGTTATCGTCTTTTGCCATCGCCATCGAATAATACCCATGCACACAATGTCCGGGAGTGAGCAAAAAAAAAGCGCGCAATGCGCTAGCGCTCGAACGAGAAAAATAGCACCTGGAGAAATGAATATCAGCGATTTGCTTACAAGTTTTCATTTTCACTACCCATCCCTCCAGAACAACAACACAACATTTTAATATATGAACAACGAAATTGTGTGTGTGTGTGTGTGCTCGGTACACCCATCGACGACGCAACGGAAGACTGTTTAGATTTTTCACCATCGTTTCAAACATATTCATCGTTCGTCCGGGCACCTTTTTTGTGTACGGTTGTGCATCAAGAACGGAACATAAAATTGATAGCAAAAAATCGATAAAGTGTGGCTAACAAGCATTTATGTCAAACATTTTTTTCCCTGCTCTTAACGGTTCTCGGCGAGCAAGAAAAAAAGACACATTTATTGTTTGGTAACCTGCAGCTAAACATTGGCAAAGGCAAGCGCAAAAAAACATCTACATGAAATACGACCACACATAAAGTGGTGGAGAACAAAGTTGAGCGTTTGCATATATATATATATATACAATACAGAGTGAGAAAGAGAGAAAGAGAGAGAGAGAGAGAGAGAGAGAGTAGAAAAAATGACAAAATATATTCACATTCTCCTATAGCCTCTATCGCCAAAACACACAATAGATGCGAGTTCTGAGCATGGGCAAGCCGAAAGAGATTTTAGATATTTTCATAATGCGAAACAAAATTCCGAAAAATCATTGATGGCGTGCTTGGCATTTGACATTGCCTGATTATTTTTTCGATGTCACACACAGGATGGAAGAAAAAAATAGCAACAACAACACCGACATGAGACTCTATCTTCTCTCAGCGCACCGGCGTTGTGTGTATTTTGTATATTGACAACAAATATGTTGGGATTTTGATAAAATCATGATGTGTGTGCGCGCGAACTATACAGCGGAATATGTGTGCTTGCTGTTTTTGTTTGGATTGGAAAATGAGAGAGCGAGAGTGTGAAAGGAGCGAGCTAGCGAGAGAAAAAAATTACGAAAATCTATCATGAGAGTTGCAAACTTCATCCGAGCATAAGCATTCCGATCGAAATGCAAACAAAAATTGTCACCGAAACTATGTGCAGCGTTTGGCAAACATGAGCATACACACACACACACATCAAACAGTCAAAAATTCACATTCTATCACTCTTCCACCTATAAATTTTCAACCCGGCAAACATGCGGCGTGCGCGACAACTCGCTTCGATTCCATTAATGAAACGGCAACTGCGAGCGAGCAAGCGAGTTGAACTAAACCGAAAAACTAGAACGCGCAAGCTGAAAATGAATTTTCACCAGCAGAAGCTTGGCGAGCGAGTGAAGTGAAAGGAATAGAAAAAGCAAACGCCGCTCATATCTCTCTCCGCTTGATAATAAAACTACCGACATTTATTGGAAATGTTAAAAGTTTTCCAATTTTATCCGAAATTTGTTTTTCGGTTTTATTATTTTTTTTCCTCTGCGTTCTGCATTTTTGCGCGGCATTGGTGTTTTTTTTTTTTTGCATTCTCCGCCCGAGACTTCGTTTGCTCAATAATCTGTTCTGCTTCGCGTCCTCCGAATGTACATACCGAATGCCATTAATATTTCGTTCGATTTCCTTTTTGATGCCTTGTGCACGCTGCTTTATCAACATGCATGCAAACACACACACACACACACACAACGCCCATTCGAAAAAGTTCCGCTGTTTGCTATTTCTGCTGCTGACTTTTTTGCGAGTGTGTATGTACGCTTCTGCCATTGTAGCATTTGCATCCGTCGGAGTTGATTTTGTCATTCTTGTCCTTTTTTGTGCCAGCTCTTCTCGACAATGTTCATGTTCATTTGCACCAAGTATTCCCGCTTCTGAACGCACAATTTTATTAGGCCAAACAGGGAAAAAAGAAGAATAATTCGGTTGTGTGTGTGTGTGTCGTTTGAATGAAGAATAGTTGTGTGCGGGCGAGAACGAAAGCGTTCGATGTGAATGTTGGTGCTTGACTTTTTGCATTATTCTCGTCATCGTCATTCGAATTAATGTTGGATGATTGGTTGACACAGGTTGTTATTTGGTACGTTGGCTTTTTCAATTATCTTCAAACATGAAAATATGAATAGCGAACCGAACCGCAGGTACGACGGAAAAGAGAGAACACACCATCACGATTCATACATGTGGAAAATAACTGGCAGAAATGGTTCGTTTTCATGCATGTATTCCATGTATGAGTTTTTAACGATTTTTTTTTTCTTCTTCGGTTCATGTTTGTTTGTTTTTCCCTTCGGTTTGGGCTCTTTTTTAGCTTTACACGCTCTCACACTCACAAGAGACTCGTATATACTAAGCGATGTCGCTTTGCTCCAATCGAAAAACGTGCAACAGAAGTCTATTCGTGCTTAAATTAAAAACATGAAAAAAAAACACCCCAAAAGCACAAAAACAAACAAACATTCGGTTTCTAAGTCAGATTGCTATTGACAATCATATTTTTTTCTATCACGCTCTCCAACTCTTAGCTCCACGATTTCTGAAGTGGAGAGTTCATTCCACACGTGCGATTCGAAGAGCATTTAATTGGTATTTGAATAAATTTTTCATTAATAGCCCATGTTGTGTTTGCCTTTTCTCTCCCTCTTGATATAATTGATGGGGAGGTTGACAACCAGTTCATATCCAAAATTAACGATTTCGTGCATCAATATTGGTCACATGCAGTATTGAAATTCGACAGCCAAATGTGCCCAATGTTTATTCGATTTGGAAGCGACAACAATCGAATCTTTGTAGGTCATTAATTAGGGTAAATATGCACATGATGTTACAATATTTCCTTTAATTATTTACTCATTTGTACACAGTGTGTACGTGTAAGTGCGGCTTGAGTGCGTTTGTCACCGTCTTATCAATTTAGTCAACCCGAAAATCGACCACAATTCAATCAAATGATTTATATGAAAACCACCGGGAAACCATTACGATTCCCATTAATTTCGTAGATGAAGCGAAGCGCATTTCAACGTGCTTATATTCCGATTTACGTTAATTTTTTTTGTCTAATGAACCCTGTTCACAACACCGAAACACACTCAATAATCAAATGTTTGGATTTGACAATCGAATAGTTTAGGATTTGCCATGCTTTAGTAATCGCATTTTCCGAATTGTTTTTCTTTCTCCTTTTTGTTCACTATGACAACATTTCCTCGACCGAAATTTACTTTCGGACTCGGAATCATTTGTTTCTCCCTCGTCGGCTGTATCTCAATCACTCACAAACGCTTTCAAAGCCCTTGAAAAGTTTATGTTACCGCGTTTTGAGTTGGAAGCGAAAAAAAAAATTGATGAACGAAATGGTCCTCATCACAACAATAACAAGAACAAATCCGAAATTGATACGCAGCGAAGGGATAGAAATTCATGCCTAAATCGAATGCAGATAAAATACAAACAACGACGAACGAAAAAAAATATGAAAATCATTTAAAAATCGATCAAAAACTCTTTAGAGAAATCTCCATCCAGAGAGAGAACGCCGATTTGAAGACAGGTGTATTTATATCCCATATCAATTTTGAAACAGAGACAGAAAGAGAGAGAGAGAGTATCTTCTTTTCGATTCCCTCTTCCCGCATCACATACCCATTCGGTGAAGCGCCGAACGATGGTGTGATGGAGGAAAAATTGAAATATTAAACGGATATTAAAAACATTGGACCGTGTGTGTGTCACATATAGCCTTGAGTATAGATTTCTCGAACAGGATTTGTGCATCACTCCCGGTCGTTTGCTCGTTTCGAATTCATGTCAAAAAAAATATTTTGACATCTTAATTCCCTGTCAGTTAACCTAAGCTTCAAATCAATTTCATATTTATTTCCTATTTCAATCCAAAGGATAAAAATTCCACTCTAAAATATTGAAGCGAAACACACACACACACACACACGACCAAAATAAAGTTTCTTTCGATGTTTCTGTCTTCACGCGAGAATGGTTGTGTGAATGGACAGAGAATCGAAATCCATGCGAGTTGCACGAGCAATGGCCGGTGGTGGGTGGTGGTGGTAGTATGGGGAAGTGAAATGAAAAATCCTCAATGAAAAATATTTCTATGACCTTTTCTACTGTATTTATCATACTACACTCTCGTTTCGGTGTGCTTAGTCGTACTCTGTCAACGATACTATCTCTCGTGCAAAGTAACATTTCGTTGTCGCCACTGTGTCCAAAACGCACAACGAAAAAGTATTCGTATTTTCAGGCACTTCGCCCGTTACAACGATGCACCCATGCTATGGTTTTTTTTTCTTCATTTCGAATATTTTCTGTGTCCCTTTATATGTACTACGATTTCGTTTCAAAGTGCCGTTGTCCGCCCGGTAAACGGTTGACATATAGTCTTAATGCATGATGCTTTCGTAAATCCCATCCAACAAAAACAATTACAACCAAATGAAGAAATGTATTTTTTGTGTTTCGTTCGTCTTTTTTTTATCCTTCTTTCATTTTGTCGGTGAATGAAAACGAAGTGGGTGAGAGAGAGAGAGAGAGAGAGAGAGAGAGAGAGAGCAAGAACGTAGTACATTTGCTAGTGGCACAACTGCTGCGTTTGCCTAATGCACGGTACAAATATGTCAGTTGTTGCTTTTCCTCATCACTTTTTCAGCAGCAACAGCAGCAATGTAGCTGCTAACCGATTCTTCAACTTTGTCCTCATTGCGCCGCGCACAAAAACCAGCGAATCGTACGAACGCGAAATTTCGTCTGGCGACAAGACGAAAAATGAACCGGCGAAAAATTCAAGTTTGGAACGAAGAAGAGGAAAAAAAGATGGAAAAAGTTGTGTATTTTATTGTAAGAAGCTTATAATACCCTTTAAAAATGTCCTGTGTCCAACAGCGACACAAACACACACAAAAAAACACATCAACGTATTGAAACTTTGCGCTGCTAGCAAATAATGATTCGTTGAATGGGCGAGTGGCTATGGCCTGTGCAAAAATTCTGACAGAAATCGTCGCTGAACAGAGTCGAAAAATGTTCTCTCGGTCTATCACAAAAATACATGTCACAAACGTGAAATGCGAAGCGATGCGCGCGTGGGCGGACGGCCAAAGCACGACGAATGCAAACAACAGCAGCAGTAGCAACGTACGACAACGTTGACGATAAAAAGGATACATGAAATATAAATATACAAATTCATCAACTATTTCACATTTTCGGCGAGCAACAGCCAAAACCGACTTCCATTACAAAATTCTCGTTCGCGCTCGTGTACACAAGCGATAACATTTGAAATCAACGACAACAGCACACACACACACACAAAACGCACAAACGTAAATAAATAAATAGACCGAAACCGGGGTAGAAAGAAGAAAAAAAATTGCTCTCTCTCTCCACACACCGAAAAACGAAAAACCGAGAGACGGAATCCAACAGCAACAGGACGAAAAAAATCTATACATAAAATAAACTGGAAGGAGTCGAAAGTGTTCGTGACAGTTTCATATAACGTTGTGAAGACAATTATTTTAATGATTGCGTTTTCCCCAAAAAAAAAGAGAGAATAAAATAAAAATATATGAGTCGCAGAGAGGAAAGTACTGGTGGCAGTCATTCGTGCAGCCGTTATAACGGCTATGACTATTTTTTTATTCTTCCTTTTTCCTTGTTTTCCATTGGTTCAAAGTCGTATATCGTTTTCATCATAACATTACACAACGCGCGTATTATTTTCACTAAACTGCTGAGCGAATGTATTATTTTATTGCATAGCCGAAACGAACGTCTCATTCCACGCCGCCACGTCACACCACGTTTACTTTGCATTTTATCACAATAATACAAATTTGTGTTCACATTTTCCCTTCGACTCCGTCGTTTTGTTTTCTTCCTTATTTTTAATGGCATAGCTAAAGACTCGTTCTTTTTCCATCGAATATTCCGGTCGGTCGGTTGGTCTCTCACGTGTGTGAATCGATTTCAATTCCATAATTGTACGGAAAAACAACGAAAAGTGTACAAGTTCCATTCAGTTCCATGAAAACTAACCACAACCGACTTTATTTTCCTTCGTCACAAGGAAAAACCAACTAAAACAATTTCTTTTTTCTTCATTACGGTAAAAGACTTTTCGGTGGCCAGTTTTTTTTTCCATTTGGTCAAAATGAAAATGGAATAAAAACGCGGTTACTTTGTTTGGCATGACTTTGTATGCATTTCACTTGAAGTAGTTGTAATTCATCAACAACTCGTCAGCGTACTCAAATTAGAAATATAATTAACGTAATGAAAACCGCTCGCTAGGATAATTTACCGAGGGGTGATAATTTAACGTGGCAACATTGTAAAGCTCTTGCTGAGCTTACTGTAATGTTGTGTTGCCCATAGTAATAAAAATATATAAACTTTTCGGATGCAATTGCACAGAGTGGAAAAACGAATGAGCGAACAAGTCCCATCAAAACTATGTATAAAAGGCACGGCCATCACACAGCTGTGGTGTCCCTTTTATCTGTGCATTTTTGATCGACACTCATGTCACATTGTCGTATTCCCGTAGATAGCAGCTACAACCAAAAACATACACTTAACTCACTTTCAAACATTCTGTCATCATTAATTACCATAGATAATGACACGCTCTCTAGGTTTTTTTCTCTGTTCATTATCCGAATACACTTTTTTGTCACCGTTTGTTGTTATCAACGCAAACGTCAACGGAATGGAATGCTACTCTTCAATATTTGTTTTTTTTACGATGTTTCCATGCCGTACGTGTGTTTTGCTTTGTTTACACTTGTTTTGGGCTCGTTTTTTTTTGCAAGCACACAGCGCTCGATTGTTGTAATTATGTGTAAATTACAATTTTCGCTCTGTGATTAAAATCGCCGTGTAATTGCAAAACAACGGGAGCTCACTCACTACGTGCTATGTGTGGCTGTGCGTATCGCTATTCATTCTCCGTTTCGTGTCGAAGAGCAACATTCATATCACTGGCGTTGCTCACACTCATATACTCGGTTGCACTGATAATAACCGGCCATAATGAACAACATACTGCGCCTGAGATAAAAGCTAGGATAAAAGACAACCCAACACATTTTATGACACTCTCCGTTTTCATAATAATTGAAATAATTGTTTATGTCTTCTTTCTTTTCATTGCAGGCTCACTTGGGTATGTACTCATATTTATCAACTGATTTCCGACTGGTTCCGAAACGGGACGTGCAAGTGAGGTGATATGAAAGATAAATTTCAGCGATTAATGAATTTCAACATAGCGAAAAACTGGATAATTGGTAATTAATCCACTGCCACGTGCTCTCTTTGAAACCACGTCGTGGAATCCTACGTTAAGCTCCAATTTATGATCGATTCCAAGATATTTATTCTTTGGATTTTGAATGTTTGTTGTTTCACCAAATTCTTGATGGTTCACCTTCAGGTAACTTGAAAAGTGTAGTCAAGAAATTTTGCAAAGCACCAAAAAAAACGCAAGATTTTATGTTCAAACTTTACTGAAGATCTTTCATTAAATCGATTGCACAGTTTTTTCTCCTTCTTGTTCTATGTGTGTGTGTAAGAGTAGCCAAATTTAAAAGCATTGCGCCATTAAAATCTATTATTTCTTGTCATAAATTCATTAAGTTTGCCAAACATATTGCTCCGTACTATGCAACTGACGTTTAAAATTTACCGCCTGCTAAGCAAACTGATGTTACTTCATCACTCTCCCTGTCTCCCTCTCTGCAAACGAAATGGATAAGCGAACGTGATGGGATGGCACACGATATATAGATGAAAATCGATGTGAAAAATGTAGGAAACATGAGTGATTTATGAAAAATTTTACGAAACGACGTGCAAAAGTGATGATTTTTGATAGTGTTTGAAACCAACGCAGAGGCTTTACCAAGACAAGAAAAAAACGACAAAAACAAAAACAAAGCACGAACAGCAAGACGAAGAGCGGTGAAAGCCCCAAGCGACCATAAACAAACAAACGCACTCCATTATTTTCGAAAGAATATTAATTTATCATAGATGGTGACGAGAACGACACAGCAAGAGAAGAAAGACTGAAATATGGAACAAACACCAGCATCTTTCTAGCTGAAATGATTTTGTTGGCGCCACACGATGTAACTAAAGGGAAAAGAACAATTGCAGTGCTTTGACAGCAGCGAAAAATGTCTTTGTCGCAAAGCATCGCAAGCACATAAATTGAGAGAGGATAAATTCGCAGGCTTGAAAGAAAATGATACGCTTTTCGTTTTCGCACTCACACACACATACAGTGGTACATAGGTGTACCTGTGGCTACACTTCAACACATGAGCTGTGGAGTGCAAACAGGGCGTTCGCAGTGTTGGCGCGATACCGACAAGAAAATTGAAATATATATGCCCATGCATTTCGAGTTATTTTTCTTTGCAACAACGCGCACACACCTTTGTTCTTTTGGATCTAATGTGCACATTAAACAGCAGTCATAAGCCAATCGCATATGTTTTGTGTACATTGAAATTTATTTCGATATTTATTTGTGTGCTTGGTGTGTGGCACTTGAAATGATGCTTTTTTATTATTTTTTATGTGCCACGGAATTTATGTGTGTCGAGGCGAACAATTGTTTCGCGGCCCTCTTTCTTGGCGATAGATTGGTTGGTATTCCGTTACACATTCGACGAGAAACATTTTGCCGTAAAAAAAAAACAATTGAATATGGCCATTCTTCATCGAGCACCCTTCTCAGCACATCCATTAAGCATCAGTATATTTTGCTTCAACATCCAAAATGATAATTATTATAAATCTTCGGCTATTATTCATTGTTGCCTTTTTGCCGGCTTCAAACTCAAATGGCTTCACTCGCGTTAGTTGAAAAATATTCAAATTTCTATCGTTCGTAACGCCGAATAATTATCGAAGTCATTTTTCGAAGCAAGCAATCATTCACGTTGAAGCCAACGGAATGTCTGTTTGGACGCAGTCATGCATTCAACAGCGAACAATGCGATGATTCAATGTGGGCGAATAACTTGACGAGAGAGAGAGAGAGAGCGAAGAAAAATTGAATTGAATTGAAAAATGAAATTTCAAAATATGTGCGCCACGCCGTTTGAATGGCGGAATTCTCCCCGTTTACGAAGCGAAATGTGCCTTCAGATGAAAATCGCGCGGGCGCTATTTAAGTATGAATGCGCGTCCTCTTTCACGGATTCCCAAGAATGGAAAATAAACAAACTTATTTTATGTCATTTGAATGAAGTGAAAATTCTTCAATTCGCCGCGTTAGAAAATGGTTTGGTGTGTGTGTTGGTGTAAAGCGCGCGTCTTTCGGCGCGCACAACTATTCCACTTCAGAATGACAACAATTGAAAGTGGTTCAAAAGACTTTAGCCCATGAATGGCTAAAGCGAGCTGTGTCGCAAGCGAAAGAGATGGCGAAAGAAGAAGAGGAAAAAGATGACGACATCACCAGTTTCTGGGATTTGGCTTGAATCTGGCATCAACATTTTATTATGAACCCGTATATCTGCAAACGAATAAAATGCATATCTTCCGTTTTCCAAGCCACCACCGAAATGAGGTTGACGGCTTTCTCGTCGTTCCACTATTTCTCTGTCTCGCTCTCTCGCCACTGTGAAAATGTTCACACAAAATATTGTGAGAATAATCACACATCCGCTATTTCATACATTTTCCTCTTGGTTTCATAAAGCACAGCTTTTTATTGAATCGCTCTCTCTCTCTCCGTTGCTCACTTGCTCGTCCTCCATCTCCATTTACATTGCATTCTAATTCTGTTGCAAAAGAATATTAAACTATTAAATTTTCCCGTTGACACAGTGAGAATGCCATGGAAAAATCTCCATTGGGACATACACACACACACACACACACACACACACACATGCACAATGAATGCGGAAAATAAGTGAAAAATGCAAAATAAATTTTTGTCATCGCGTTTTATATTCAGTCATTCATGCACTCATTCGCACAGCTTCAAATGAATATTTCTTTGCGCCCGGCTCTGGTTTGCTTTTGCAAATGCAATAAAGGATGATTACTGAGCGGATGCATGAAAAATCTGCTGCTCATTGCGAACTTTTATGGGATGACAGTAAATGAGCGGGCGGGCCGGGCCGGTAGGGAGAGACGAAGAAAGGAAAAAATGTTGTACAGCCGGATTTGTTGATTTGAATGAAAAGAGCGTGGTGCTATGGTGGCGGCAGTTGTGGCAACCAAGCACACAAGAGATATTGTGCATGTGTGTTATGACTTGAAACCACAAATGCAAATGCAAATGCAAGCCACTAGATAATGCTATTTTCCATCTAATTCACTTCAAAATGCGTTTGTGCACAAATAGAAAAATAGCAAACAGAAAAATTGGAAAATGTTCTCCACTGTGAGGGTGAAAAAGGATTGGTGGAGAAAAAAGGGAGCAAATGCAAGTTGGTGCATTACATGTAGAAAATGACTTTGGGCGCATAAATAAGATTTCCATTTTTACAATTTGTTGCTTTCCAATTATTAAGGCTGAAGAACTTGCATCATCGTCTCATCCCACCGCATGCTGCCCACTCCAATTTCCCATATATAACACATTGCCGCTACCATTGTTGTGCATAATAGTTGTCAACATCTTTTCCGAGCGGTTTTCAACCGGCAAACTTTATCACTAGTTTCTTTTTTTTTCATATTTTTAATCAACGTCCGTAGCAGAACCGAGCGGAACAGAAAATATAAACTCAAGCGCATCAACTAAAAAGTCACTGGCAGAAGAATATTGTTTTATAATTTCACTGTGTTGTTGGTGTTTTTCTATGTTACTCTTTCGCCCGAGAAATACGAATGACTTGCATACAGATTATTCATTCTTTTGAGCGTTGCAAAATTCTTGCGCGATATTTTGTTTTCGAAGAGTCACGGTAAATTATTTATTCTATTCATGCAGAACGACGAATGCAAGTAATGAAGCGATCGGGTGAAAAATGAAAGGAAAATGTTTGCAAACTATTGCCATAGCGAATTGCACAATGATGCGCTGAGCGCACAACAGGACAAGGAATAAAAAAGAATCTCACGGCCAGTGCACTAGCGGTTGATAAAGTGCAACGGGCTGATTCGCTCTCATACTCATCCAACGATGTAATATTTGTAATTTATAATTACTGGGTTTTACTTGGTTTATGCTCGCGCGCGCAAAGCAAAACATCAACATACAAAATAAACAGTAAAACCACTTTAACCTATATATAGCTGGGCACTTCGGTGTGCCGCGAAGTGGAAAATAGAGAGTGCAACAGCCAACGGAGGATTGCAACGACAATGGGCAAGAGAATAAATAAAAATCAACGTAATGCAATAGGGAATTCGGTGAAAATAAGAGAAATAGAGAGAAAAAAAACGATGCAAACTTAAAACATACCCAGTGAATAGACACTCGTGCAACAGCAGAGAAAACTCACATGGAGAGAGATAAAAGAAAAAGAGACGACGACAGCGTTGGAAAAAGTGATGAGCTCGGTTCGTTCGCTAGTCACACTTATCTTTCATTAGTTTCTAATTATGTAACTCTAACTGTATCTTGGTGAATAAACACATTCTGGCTTTTTGTAGTTCCGGCAAGGGAGCGAAAGCAAAAGCGAGTGGAAGAGGTGAAAAAATAGAGATAGAGTGCGATTGCCATGTTACTTTGGCCAGAACTTCTCCAGTGTATGTGTGTTTAAGAAATTGAAGTGCATTTGGCGCTGAGCAATTTCTCGAATTAAATTGGCTCACGCACAAATCGAACCAATTGCAAAATGTAACAATCTTGTCGATCGCTGTGAATTTTGCAGAAAATCGACAAATTTCTGTGTTCTTTTCAATTCGAAATTTCTCTCTCTCTCTCTCTTTCGAATCGATCGTCTTCACTTTTCTCTACCCCGTTCGTTTGTTGTGCTTCAGTGGAAAAGAGAGTGAGACTGATTCGATGGGCGAAAGAATTGAGATATATGGTGAGAGTGTCTTTATAGTTTGCAAGATGCGAGAGCACAAATCAAGTCCGGTTTTGCTGCTGCTGCTTCTTCTTCTTCTGCTGACATTGTGAAAGACATTTGTACGATGGTATGGTAGCGAGAACGAGTGTCTGCGCCACCGACACCACAACGATGTGTTCGATGGCAAAGAACTTTTTCGCCACTTCATTCATCAAGTCAAGCTCTCAAACTCGATCGAACAATGTACTCTCCTTCTCTCTCTCTCTCTCTCTCTCTCTCTCTCTCTCTCTCTCTCTTCCGTTGCTCCGCTTGTTCGCTCTTGGAATTTAATTTACTTGATGTGCCCATTTCAGGAAAGTCAAACACCAAAGAATAGTGCCCCAAATATAACCGATACACACCAACGCAAGTGAATGAAGCGAACGAAGTAGCATCGAACGAAAAATCATTCAGTGTTTGAATGTGCGGTGAGCTGATGCAATGGGTCGTTTTAGACACTATATCCCGTTGCAGTTCACAAAATAAATATTTTTAACGCGTTGCTTTTCCGAACGCTCGAACTTTTTAACCACCGCCTCTGGAATGCCATTACGATTCGGTGGAGAAAATAACAAATACAATTTTTGTTGAAAATAGATAAATTGTCTGCAACAGCAACAGCAACAGCAACAGCAGCAGTAGAAGCAGCAACAGTAGCGAGCTAGTCGCTTTATGCCAATCCACTTAGATATCGGCTGCCTTCCCACTTTCTGGTCATATATCAGATGTAACACTCAGACATGTAATTTCTTTATTTGTTTCCCATCGCATACGAAACAATGCGAGCAAGTCTCGTACCCGACGATACACAGAGTGCGACAGAAAGGAGAAAAAAAATGCCAACAATTTGTCTACAGTCACACAGTGGTGATATAGAACGAAACAGAGCGAGAGCGAGAGCGAGAGAGAGGGAGAGAAACAGAGCACAGTTGATTGGACCCAAAGCAAACGAAACCAACTAAGTTAAAAAGTGAACGAAGCAAAAAACGAATTGACACACAACATTACATTTGACAACAGCAACAAACTCTCTCGCACAATGCAGCGAAGAAACGAAAAACAGAGCAAAAAGATCGAAAGAAACGAATCGAAAGCAAAATGATAAAAGAAAAGTAGCGGACAAAACTGAAAAGTCACCCTCTCGTTTATGGCACTTTTTAAACCATTATCAAACATTCTTTAGCCGTTTCGGTGTGCGATGTGTTTTTTTTCTCTCTCGTCTTCTTCCGTTCCTTTTGCTTGATGGCATTACTGCCTTTTTTTTGCTTCTTCGGAAAATGCATATGGAATGGAATGCGTGAGCATGTGTGTTTGTTACACACTTGTTCGATTTCAGTTGCCCTGAGCTCCCGGCACCAACAGCAACAACACACATTTTTATTTGTCAAGCATCATTTTCCACATATCTATGGATTCCTGACACTTTTCAACTTTGTTCTTCGTGCGTTTTTTTCCCTTTATTTCTTTATATCTTTCGGCTCATCCCCTTGCATCAAATACTCTTTGCACTTTTGATGAGTTAATGTATATATGTGTGTGAGTGTTTACGTCAGTGAGCAAATGTGAGCCATCTAATGTGGCTGGGCGTTAATGCTCGGATCGTCTTATTATTTGCAATTCGAGACTGACACAAAGGGTGCGCGAGTGTTGAACAGCAGCCGAAGAGCTGAAAGCATGAAATGCTTCATTGATTGAAATGCGACTGATCGAGACATAAGTCGCACCCTTCACACGGCCAATGTATGTGTGATGTGCATGCCATCACATAATCACACTCATGTCATTAAATATCAATACATTTTTCAAATAATTTTCAATCGTTTTCCATGGTTCATATACACATTCCGTTGATTCAGTTGGCCTTTGTGCGACCATTCCATTTCATGCCGTTCGACTCTCATCGTGTCAATCGAATTGTACATTTATGTTTTATTTTAAATCGAATGCGAATGACAAAACAAAATAAATTTCCCACACAAACACTCAAACGACGGAATGGAATGGTGTTTCTTCTTCGTTTTGTTTTTGCTCTCTGTGTATCTCGGTTTTTGTGTCGTTTCGCTCAAGAGCTGCAAAAGGCGCTCAACATTAACATTATCAAAGCAACAAGCAAAAATGGAGTTAATTTTCTTTGTGACGAAGGCAAGACACACAAACACAAAAAGGAAAGATGGAGCATTTGATGCTCGCACACTCTGAAGGAATTCCGACATGCGTTTGCGTCTCCGTTGTCCTAGCATTCTTTCCATTTGTTCACACCAAAAATAAAAACCAAAACCGAACTCCATTCGAATTTCGGCGTGTACAATTTTCGATACACAGCACATTATTCAGTCACTCACCATAAAATATTTACATGTTCCAAAAACGCCGGAGACATGGCACAGGCACGCAATGGATTCAACAAGAGAAACACAACAACGACGACAACGACGACGAAAAAAATGATGAAAATTTATTGATGCCAAAAACGAAGACAAGCGTACAAAACGAAAACTGACAGAAAACCTTGGCGAAAAAAACGCAGCGAACAAAAACACAGCCAACGGTCGAAAGAGAACGCGCGCGCGCTCGCACACACGAGAGAGATGTGTCACGGCATGGCTGCCTAGAACAAGCAACAACACTCGGTAAATTTGTCGAAAATAATTTCTTTTCTCGCCTCTGCAACCAACTGTAATGGCGTACTTAACATCTCGCCAACAGAGCCAAAGCATTCAAACGTCGCCGTTTCAAATACATGTTATGATTTTCGTAAATTTCTTCAATTTGTTTGTTTCTTCTCTCCTTGACACCCTCGACTTGAGCTGATTCTGTTACTCATTTGAGCGAGAGAAAGAAAGCGGGAGCAAGACAGAGCGAGAAAGAACAAGAAACGACTCGGTTCGCCGAAAAATGGGTTTCTTTTTCATCTTCCTTTCACTTTGTACTGAGTTTTGGATTATTGTTCAAGTCACGTACAAAATGTGTATACATGGCTTCATAACTATACGTGCAATTCGTCGCTCGTATAACACTTAGCGTCATGTATTACATAATATAGATTGAATTTTTTGTTCCAACGTTGTTGCTGTCGAAATTCATTCCACTACGAAAATATATGTTCCAGCGTTCTGGGGAAGGGTTTTGTTCCCCAATCGATAAGCGATTGAAAGTTGGCTGTGTAGCCAAAGCATACGCAAAATATACGTACGTGTGTGTGTGTGTGTGTGTGCATATATATATATATTATTATTTAATGCACGGTTTCGATGTGAGTTCATAATTTTTTGTGTTTCTCGTTCGATGCGAAAAGGGCATCCAGGATATAAGATTCATTTCCTGTTCACGTGATTTTTCCCCTTGTCATCCATCGTTGCGCCCGGTTCACTTGTAATGCCGCTCACACATTTTTTGTGTGCGTGTGTATGTGTTGAGTGCACCCATTTTGCTCGATTTCTCGTTAAAAATTTCGATTAATTTTTCCGTCACTTAATGGGTGCGCGCGCGTGCAGCTGCCAATTTTTGGTACACATTTTTTCGACAGTCACCCGCTTTTTGCACACTCTTATTTTTAATTAATTATGACGATATTGCAAGAGAGTGAATCGAATTTTTAGTCAATCGGCCGTTCTGAGCATCGTTCGAAAGAGTATGGTTCGGAATAGCACGAGTTCCACCAAAGTAGATGGGGCCAAAACTGAGAAAACAAGCACCGAAGTGAACAATAAACGCCTGCATAGAGCAGCTAGAGCCAACCGGTCAATCATCATAAATGCTCTGTCAGCTTTTTTTAGCAATTTCCAGCAAATCATCTCATGATTGGACAGAGTCATTTAGAGCTGTTTGGCTGTTAAAGTTTAGCCGGTGTAACGGGTCATTACTTCAAAGCGTCATTGAAAATGCTTGAAAAGTCAAAACTTGAAAATTAATGAGATCATTGTATCCGAAACCGAAAAAGGTAATCATAGGAACTGCTGAACGGTTAAAACTGTATATCAACACTCTCGCCCTCTGTACATACAGTGTAAGAGGCAGAGGCAGAGGGAAAAACAAATGGTTGCAAACCATTTTGCTGCATATTTGATATTGCCTTAGGATGGTAGCTTTTGTGGCTTTCGTATTTCCTGTATGTTGTCATGAAAAAATAAACAAGTTTCTGCTTAAAACCCGTTGCTTCCGCTCCATGAAGAGGAAATCATCGAATTAATTTCTTATGGGCATAGTGTTTTATTTTCCGTATGTGTGCTGCTGCCTCTGTTGTTGCTGCTGTTGTTGTTTTTGTTGTTGTTGTTGTTGTTGTTGTTGTTGTTACCTTGTTGTTAATCTGATCCCCGATGTCTACGCGCTCTTGCTTCGCCCACACATCACACACATTCGCCAGCCCAGTGTGAGATGGTTAGAATTTATAAACACATTTGCATGCATCTGCATTCTGGAATATAAAATGCGGTGTACGATATACGACGGGATTTGTTTGAATATATGAGATAGAATGAGCGAGCGGGTGAAGCAAGTAAGCTAGCGAACAGTTTGAGTTGCATCAGATCGGCTTTGAACTCTAATTATGGCCATTGTGTATTATTCAAAAACACTTCCGATTATAAGCCCTCGGATTATTTTGTTCTTCACTTAAAACTTCAATGTGTAAATGTGTTTCATTTTAGTGCGTTCACTCACTTCCAAATCCCCAGCGCATACACAAAAACTTCCAAGCAGAAAATATATCTACATTTTGCAACAAATCCTTGAGTCAACAGCTTCTGTCAATGTAGAGCAAGGGAAAGCGAGAAAAAAAAATCGTTGCTATTCTATTAGCTACTGCAGTAGATGTGTGTGTGCGCATAGCATTTGCATTCGGCCTGCCGAAGCCAGTGCAAAATTGTCATCGCAATAAAAGTCGTTTTGCATGAACTGACAACAAATTCTATATCAAGCCATGTACCAACCGACCGACCGGGTCATTCTACCCATTTCATTGACTACATAAAACGGCCTAACTACTGCTGCTGCTGGCCAACGCTCTACCATACCCATGCAATGCATATATTTGCTCGATGCATGTAGATCGTGTGTCACATTTATAATCTTCGGAACGATGTTGAAAGTCGTTGGTTCGATATATTTTCGAATCGATCCGGAAAATGAAAACATGCAACATTGTTCCCGGTATGTGTGTGTGGGTGTGGGTGTGCGTTACGAAAAATTGAAATAAAAATGCTGCATGTGTCATCTTTATTCGGGAATCACGTATCGAACTATTCTACATCATCCAACGTTGATCCCACGTCCATCGGGGGACGATTGTCATTGCATTGAATCGATTGAATTGAGTTTATGGGCGAATTATCAATTTTCGTATATTTATTTTCCATTTTTATCCGAACCAAAACTACTTTTCTCCGCTACTTTCCACCCTTCTACGTTTTCTTCCCATCATCTTTCGCTCCCCATTTTCCATTCAAATAACACTTTTTAACCATTAAATCTCGCAACAATTTTTTTTTTTCATTCGTTCTGCTGTCTCTTTGCTCATTCGGATTTGTGTATTTTTTTTTGTTTCGTTTGTTTTAAAGCTAAGCTTCAAATGGATTTCGGATTTGCTTCGTTTTTTTCCTCAACTTCTCGTTCGCTTTAGTGATTCAATTTAGCCAAGCGTCAAATTGCAGGGGAAAAAAACAACTACAAAAGTTGGCAAAATTGAAACAGAAAGAGAGGCATAGAGGCGAAGGGATGAACAGAAAAAAGAATGACGAGGAAAAATGACAATAAACTTTAATAAATCCATATTTTCACATCATAAGGTATTCCGTTTGCTCTTCATCATCCGCCTTTCCATTTGCCATAGTTTTAAAAGGTGTTTATTCATATACAGTTTTTCTGATGCTGATATTCCACACACACACCACCTTCATTACGTCCTGTGTGCTGTTTTTTTCTGTTCTCGTTCATCGTTTTTGCATCGCAGCTCTCACAAAAGCATTTGTGAATTATTAACACACCGCACTGATATTCATTCATTAGCTTATCTCATCGATGTACACAACGTTCACCAGCAATGCATATGAAGCGAAGAGCTTAATTTGTGAAGCCGCAGTCCACCACCATCGCCATCACCACGCCATGTCACGCCATGTCACGCCACGCCATACTCCACCGTTTTATGTACTTTAAATATGCACATTTCGACCATAAACTATAACAAACGGGCTGATGGCAGTGGTAGCGGCGCAGAAGGCAAGCGGCAAAGGAAATTATAATCGGTCAAATCCCGTGCACATAAAGCGCTTAACAGAAGATTTATTTATTTTTTGTGGCCATAAATGAATTCAAGTCTTGAAAAACGTTACAAAATATCTCTTTTTCATTCTCGTATGGTGCAAATCGCATTCGTTGCAATATTTCCAAGCAAATATGCGAAAAATTCAAACAAAACGGAGCATCGCCCAAACTTTGAGATGAATCAAACATGTTCAGGTAGAAGAATATCAGGTTATAATTGAAATGTAATCTTGAAACAATTTTCAACAATTTATCTTCTCCAAAATACCAGAAAATCGGGCCGTGTTATTTCGACAGAGAATTTTGGCTGGAAATTTATTTGCTTATTGGGTTGCTTCATTTGATTGTATCAAGTTTCTTTTGTTTGCTATAAATATTTCGACGAAACAACAACAAAGAAAATTGCGGGTGCAAAGAGGCGAGAGCAAGACACTTCTGCAAATTTGTTAATATTCAACATCATACTGCAAATGCAAACTATAAAATCGGAAGAAACTTTATCCATTTTGCGTTTTTGTAATTCTTGTATTGTTTTGAATGTGACTTTACTTTTGCTTCGTTTTCGTCTACTCTTCTGGTGTGTTTCTTGTTTTAGCTTTTCCCCAAAAAAGTTCCCATTTCATATACACTTGAACGCTGATGATGATGACGATGATTCTATATATCTTGGTGTAACTTGCAATTTTCTTCTCGGTCCGTTCGTATGTTTTCAACCATCGTCTTGTGTTTTGCTGGTTGTTGATGTAGCTCTCTGACTGCGACCGACCGAAACATATGCACTGATGACGGCAAATGCGGCGGTGGTGATGGTGGTGGTGTCCATCTCGAAAATGATGCTAGCTCATTCATTCACAACAATAATAGTAATAATATCAAACGGAATGGATGGGAAATATGCATAATATTTTATCACCATTATCTTTCTTTTTTTCTCTCTCGTCTTTTCTCAAAGCTTCTCAAAATACACTAAACTCACTCTTCACAATCTTTGCCGTCGGTTTATCGCCTTGGCACTGGCTCAACGCGTTTCATATTTTTCAGCATGCAGTTTGCATAATGTACAAAGATATCATTTGAAATAGTTGTGTGCATGTATGTGTATAGTATTTCTCGGTGCGCCCATGCAAATAACAATCGAATATTGCTCCACTTTGAGATTGCAGTGAATAAGAAAGATTGAGAGAGAGAGAGAGAGAGAGAGAGAGAGAGAGAGAGAGAGAGAGAG
>NW_022595248.1:51168-79279 GCF_009176505.1 Sitodiplosis mosellana | reverse complement strand
GAGAGAGAGAGAGAGAGAGAGAGAGAGAGAGAGAGAGAGAGAGAGAGTGTGTTCGGCCAACATACAAACGAGCTTTAGACTTTGCTACAGCATTCGGTTGGCGTTTCATTTATTGTTCAAATGTTTTGAGCATTCGTCGTGTATACGGCATTTTCAATTCGGGCGGATTTTCAACGAAATGAAAGTTCTACGATTTTACGGGAAACTTTTTCTCTCGCCCAAAATGGAAACATACCCAAGGAAAAGAGAACGATAGAGTGACGCAATGGAAAAACGAGACGAACTGCTTTGGAATGGAAATAAACCTCTGCGGCTTTCAGCAATGTGTGGTTGCTATCGGAGAGTTTTAATACTATCACAACCAGGCCAGTCACTGAGAAAAGCAAAAGTAAAAGCAAAAAGAAAGGAACCAACGGGCTTGATCCAAGCCTTGAGTTTATATTTTATGATGTGAATGTGTTTGTGAACCGGCGCTCGATCTATTTTGTTGTGTGTGTGTTGATGACGACGACGATGAATTTTATTTAAGTTCATAAGTCTTTCATGTGCCAGATGTAAAATTAAAGCCACAAAATTTTAACTAATCCCACAGTAGTCGGTGCGGACCGCTTGTGCTTCCCTTTTTCGAGCGGTTTTTCAAAACGTACGACGTACATATATACACACTCACACAACTTTTGTGAAATGTGCTTCGAGAGGAAAAAACTAGCTAAATCGTTGTGCATGAGTGAATGAGGGAGAGAAAAGCAAAGAAAGAGAGACCGAGCTTGAAAATATGCTTTGAAGCGGCTGAGTTTACTGCGCAACCGAAATGTATGTACAAACAGCGGTGGCAAACAGCTCTTCACACATCGAGTCCGGCTCAAGTAGAAAGCTACACATTAATCACAGTTTACTCGGCCGTTGGTGTTTTTTTTTGCTGTTGTCCAACACATTAACTCAACTGTTCTTATCATTTGATGGCAGAGAACATTGTTTTGTTATACTCGTCTACTCGTCCTCTCTTTCTCGTTTATTTTGTGATTTTATACACGCACACAAACACACGCTGTCCATTGCGCTGTGGGTTCGTTTCCCAAAAATCGTTTCGGACTCGTTTAAAACGAATGTGTTTTAGTTCATTGAAATATTATCTAAACATTCAACAACAATAATTGTAATTAATATAGTTAAACCCCGAGACCCATTCGCAGATTACCTCAATGTTCCGATGGCTTTGTTCAAGCTCTAAACAGAATATATCTCATAGCTAAATGTATCATGCACGTTGACATTTATCAATATCAGCATTTTACCCTCAATAAACCGCTCCGGCATCAAGCCAGGCTTTTGTCCACTCTCTCTTAAACTACATACTCAATCGATCGGCTATTAAAGTTTTGACCACAGTATCGAGTATTTTTATGTAATTACAGCGTTGACAGCGTGCCACAGCCATTGACTGTTTCGATAGTAATTTAAGGCAACAGCGTGAGCAATTTCGAGGGAAAAGTCGAAACTTAGTGTTTTAAATGGTTTTTGGTGGTTATTAAAGTGGCAGGTACACCATTTTTGATGCAATTTCCTGATCGGGATATAACGCACGCAGAGATCAACGGAGTACAATGCAGTAAAAATAATCATAAGCAGGATATTCGCCAATGCGATTAAATTCAGATTTCGCTGAGCGCACCTCGTCCGCAGGCACACAACAACGCATGTGGCCAAACCGACAAACAAGCGCACAGTCAATCGGCACAGCATTCGCATGCATATTAATATGAGATGCCAATGTGCGCGATTATATTAACTAATCAAACATCGATTTTACGCAGCATTGGCATAAATATTCCGGCACAGAGATTGCGGTACGTGAGTATGTTCAGCAGGCGATGTTAATTCGTGCGTCTGGCAAATTCTGTCCAAAAATGCGATAGATCTGTTCGTTTGATTGCAATAATCACATGCTGAGAATCGAATGGATTTTCGCCATCTATCAACTCGTTGGCATCGGTCATTGCGTTGAACGTTGAAATGTTCATTTCGATTTGTGGTCACTTTTCCACTGGCGCTCGACATTTTGGATGGAAAAGTTCTCGAATTGAAATCGTGATGATTTTTGGTAAATGTGCACGCACACACACACACTGAACGGAAAGTTTCAACCTTTTGACTTGTTCGACGATTAATAACAATCCAACGACATTTTGCGAAGGGAAAGTTTCTCGGTTTTATCTCGACTGACCCAAATTTCATTGAGCTAACAAATGGCACAAAAAAAACTTGTGAAAACATCTCCTATCATCGCTCCGTAATCATTCAGCATTCATTCGGTGCTGGCAATGTGATACGATTCCGGGAAGGCGAAAATCGAGCGCCTTAATCGGTCCGAATGAATGTGAACAAACTCTTTCTCTCGTCCACCACAAAACCGAATTTGCGACGTAACAGCTCGGCGAAAAGTTTTAATAATCTTTTAAACTGAGACACACAGCACTTGACAAAAATGGCCATGATTCTTTAATTCTCTCTCCCTCTCTCTATTTCGCTGTCTCTGTCGCACTATCTCTTTCTGTGTGGCTCTCCGTGTGTTTTTCGTTGAACTCATTGTGGAAATTGAATAACGGACAAATGTGCGCACAATGCGCGCGTGCTATCGACCATAAAAATGAGTCTTAAACTTATCACTGGTGCGCAAAATACGAAGAGATGAAATGCAGTAGTGAAAAGTGGACGAAAAACGGCTTCCATTAAATATTCAAATTGAAAAATCGCATTTTTTCGCTCACGTTTTGTATCAAACATTTCATTTAACGGGCTACGCGCAGCACACTCACTTTTTCCGCGAAAAAACCAACTTTCCGTTTTATTTCACTTGTTCTAAACAATTGTTTTAGTGCAAAATTGTATGAAAAGTTTTGCCACTGGAAGAAGAACAAAAAAAAACTCTCATTCACTCATTCGTTTTGCAACTGCGAAGAAACTCAGCAGATAATATGGTGGAAAAGTGGTGAATTGCGCGCACGGAAGAACAAAGAACACGGGAGAGAAAAAAACTAACGACAAAAGAGTGATAAAAATATCGAAGTGAAACATGATAAAGAAGTAGATGGTGTAGTGTGCGGTAAAATGTGATTTACGATAAGAAGTAGCTGCTGCGCGATGTAGTTTCAAACAAACTAACACCAATTCCGCACACCATTCGCGAAACGGAAATTGAAGTTTATATATATGTACTTGCCCAAGCGACTCTGCTGTGTTTATAAATTATGAAATATTCAAGCACAATACACTGTTTCAATTCTACAGATTGACCACCATGCGGCGAATAAATATTTTACTTCACCATTTGCTGCGTATGTGGGTCGTTCTTGAGAAAAGAAGTGACGAATGACTTGAGAAACTTTTCCATTCTAGATTCCATTCGAATGTCAAGAAGTCACACAGAATGGAATGTTCGGCATTACTGCCGACAGCAAGTTAATACAAAAATGATGAAAATTGAAAAGACAAACAGACACACACACACAGCGTGCACACAGGGCACAAATGTTATTAAATTCTGTTGTTAACCACAAAGGAAATATGTTTGAGTGCCATTTACCTTTCGATAAATTACACAGTAAAATAAACAACAAGCAATTACATCTGAGCTTTGGATATAGAAACAATGGGAGTAAGTAAATAGGACAAATGAGGAGTGAGTAATGGAAAGGTTGACCTGCCAAATGATCTATTCGACAGTAATTCAATGCAATTACGCGCAGCCAATTTTGTCTCAACGAAATCATTTCCTTTTCTGTGTGGCTTTCTCTCTCTCTCTCTCTCTCTCTCTCTCTCTCTCTCTTTCTTAATTATTCATACTTCCAAAGCGGAAATTGAAATGTTTTCTCCACAAAGCCATTACTTCTATGAAACTAAGAAAAAAGACAATCGAAACTACAATTGACTGTATTTTTTCGATTGAAAATGGTCGCTTCGCAGCACAAAAAAAGTAATCTCCTTATCAGTTCAATAAAAGTAGTTGGTAGAAAAGTTTTGGACAGAAAATAAAAATTTATGCTCATTGTCATAGCTTGTCGAAGTTCATGAATATTTGTTAAGTGAATATTGCACATGAAAATATTTTTGGAAAGAAACCCACAATCCATAGACGAGCGAGCGAATTGTGGCTCTGCAGCAAGAGCACCAAGAAACAGATGCCGAAGAAAAATATTAATTTAAACTTTCATGTTTATTTGGTATTCCCTTTGCGGGCGAAGCATCCCAATGAATTATTATTGCTCTTGTTGTGTACGGTTTTTGGATGGTAACGAGATTGTGTCGTCGTCATTGCAACAATGCACTCCATGCATTGTGTCGGTAAAAATGCGAAGCAAGTCGAACACACACACACTTGAGTGGAATGGCACGGATATGGTGTGGTCGAGGTGTAATGGCACAAAGAGCTCACAGCACATTGACATTTTTTTCCCATTTTCAGTGCAGCGCACAGCCAAGAGACAATCAAATATTCTATTTAAACCTTAAATTAGTCCGCTTTTTGTTGTGCACAATGGACGGAGCCATCAAAATCGTGCCATTACTTGAAGCCATATACCGACGTGGCTCATTGTTTTTAAAAGAGTTTTGAAATTACAAAGAATCCAAAAAGTAAATTGGACCTCAATTTAAAATGAAAAGCGAATTTTAAATTGAGTGCATTATTGTAAAATTAGCGACAACTCTCCGCTCTCTCTCTGCATGTGTGTATTGTGTACGAGGAAAATGGGCTCACTCATTAAATATGAACGGTCAAAATCGGTGGCTTTTATGGTCAACAATGAATGTGAATTATTTTCAACATAAATGTCTCTGTTGTTTCAAATCACGAAGCAAGGGACCTATTCATTAGAGAGAGAGAGAAGCAGAGAGACATAGAGAAAAAGAGCGAGTGAGTTGATGACGAATACATCAATTTGGTAAAAGTATAATACATAGTTATCAGTTGCCATCCACAGTGTGGATACCACACATGTATCGCATGTAATGTAACCAAAATTATAGATTCGCTAATCAAATAGCATATTAAATACGATAAAATGACCTTTTAACGACACACACACACATACACACAACATGTTGTGTGAATATTCAATTTTTCTCTTTCAATCACCAAATCGGCTTTTATGAAAAGTTCGTAATACCTCTATGAATTTCAAATGATAATTACCGGTTTGAAAATCGAAGCATGCTTTTGACACAGACAATGAGCGACCGAATGTGGAAAAGGATGGGTCACGATGTCAGTGCTCACTGTATGTGTTAAACATTCACTAGGCAACTTATTGCTATGCCACATTATTACAGAAAAACATGAGCATGGAGACAAAATTCACTTTTGCGTCTGAAACATACCGAGTTCGGATTATTGATTAGGAAAATGGTTTCATTACTATATGACATAGGCTTGTGTTCACATCACTCCGTCATTTATTACAATTTACGATATCAAAACGTATAATTTAACCAGGGTCTGTGCACCTTCAGGCGGATTCACTGTCTGATGAAGATATTAATTAGTAAAATGATGAATATGCTTCAAAATTGACCACACAGCATTTGGAAAATGGCCTCATAACTTGACTTTATTATGTTACAAATCCGAGCCCATCGCATCTGTTTCTGGGGAAAATGTGACATTAGGTGAACAAATGATGGGAAAAAAACGAGAAAAACTTTTCCGTTTATTATGGCCAACATATGGATTTACAAGCTGGGCAAAGCAAATGATACTAACTCAATAAATATCACACTATTTTTTCCTACTTCACAAATAAATATTTACACAATGCTATAAAAAATTTATGATTCTACAAATGGAAATCATCTACCTGTATAAACTTAGTTATCATTTTATTGAGGTGTGAATGAAATGAATAGAAAAAAAATTGGACACAAAATAAACATTGTTCACTGAAATTATAAAATACACACATATACACCAAAAATGGTGTGTGTGTGTGTGTGTGTGTGTGCTTTTTTATGATTTTATGAGTTGCAATTCGAGTCGACACCCTGAAATATGTTTGCATAAGAAGTTTTTGCTATGTCATTGTAACGTTCTTAGTTCTCTTTCTCTTTCAAATGAAAGAAGCGAGAACGAGTGCAACAAAAACAGAAGTGGAAAAAGAAGAAGTAGAGGAGCGCTGAAGTAATTACAAGTCCTCAAACTAATTACTCAACTGCTGAAAATGCGTTCGTTCTCATCAGAGCTGGAAAATAATTTTCCACCAATTTAAGCATAACCAATTGGAATTGCGAACGAAATGAAAGTACAGTAAGACTAGTTTTCATTCTTAACTGGATTTCAGATGAGAAATTTAGTTCTCTTTCTCCCTTGCTCTCACGCGCTCGCCTTGCCAACATAATTTCTCATTTTTTGGTTGGTGTCACAAAAACCGAGTGAGTTGTTTTCCTCTTTCCATCTCCATTCCGTTTTTTTGGAGTCGTTTTTATTTCCTTGTTGCGAGGTGCTGCTGCAGGTATTCGAGTTGAATGTGCGATTTATTACATCAATGGTGGTGGTTTCTTTGTCTCCGCTTCGCAATGAAAATGGCACACCGAAAGCTGCACATGAAATGCGACAGCATGAGAATCCACAAGAAAAACACACGGTTTGCATGCCAGAAACAGAAAAACAACCAGCTTAACAATAATATTTCGAGTCTTTTTTAATTACAACTCGTTGTTTTTTTTTCTACTGCTCATTTTCTTAGAAATGCTAGAGTGAGTTACTCTCGAATTTAGTTTCGGGTAATAGAAACACTGACACAGCATTCAGATGTGCAGTGTGCATCATTTGAGAAAACTAAAACAGACAAAGTAGAAAAAAAAACCATTCATTTCTCACTCGCATAACTTTTGCTATCATTCATTTTGGGTTTGCGTGCATTTTGACATTTTACCGAGAAATTAAAAATGAACACATGAACACGAGAAATGCATCGATTGTGTTTTTTTGTTGTTGTTGTTCACGTACACCAGCGGCAGAATGAATGAATGATATCAATTAATCATGAGATTATAATCAGAGATAGTTGAAATTCTTTGCTGCCGCTCTTCAATAATCACCGAACGATGTCTTTCTGACGTTTAAATCGTGATATTTATGTACTGTTGTGAGTGAACGAGTGTATACAAATGGCACATGCACGATACACAAAATTAATTAGATTTACGAAAATATTCCGAATGTACCGACCTTTTGCTCGCTTGCGCGCATCCATGCACATTGCTCACTCCTCTGCTGTAGACGAACCGTCTACAGTTTAAAATTTGATTGATTGTTCTCTTTTTCATGGTGCAAATCATTGTTTACTTTGGTTTAAATAGTTAAACATGTAAACTCGTTGCTCGGTTGCCTCGCCTCACACCTCGCACGACCGAATGAACGAATGAGCAAACGACTGAGTGACTGATGCACACTCCATTTATAAACTAGCAGCCACATTAACATTTCCTCGTTAATATGAAGCTTCGTACGACATGAGGCGAGAGTAAGATTCTTTGAATTTCATTCAGCCCGCATTACAACTGTACAATAGTGGAGAGAGAGAGAGAGAGAGAGGCAGTGAGTCGGCTTCATCGCCCAAAAATTGACGACGATGTGTGCGATCAATCTTATTTTGGTTCCCATGGTTGGAAATCAGATGCTCTGAAGCGTCAACGGTTCTTGCTACCGTTTGCTTTTGTTTTTCCTGTGATTCGGCAAAATGAACGTGAACGAACGTATGCCGTACAGCAAGAGAGAGTTTGATGACCCCCCGACATCTGCATCATTCACCGCCAGGAACATTAAGGAAAATTTCGGTTTTTCCTCGGCGAAAAATGATCGGTGACGTGAAATTCAATCGTTAGATTCATTAATTATATTTATGATTTGAATTTTATGTTAGAACAACAACGAACGTTATCAACATCTTCCAACCTCGAATGCCTTGTTTCGCGCCGTGATACCAAAAATGGAAATTGAGTCACATAATTAAGTATTGTTGTTCAATCAACGAAACGAATCGATGCACGTTCATGTCGATTTTTTTCAATTAATACTTGCGCCGCGACGAGGGTTCGGGAAATCTAACGGCAAAACCACGTGTCGCTGACGAAATTTAATTTTCTTTAATGTTCTTCATGTTTGCGGTAAACGATTAGCGCGTACGCGTCACCCCACATGACTGTTTCCCCGTGCATGAAATATACCTAGCTACTGATCATTTTATTGCCTCATGATTTCTCACTCACTCACTCTCACACGCTCGCTCGCTTGCTCATTTTATTTCGTTGCGTAAAAAAAGTTTTGGCGAAATGTCTTTGAAATTCGAGTTGGCTGAAAAGATGTTCGTGTGTGTGTGTACGTGGTAAAAGTATTAAATAAATATTAACATGTTAAACTTTATACGATGAAATCATATTACAAAGTATAAACTCCGAGCGTACACACAGGCATAGAGTAAATCGTGCGCGACAAAGTAATGAAATTGACATGAGACTTCAATAAAATTCAATCTGTGCAAATGCACAACGTTCGTCGTGCTCTTTTCTTCGGCAACAGTGTTTTCTCTGTCTCTCTTTGTCTAGTGCATTCACGTTTGACGAGAGTGGCGGCGGCGACGGTGAAGCAAATTTCATGGCAATTATTATTCTTATTATTAAATATCTTGGCATCAGCAGGAGCATTATTATGAATTCTCTGTGCACTCACAGTAGCATTTTCAAAAGTTCTATTTATTAACAGTTTGTCGTTTAGATGTATGCGCGTTGCTTGAATTCAATGGAATGTTCGCCCATAAATTGCAACCCCCGCTTCATATCACCATCTTGCGTCATTCACCGTTCCTGTTCATTCACTGCACTGTTCATTTCTGAGAGATGAAAACGTGAATGACGAACGACTCGGCGAAGAAAATTTCATTGAAACGCCGCCGGCATTTTTTTTTGGTAACGCATTAAATGTGCAATAAACAGCAAGTTTCAGTGGGCTTCGAGTTTTCTCTGTTTACATACATGCAATATGATATTTCCTCCGTACACTGAAATATGGTATGTTGTGCGCGTATCGAGTGAGTTTGTGGTAGCTACTTACTTGGCAATCGTTCTGCTAATAATGCCTTCAAAGCAACTTGCATACGGTTCAGTGGCTGAACGGAGAGAGAGAGAGAGAGAGAGAGAGAGAGAGAGAGAGAGAGAGAGAGGAGCGAGAGCTCACGATACACGCATCGAAATGGATGGTTGCGCCTGCGATGAATGGTGTGTGTGTATAGAATACGATTAAAATATCCTCAGGCATCCGAAATTAAATGTTTATTCAACATCTCTTTCGAGACCCACTCTCTCTCTCTCTGTGTGTGGCTCCGTCTTCTCGCCACCATGGCTCTTCCTCAATGTTCAACCGTTTGCCAATGTTCAATTTCACAGCCCACGAAATTATTGCGTGTGTGCAAAATTTCCAGTCGTTTCAATGGTGCGACATCTAATGCACGCGATTGAATGCGCCACGAACCAGTACACATACACACACACCGAACCGGATGGAACAACTTTGCTGCTGCTGCTGCTGCTTCTGCTTATTTTTCCTTACTCTTCATTTTTACCATTTTCTATATTTTTTTCGTGTCGGGTGTTGGTTTGCCTTTGTCACGCTGTGTCCTCCTCCATCTGTTCACTATCGTTGTGTTTTCACTTTTGCTTTTCCCATTTCTCTATCGCAATACAAATAAATAAATGGAAATGGTTATTTGGAAAAACGAAAATGGATAATTTCATATAAATGTTCCGGCAATGACTCGCCGAATGCGGAAACCGATTACACTTCTTCTCGTTTACAATGGCGCTCATTGCTGTGTTTTCCTCCGGCTCGAGCTGCATTCGTTCGTAAAATAAATTAAATGTTTCTTTATGATATTTGTCAGCTGGAAGGAATTATCATTGCATATAGCTCTCTGTTTCGGCTTGCTTCGGCAACACAGTATCATTTCGTCGTCGTCGGCAGCGGCGTCTACGGCAGTTTTGTATTTGATTCGCTTGTTTGCTGACTTAATTAGTCAGTTTTGTGCAAATTCGAAACATGAACACACGGGACACAAGCACAACCAACCGAAATTAAGTGCGGTAAATCGGAACAAATAATGAATTTCATTGAGATTAAATTTTAATTTCATTTCGTTGGATTGTACGGCCGGCCACCGAAGAGGGATATAACCTTTGTATCTGTGAGTCGACCGGTTATTCAGTAACCTTCCCTCATTTGGACCATTCAATTTTCATCAATCCGTTGTCAAATCATTTGGAACGGACAATTTTCGCACGAATTTCTGCAAATGCATAATTGATACTCGTCATTTTGCAGTTGTTGTTTCAATTTCCGAAAAATGTGCCGTTTATTTTGGCAAGTGATTTTCCATTCGCAAATGTATTGGCTTTGAAATGTGGCCAAAATATTGAAAAATAAAACGATAAATATGAGATGGCTCCAAAATCGAGCTAAAAGAGCTCCGGGTAGAATATATGTGTACCGGTTATACAAATAATCCCTTAAAAGTTTTATGACTCAATTTCATTCGCACGTTGCGAAAAGAATGGAAAAAAATTATTCCGCATCCATTTCGATCTCTGGCCAAATGAAATTTTATTTATTTACAAACACATTCTCCGATTTTTCCGTACATTTTTCGCCATTTTCGCAAAATGGGGCCGAAAGAAGAAAGAGAGCGAGAGCATAAAAACAACCCTTGTTAATAATTAAATAGATCATTTCGATGTTTGTTTTTAGTACGCTTCTTTTGGCATACACACACACACACACACATACGCTCCAGAATACGTAAGATTTTTGGAGCGGCTCATTTTCGAAGCTCTGGCTTTTTGTTTGTTGCCGTGCGCGTTTGACTTCATCGCAAGGTAACCGAGAGAAAAAAAAAACGAAGAACGACTGCGAAATAAAAGAGAAACCATAAATGTAGAGCGAAACAATCAAATAACAAAGCAAACACATATTGCGCAACGGTATAAATGGGAGCAAAAGGCAATTCTGAGAAAAATTGCCGAAAAAAGAGTGAGAGAAAGAACAAATGGTAAAAAGATCTACCTGTTTATTTTTGCCCGGGCAAAATGTGTGCATGATTCGATGATATATGTGCTCGAGCATAATGAGGAAATGTGTATCGACCGCGATAATGACATGAAAGCGATGGTCCTCGCTACCCGATTGCAATGATGTACCACAAAGTTCCCAAGAAAATAGCAGACACATACATGTACACACTCACACACGCTCACTCATGTCTCTCGTTAAATGGATGACATGAAACCATGCGATCACTGTGGCAAACAAATTTTCACCTCAAATTAAGTTTGGCATGCATCGTTCCTGGCCTCGATGCTTTGCTCTCACACACACACACACACACACACATTTGATAAGTGACAAGCAGTGACACATTAAACGGTATTAGAGTTTTTCCTCGACTCATAAATTAGAGAAAGAATAATATTGAAATAGCTAAGATAAACGGTGCGACTGGCAAACGACGGCAAAGTATTAATTCAGCCTTGGCTTCGGGATAAGAGACACGCTCACTGACACAAAGAGTCAGAGAGCAAGCAAGAACGAAAGACAGAAAAAAAAACACGAGATGTGATTGCTGTTAGCATCGTGTCATTATTGCTGCTTATTTCTGGTTATTATTATAATATCCGTTACAGAGACTGACTAAGCTTCTCCAACTTCTCTCTTTCATTTTCATTTCCAGGAACACTATACCACGAAAGATCATTTTCTCGTGTCGTTCTTTTTTTTTGCTAGCCTCTCTCTATCTCTAGTTCACTCTTCGCGGTACGCGCTCATTTTTTATTCAGTCTTTTGATTTGTCTGCTCTCTGTAGCGATTAACGTACACTTGTGCACTTGATGTACGTCGTTTATGTTTGTTGCCAGTTGACGGCAAAATTTCTCTCGTACACTCTATCTCCTTCTTCTTTATGATTTTTTTTTGCTCATCTCGCTCACCTTTTTCGGTCGGTCGGTCGGTGTGTGCTTTGCTCTCGCCGGAATTCTGTGTGTATGTGTGTGTGTGTGTGTGTGTGTGTGTGTGTGTGTGAGTGTTTACTTCCCATTTTACCTGCACCGACAAGCGAAATTTATCGCCGTCGTCTTTTCTTCTTGTAACGAATCTATGTTCCATAGCGGTAAGTTTCATTTTGTGCACCAAATCTGAACGAGCGTGTACGTACGTATGATGTCATAAGAATTGCGAGCGTTGCATGTGTGTCTGTGTAAGTGTGAATGACTAAAATGCGCGTAATCGAAAACGGAACAACCGTTCCACAGCCAGCAGATAAAATGTAAAAACGAGAGATGTGCATGCACATGGAAAATGTTTTGCGTTTAGTGTGTTAAGTGGAATGAATTCGGTTCTTTTGCTAAGAATTTGTTTTTCTGGCAAAAATCGTCTTCTTCTCATTGATTCTTTTTTTCTTCTTCTTCTCCGCTCTATCTCTTGATTTCTCATTTTTCGGACGGTTTTTTTTTGCACGCGAAAATGAAATAAAACCCCAGCACACATGAAAGAAATCGACGTCGACTTATTACTCTGCCGAATATAACAAGCGAATGATGAGCAAAAAAAGAAAAGAGAGGAGAGAGCGGGAAAAAAGCAGCACATATTAGGTATCAACAACCAAATACCGAGCGCAAACTGTTCGCAAAACGATTTATTTCATGTAATTAAACATGAATGTAATATGCATGTGCTGTTGAATTCTATTTACGTGCCAGGTTCAGGTTTTTTTTCTCTCTACTTCTTCAAGCCGCTCAGATACTCCAATTCGAATTTTCAGGCTTAATTTGCGTTTCAATTCTATTTTCCACATTTGCGATGAATGCAAGCGGAAGAGAGAGAGAGAGAGAGAGTGAGTGAGAGGAGAAGGCAGAGTATATATGTGTAACCAATTCGATTGCGTGAGATTTGTGATACGATGTCTATTTTGCATGGTGCTTCAATGTACCTTCTTCTTCGCGTGTCACAATTCTTTTTTTTCTCGATCGTACCGAAGCGATATCTCTGTGCTCTCGCATTTCTTACATTGTAGATGTTGTTTCCCATGCGCATCTTCGTCTAGGTTAACAAATGTGCGAATTGCATCTCAAGCGTGGCAAGCGTTTATCTGCCTCCTTCTTCTTTTGCTGCCACCTTCGCCGCCGTCGTCGTCGTTGTCCTCCTCGTGATTCTGTTGCTAATGTTCACTTGTTTGTTGGCCCATTCGAATGTGTGCATTCGTTTATCATGTGACGATGTTGATTCATGACATGAACACGCTTTACACGGTTCGTTTTTCTTCGTAGCCGTTGATCACATCTGAGCAACAGCACTGTCCAATATAGAAAATCCATTCCGTTGCGAAAACCAAACTATACGCAATAAATTAATGAAATTAATGCCGAATGAAATGTGCACATCGTACATTTTACCAACTCTTAGATTAATTTAGTCGAAATGGTTTTTGCGTTGGCTTTTTTCCATCGCAAGGAGCATCTATAATTCATAGAATTTTACGAAATATTACATTAATAAGTTGATGTCGATGTTTTTGCATTTTTCAATGGCGAAAAAAATGGCAATATCTCGCCGCTGTCGCTGCGGTCACAAGTGCCTTTTGCCACGCGGTAATGTTACTTATATTCATTTTACTTCAATTTGACACAACAATAAACCTTTGACGCTTCTGTCTCCCTCGCGCACTCTTTCTCGCACCCGAGCCATCCCGTCCAACCAATTAATTATAAATGTTGAATATTTTACGGTGAACATACCGCACAACTTCGTACTATTCATAGCGCAAATTTTTTTTTTCATTCATTCTTCGTAGCTCATTCCTCATGCTATAGTTGTGTTCGTTTGTTCGTCTCCCGTTTCTCGTGGCTTTAAATTTTGTATTGGCAAAAATGAGAATTTACTTTTTGAAATTAAATTTCCGCACTCATCTCATCGATGAGCTGGGGCTTTTCGGTTGTGTTCTTGACTTAAGAGCGCGACTTCTCAGTATTTTCAAGCTGATGCTTCTTCTTCTTCTATGGGTTTCTATTGTGGCAATAGAACGCGGTGGTGACGGCGTACCGTGTGGTTCATGTTTGTATTTTATTTTGTTTTGTTCGTCGTCGGCGACGGCGGCGAAAAATTATAAGTATTTTGTTTTTCTCTACGTAAAAAGCAAGCGCACACACACACAGCCGAGGAAAAGACATTATAATGGCACTGATTGTATTTCCTATTAAATTTATGTTCGTGTACTTGAGCTCTTGCTCTCTCTCGCTCTTCGCACACAAAATCCATTACATGCCATTTTCTGTCTTTTGTATATATAGCTCCCATTTCAGGCATGGGCTGTGTTTGTGTGTGTGTGTGCAAGAGAGTGTTTTGTAAGCATAAGCCTGACACGAGATAAGAGACTCATCTATTGGTTTTTCGGTGTTGTCTTGTTTGCGCAAACAAATTCAAATAAATTTAATTGTCAATTTCGTTTCATCTCTCTGTGTCTCGCTCTCGCTCTCGCTCTCGCTCTCTCTCTCTCTCTCTCGCTCTCTCTCTCTTTTCTGGTGCGTTTCGTTTAATGCGTTGAGCTTATGAACAATACTTCTTGGAAACTCGAAATCAACTGAAATGAAGTGGTATATCTCATCAGGCAAACGAAATTTTGTGTGCACACCATGAAATGTGGTTGCTTGACTGCTGTGTGTTCGGATGGAATGATAGAAACAAAGCAGAAATTATGATGAGAATCAGTGAAAGAGCACACAGCAAGAGCATTGGACAGAAAGAAAAAAACTTGCGGCTGAATCGAAATGAAGCTGCAAGAGACGACACAATTTTACTATTTTTCTTTCGGTTCAATGCTGAATCCACAGAGAGCGAGAGAGAGTGGAACAGCCATTTCTATATATATTTATATTTTGGTGCAGTTTATTTTATTTCGTATCTATGACATCGTTTAATATGTCGTCTGCAGGATAAAGTGGCTGTCATCTTTTGTTTTTCAATTTGTTTATTCATGACTGGAATAACAAAAGTGCCTACTTTTGCCTTTGCCATTCCGTAAACCGACGACACGACAATTTGATTTCTTTTTTCGGAGCGGAGGAAGGAGGTGGGTTTGGGTGATAAGGATTTGTCGTGCAGACACAATATGATCGACCAGCTGAAAGAAGCATTCGGTTCATGTTTTGAGGAGAAATAACAATCGCACAACGATGCATGGCGATGGCGGTAATAGCTACTGGAGAGTTTTCACATTGAAGCCAAGCTCGAGAAGAGAAAAAAAACCAACCAGGGCATAGACCACTTCAATGCAACGCCACTTTAGATTCCTTCTATCATGCTCATCATAATTCATTCCATTTTTTCATTCGCCGAAATTCACGTGGTTTTCAAATTCACAACCGAAGATTATGAAGAGACACCGACAGCGAGACATCACCAATAGAGAGCGTTTCAGACCGACAGAGCTCAAAATGTACCTACATTAATAGTAATTTTCAGTGAAATTATATGCTTGATGTCAACGAATTCTTGAAAATGCACCAACGATGAATTCGTACACGATCGAAACGAATGGTTTGGTTAGCGACCATTGTAAATGTGAATGAGAGCTATAGTCAAGAACATGACCGAATATAGAAAAACTTGGAAAAACTCTGCTCAATTCAAGACATCCACCAAACAAAAGGAGGGCAAAAAGAAGGAAAAAAATCCAGCATTAAAAATGATAAATTCATTTCATACCCTTTATTAAATTCAAATTTAGTTTTTTTTTTCTTCTCTCGTCGTTGTTGTTTATTCGTGTTCTGTGTGTCTCTTCGTGTTTGTGAAATGCAGCCAGAGAAAGAGTACAACATCGTAGAAGCGTAAAAATCTGTCTTTCTCCCTCTCTCTCTCTCTCTCTCTCTCTCTCTCTCCTTTCACCCGCTGCAAAATTGGAGTTGAAAAAATATTTGTGTTTGTTTGACAAAGTTGGAGCTGGGAAAAAAATAGCAGGAAATATTAAATCTGTCTGTTACAAACAGAATATGTCAAAAGAGAGTGAGTTTGTGTGTGTGTGCGTTTTTTTGCGCGCCGTGCTTTTATCTATTTCCGAATGTAATGCAACGATTCGTTACTGAAACATATAACCAGTTTTTGCTATGGCTCTTCCTCTGAGCCGCCACGAATCAAATATATTTTTATGACATTTTTCGACTGATACGCGCGCGTATGCAGACTGCATTCCCTCTCTTCTTTGTACGACGCAGCGTGTTTTTTTTCCTTCAAAACGGTGTTTAATCACGGATTTTTATCGATGAAATGATTATTTTTTTTTCGACGAGAAACGAGAAAATTGATTTCGGAGCATTGACGCGTGATCCGATAACTACGTAGCAACAACCACCCAACAAAGTCGACAAATCAAGAATCAAAGCTGAAACGATCACAAATTGTAATTCTCTCGAACTTTTTTTGTCGGGAAATATTTTTGATTCAGATATTCATTCAACTTTGATTTACCTCGAATGAAACGCATTTTTTCATTCATGACACTCTCCGTACATTTCAACCAAAATGTGTTAATGGCCATTTTTCAAACCAACTCTCGCTTGACTGTTGATTTTTTCCTTTTCATTTTCAATTTGCTAGTTGTTCATTAAATCGAAAGTTTTTATCTGCTGCATATATTCAAAATATGCGAGACGAGGAGAAGAGAGTGAGAGCGAGCGATTGCAAGAGTCATTTTCAGTCGTTATCCGTTTGCTGTGTGACAAAGTTTATGTGCACCGGATTTGCTGATAAACTTCCTTATTTCTCGTTTGTTGTTTGATTTTCCTTGTTTATTTCCGATTTCACGATTCAGATAAATTTTGCATGTGCCAGTATCGAATACAAAAAAAACTCGGTGACTCTTTCTCTCACTCTCTCACTCTCTATTGCACTCGATACACTCGACATTTTGTATGCACAACGGCCGACACAGCAAACGGCATTCGGTAAATTTATGTAAATGATTGTTAGAGCAGCAGCGCATATACATTCACACACAATAAATATCCAAACTTTCAAAGTTAATTAACTCTAAAATCTCTCTCGTTCGTTCGTTCGTTCTTTCGGTCGCTCTGTGCGTCTTCGAACAAACGTTTGAATTATATATTATGGTCTCGGTGTCAAAGGGAAATGAAAAGTGAGGGAAAAACAGCCATATCTCAATATATGCAAAGTCAAGACTTGAGGTCCGGCGGTGAATAAACACCGTTTCGAATTTAAGTGAATTAGAAAGAAAAAAACCGAGTGAGTCGCACATAAATTGTAATTTATACGTAGAGAAATTATGTGTGTGTGTATATGCATCACAGAGCAACTTATTTGCAATGCTTATTTGTCTGCGTGACACCGTGTCACATTCCGTTCAAATGGCCATTAGTCGAGAAATGGTTTGGCTAATATTTAGACGCATGCACTCTTAAATGCCCAAGCAATATTATGTCATAATAAATGACGTAGAAAAAGAAATTATTCCGTGTAATGCAATGGCTGGGGTCAAATGTACGCGACCAAAGTTAAAGGAGCGGAAGAGACTTTGAGTAAGTCTTTACATGTCACAGCTAGCCCGACGAAGGGACGCAGACATTGAACAAACCATTTTCTTATCAGATTTTTGAGATCGATGGTGGAACGTGTGCACTTTCAAGTGGGCGTTCATATCATTGACATGTAGTCACGTGGCCATTTTTCTTAAATGCTACGCTGCCTAGACTCCCCAAAATTACATCGAAGGGTTCACCATTCACAAATAAATTGTTATGTTGTGACACGATAACAATGCGTGCGTTTTTATCACGTGAAAGATGTAAGTTTATTTAACTGTTGATAAACTAATGAAATTACTATTATAAAACGAAAAACGGCCACATTAAAGCGATTAAAGGGGATTCCAAGTTATGGAAGCAATAATTAGGCTATAACCTTCAAAAACACTGTTGACTGTACCACTTTTGGCATAGCAGCACCATTTCATTCACACATCATTTCCTTTCGACCAAAGATGAATTTCAGCGAACGAGCATTTGATGTGTCCCTTTGAAAAAGCGGATCATTTTCATCCATTCGAAGCAATTTGCAACGAACCGAAAAATCAGATGAAATGAACTTCTCTCGAATGTCATTCGACAAAACTCTCCTCGTCTCTTGCTCCGCATATGAATTTTCCATTGGTAAATACCGTGTGTACGTGTGTTTGTGTGCACCGGCAAACGAATGAATGGTTTTCAAACAATGAACTAAAACCCAATTTTATCATTATCAACACAGCAAAAGCTGTGCAGACCATTGTTTATATTTTACCGTATTTGATGTTTGTGTTTTCACAAAACATTTGAAATGTATGACGCGAAAGCGTTACGGTGCCCATTTCAGAGGGAAATCGAGGGAAAGAAAAAGCATAACAAAACAATTGCTTTTATGTGGTGAAAAGCGTTGTGGAAAATCCGTTGTGTCTTTGCCTAAAATTTTCTATCTATCTCTCCTGTGTCCCCACACTCACTACTTTGCTTCTATATCGCTTTTATTCACTTTGCAACCGTAAAATTCATTCGCATTAATTGTCTAGTCAAATGAGTATATCATGTACGGTTGTGCTCACGAATGCCTTAATGAAAAATAACCGTCGAAAATGGATGTGTTTCACATAGAAAACAATATGTGTTTTTATGTTTTTACGTTCGTTTCGGTGGCGGCAGAGAGAGAGAGAGTAACTGAGATGGTTGCGTGTGATAGCAGCAATGATAATGATTATGATGATGACGTGGATGGCAAGAGGTGGCACCGAAAACCATCCAAAACACGCGTGCATCTCGACTATCTTTCTCTCTGCTTCTCTGTCTCTCTCTCCATGTGTCTCTGTGTGTGTTTTTGGACAAAAAAACATACACGCTCTGTCTCTCACTCTCTCATTTGCAATGCATGAAAGAGTCGTAAACCCACATATGCTAGTCATCATTACACATCGCTCAGGGAATTAACCGACAATGGACGAAACGAGCCAAATTTAGAGAAAAGTAAACGTTGCTTAACGCGTTGCGCTCGCGCTTATTTCCAAAATATTGTTTGTTGATTACACGATAGAAGAGCATCAGCAGCAGCAGCAACAGAGACACATCATCACGAAATATACACTCTTTCATTTCGCTTTGGTTCGCCTGGGGTTTTTTGGTCGATCGTCCTGAGAATTTAATTCGGTGCTTTATGCAGCCCATACGATTGTTTGTTTAGGATTTTCTCATCTCACATCACACACACACACAATGCTTTTTATTATGTTACTCGCTTTTTTCTCTCGTGTGCATGTACTTCGCTCTGTCTCACTCTTACTGCATGTCTCTTGTGTGTATTTTGAAGCAATTTTATGCTCAGCAATTCTTTGTGTGGCCGGTGTATACCATATTCAATCTTGTTGTTTATTGCGCAGTTTTCGTCCTTTTTATACTCCCACTCTGTGTCACTCTCTTCACTTCTCTTTTTTTTCGGTTGTTCTTGATGCTATTTTTATCTAAATTTAGATCATTAATTAAATATCGGAATAGAATTGAATGTGCTGTTGTTCTTTTCATGTCCGTTGTCACTGCGATAAGCGGACATTATGCTCACCGCACCGCACCACGAATCGATTTCGTTTGCCTGAAATGAACAAACATTTGCTCGATCCATCTATCTCTATCTCTCGTCCGTTCGCTCGTTTACACCATTCCGAAAAAGGTATGCACAAAGCATATTCGATTTACGGCGATATAAATGTCGTTATACAACAATAGCTAATTTATCTATCGCTTGGCAGTATACTCTGTGCCAGTGTTTGTTTGTGTGTGTGTTTGTGTGAGTGTGCTAATGAAAACAATGGCCAGTGGGATGTGCGCACATTGTGAATAAAGAACCGGGTCACGTCAATTAAGCTATCCAACAGCTCGAGCAATTCTTCTCGCGAAAACAGCATTAAATAATCAATTAACAATTTATGAGTGCTTCATTTTATTTTCGCCCTCGTTCCGTACTTTTTCCACGTGTGTCCATTTGTGTTTGTATGTGTATGAGGTTGGATGTGTTTGTGCTTACTTATTCGCTCCATAAATTCACTGCTAATGAGATAATGAAACTCTGAAAACGGAACAAACAACAGCGGCAACGGCAGAAGCATGAGATGCGGGAGCAACGGAATACCAACTTCTGCAGAAAAGAGTTTCTTCGCCATATTCTCTATTCAATTCAAACCAAATAATACTAATTATGTCCTTAATTAAGGTAAATGCGCATTGATCGCTTTCATATTTTTTTTCGCGCTCTTTGCTGCTGCTACTGCTGTTGGTGCTCGGTTCTTTTTTTTTGCTTTTGTTTTCACCAAAACTCAGAAGTGGCCCAAGCCAACCGACCAAAACAAGCACAAACAAAATCATTAAAACAGATAATAATAATTATTAATGGTATTATAATAACGATGATGCTATTTTTGCTCCGTTCACTGCTCGCTACCTCGAGAATAACTGTCCATGATTGCTATTTTCGTGCTTTTGTTGTCGATATGGTCAATGCCAGTTTCATGGAAATTGAAAAAGCTTTTCGGTACCGAGAATCGACAATTTATTACATAGCTCCCACTGACTTATTATTATATCGACCATAACCCTAATAATTCCAACTGCACTGCCGATGAATAATTGAACGCCTTTGTGCGCACAAAGATGAAACAAATAATGAGGAAAATAAATACGGCAAAAATGATAACGGTAGATCATCATTTATAATAATAATGTGTGGATACACTTTTTTCTCTCTTTTTCTCACGTGAAAACTACTTCATCGTACCACATAATCACACTGCCGACGTGGAAAAAAGTTACGAGGTAGCAAAATGATTTGACTTTTTGAACTCGTCAGAAAAACAAAAACGTTTGAACTCGAATCAAATCGATTACTATTAAAATCACATTAAATGTCGACGTTCAAATTGAAGCAAAAATAGAACCAACCGAAAAAAGTAGAGGAAAAACCAAAAAATGGAATTCCGCCATTTCCGATTTTCACTTTTGATTGTTCATCGCATCGGAAAGGCTTATTGTTCCGCTTTTCAAATGGAAAATTGAAATGATAACATTAAAATTGCATCTCGCTAAAGAGAAGATCGACAATCTTTTATTACTGGCTGCAATGCCTTGCAACGAATGAATAAAATACTCTCGTCACTTTCAGATAACTTACTCGATATTTTACTCAAATTGTCAATACCAATTTAAAATTTTGCCATGTTGCCATTTCGAAAATTTAAATATAGTATTCAATTGGAACATTTTCCTTCATATTGTATGCTTCAAATGTCTCGCATTCATTGAGCTTTCTCTTGACACAGAAAATGAATCTTTACTTTGCTGGATTTTCTCAACTCGTGCTACGAAAGAAAAAAAATTGTGCCGATGAAAACAAATACTGACGCCGGGGTTTTTGCGGAACATTTAAAATTTACATAAAACCTCAATTCTCATTTAACTTCGATTTTTCTTTACCTCGATCAAAAAACCAACGAATCGTGTGCATGCTCTTTTCTTCCCATCTCAGCTGTCGATGAAGCAATATTCATTTTCATATTTATTTATTCATTTTTCCATCGAATAGATGTTTCTCTCTCTTGCTCTCTCCCGCGTTCTTTACTTCCCAGCTCGATATAATATGTTTTTGATTTGATCGATTTTTGAACGTGAGAGATGAAACTGGTTTGTTAACATTTGACTGATATGGGCTGACTTACTCAGCGAGTAACGTGTGCAAATATGAATTTTGTAAACACAGTCGAGAGCGAGAGAGAAGAGCAAAAAAAAAAGATTGCGATATTTTTCGCTTGCTTGGTGAAACTCAATTGTAAACACGATGCCATAACTAGGTGAATCGAATTGAAAGACACGGGTTTTATGCAAAAGGATATGGATGCCATTGAACACGAACAAGAAAAAAACGAAATGCTGAAACAAAATATAGATACAGCAGCAGCAGCAGCAGCAGCAGCAGAGAAGAAAAAAAAGTGTATTACAAATTGATTGGTGGTCGTAGAAGAAAAAAAAGACGGCGAGAAAAAATCGACCGGTGCAAAAATTCAGCGCGAATCGAAACACAGAAGAAAAAAAATTGAGATGGAAAACTTTGACGAGTACACAAAAAAGAAGTGTGTGTGTGTGTGTATAATGACGGTAAAGCAAGCAGTAAGCAGTTATGAAGAACCAAGTTAATGTATTCATATCGCCTCGCTTGAAATCTTGATATTTCAAGTTTTCGCGCCCTTCTCCCGAACCGAGACAAAACAAAAAGCGAACGCACTAAATTGAACGAAGAAAAAAATACCGATGAAGCTATGCCACATGTATCTTCATCACTTGAATTTTTGCAAACGTAAACTTATTTCCAGGACGACGGCGGAATCGACATCGTTACTCACGAACAGAAGAGAAAAAAAAGCTTACCTTTTTCCCATCATTTCAATCTACTTTATGCGATTTCAATAAGATGAAGACAAGCTGATCACAAGTGCTGTTTTTTGCTACCTCTGTTCTATATTTTCTACCTTTGTTCCAATCTATCTCGCAATAGAATTGTCTCGGTGTGTGTGTGCACAAAAGATCTATTTGCATGCACTCGGCTTTTGTCTCTTGTCTGGCCCCAAAAACTCCTGTCTATGCTCCTGCTGCTGCGTGTGTATTTGCCTATTTAAAGCGAAGAAATCTACTGGAATACAAACATACATTAAATATTCAAATTGTATTCAAATTGGGGGGATTTGGCTCTTTATCATTGTCGGTGTGTGTGTGTGTGTGTGTGTGTGCTCTTCTTCGTTGTTCTTGTGCTGCTTTCGTTAGCTGTACAATTTTGAGCTGCTTGCTCTTCGCTCGCTTCTCGTGTACACAGACACACAATCACATACACTGGTATTGTGGCAGCTAAATGTTGATACTGTTAAGCACTAAATACGTTGTTCGCGTTCGGTGCGTGCGTTAAACTGTTCCAAATGATTTTATGCCGAGCGAGCGAGCGAACGAGTGTAGTATGTATTTAAGCATTTGTTACACTGTCATTGCTGCGGTACACTGCCGATGTTGCCTGCCGTTATCGACATTTTCGTGCTCTGCACGGAAATCTACTTTGTTATCAGTTTGTTTCGGTGTGTTTCACTTGCGTTGCATGTTTGTTGTTTCGATTAAATAATAAGTCGTCACAAAAATTAGTTCAAGATCGAAAATCGCCGGTGGTTGGTAATACACGGATGGAGGGAGCGTATATTTACGTTTACCGTTGTTACGTTATGTCTACAGTGCCATCGCCTCAAACTTCTTTCTTTGCTTCTGTCTAATGATAAATCAAAGTGGGTTCCGTGAGGGAGAATACCGGGAATTTTCTCCCGCACTTTAAATTGAAGATAATAAATAAATTTTGCGTTGGGTCCATGAACACCGATGAACACCATATGACGTCTCCACTTGAGACGTTTAATAAATTTTTGATTTGCGCACTTGGGAGTTTTATCGATTCATTCAGCTACCGTAGAAACCATCACACAATATATATATCGGAATTTATGGGCTCCACTCGATTCCAGAACACCTGATTATTCTTTTGCCATCGAAACGAAAGCCAAAGCCGAAGCCATAGAAATGCTACCCACTCCATCCACTGCCAACGCAAACCTAACTGCAAAGCAAATCCTTTGAATATATATCACACACACACACACACACTCTGTCTCTCTAACGACTTTTCATCCCTCACACTCTCCGAGTCGGAACATTTTACATTTCGAATTATACACACACATACATACACTTTACCCATTTACAACTATATTAAAGATTTGCCCGTTTACAAACGTGTCAAGCTCATTACTAATCCAAACATTTTCTATTCCATTTATTTCAGATATGATGCCATAAATCCTATTATTATTCATCATTTTGCGAACAGCGCTGCTTTTCGTAGCAAACAGACAGTAGAGTGAGAGACCAGAACTGGAGTATTTTTGGCTTTGTGTATTTGAAGCGCGTACATCGAACTGAATCGGCATACGTAAACACACACACACACAGAGTGCGAGAGAAGAGACGAAAGGATTTTGGTTCGGGGACGACACATACAAAAGAGATAAAGCGAAACATTCGCATTTGATGTGAAACGGTTGCATGGAAATGACAGAGCAGTAATCGGCAGCAAAGCGTTCATAATTACTGGTTGCACTGTCAAGAGAATCTCGTAAACGGGCGGAGATCACAGAGGAAGAGCGAGAGTGAACAGACGCGGGCGAGAGAAATTAGTCGACAGTAGAATTGTGTATTGAATAACAATAATTAAATTTACGCCTCGTAATTAAAATCGCACAGATTGACTCTTGGATCTCGGATTCGTCGGACAAGAGCAGCAGCATTTACATTCAGCATTTTCAACAATTAATTATATTATCAATTTATTATTCGTTTGGATTTGTTGTGTGTCATTGAATTCGACGCTGAAAACCACATAAGCTGTCGTTGCCTTGCACAATATTCCATACGGACACAAATACACACGCACACGTGTGCAACTGACAAGTGACAACTCTGAACTTCAAGTGTAACAAAAAATTAAATATCCACTTTATATCAACTTTTTTTTGTTTTGCTCGTGAAAGTCTTCAATTACTGCATCGAAATTGGAAAAAATTCCCAATAACATATCGTTCGTTAAATTGGAAATCAATTTAATTTGATCAACGTCATCGAAAAAACATAGAGAGAACGAGAGACACAGACTATTTTGGGCTAACCATTCTCGCCTATATGTGTTTAAATTGAAATTTGTGTGCGCTCAGCGACAAGCCTCTCCACAATGATGACACGGAGATTTGTTGGAAGACGCAATCGTGCAACCACGCAATTCAAATGGTCAATGCGAAGCGTTCAATTGACGATAATTGGTTTATTGATCGCCAACACAATCGAACGAAATGAAGCCGTTGATTGGGGTAAGTGTTGAAAAATATTTCAATTAAATTATCAACTTTTTTTTTTTTTGCACATAACAAATAACAGCGAACACGAGACAGGGAAAAATATTCGTGTATTAAAAGGAAAAAATCCGGAATTGTTCGCACATTTCATGCATTTATTTTAAGCATTCACTCGCTTTGCATTGCAACGAAAATAAAATCTGTCATAATAAATAACCGCGAAGCGCTTGAGATTTTTTATTGAAGAACAACTGAGCCTGACAAAAATGGTACCTTTTTGCTCATATTTTGGTTTGCACTATGCCGGATAAAATATACTATATGCCTCGGCACACACTTGCGCATTTCATTCTTGCATTTTTTTCTCGCTCTCTCTCTCTTCGGTTGCGTTGCATTGCATTGAAATGTACAATCGTTTTTTCTGGATTATAAATTGCTTGAAATGTAATTATTTCATACTTTGTGCAATGGGATTCTTTTCTCTTTCTTCGGTTTGTTCATTTTCTATCTGTTTGTGCCCTTCGAATGAAAAGATCAAAGAATCGCATATTTTTCGAGAATGTTGCATATTTACTTATGCATAGCATCGGTTCAACAAGTAATTTTAATATGACACGACGTGTTCAGCGAACACACAAAACCGGCCAATGCAAGCAAGAAAGATATAATGACACTGAGATGCGAAAACACTGAATGAAAAATCGAAATACAAACAACAAAACAACGATGAAGCAAACAGAAAAAAAAAGCTAAACCCATAAATAATGATAAAGCAAGCGGCAAATGTACCCATCGGTACGAGAAGAGCTATTTTCGTTTTGACTTTTGTATATTATACAAACTTAAATTCGAGAGAAAAAAAAGCTGAATGAACGAGATTGCTAACAAGAGTCGAAGACAAAGAATCGAGAAAAAAAACACTGATAGCAACAAACATATGAAACGAAAATTAAAATGGATTTACGACGGCTGCCAACATCAAAATGGGAAGTGTATATATATATATATAAAAGTATAATTGAGGAAGGAGGCAAAGGAGGAGGAAAAAGACACACACACTGAATAGTGAAAATATGACGGCATTATAATTGTAATAAATGTTCATTTTCTTCTTGCACTGTGTTCGGCTTTGTTTTGAAAGATTTCTGTCGCTCATTTGCCAAAACACCCGAATTGCTCACGTTCCATTTGAAAATGAAATGCTGTTGTTGCGTGCAACGTGAAATGAGAAATGGCCATTCAGTGTTCGCTGCTGTTGCGAGTGTAGTGTTCAGCACACGCAAAAGCGCATTTCAAATGAAACGATAAAATGCAATTCGTAAAGAAAACGGAAGAGGAGTCGTTGTTGTTGTGGCTGTTTTTTTTTCTGTCTCTAGAAAGAACGCATGTAATTTAATTAGAGAGTGTGCCGGTGAACATGTGAGGACAGAGCGACAGTCATCAAACATGTAAATTATATTTAATATTGTCATGAATGTTATTTTCAATTTGGTAGCAGCCAGCAGCAGCAATAGCGCGTCGCATCCTTCACCCGGCCTGGATGCATCATTTTTAATGCATTTCCATGGTATGAAAATCAAAGACGACACTCTTCAAGCACTTCAGCATCTCTTGCAACCATGTACGTTAATTCGTAAATCTCAACGGGTATTTTGGCGGAGGGAGAAAGAACAAAGTCAAAAAGTCACTTTGTCATTTCAACCAAAATATAATTCATGCTGCAAGCGACTCACTCCAACACAAACACACACAAATCCCGCACTTTCATCGTTTTTTTTTTAAATTTCATTTCCATACGATCCATTCGCTTCCTCATTTTTATTCAGATCGTCTTGATATTCAAGAGTAGCATTTTTTTTTCTTTCGATGTGTTACATTTTTGCATTCGCACAGCGAGCGAGAGTGGTGGAGAGATAAAGAGAAATAGAGACAGACACAAAACCCATTCAGCGCACCGACTGATGTTTGCTCATTAAAATTTTGCTAAACAAGTCATTTGGAGTTAATGTAAAGGATTTTCTGATTCCATCGAGAATTCGCGCATTTTTTTTTCTCTGACTGTTCGTTTCCACTTGTTTTTCCATCCATCTCACATTTTAATTTTTGCAAATCAGCTGCACATTTTCTACGATCCGACAAGAAAAAAAAGAAAAACAAATAGAATGGGAGGAAAAAAAATGAGAGTAATACCAACAACAACAACGAAAAAAAAAAAATAGCTGAATGGTCAGTGTGAATGAAAAAACCTAATGAAATTGTTGTGTGCAAACAAGTTCTTGTTCCTTCGTTGTTGCTTCAAAAGCAACGGATAGATGAATCCCTGCTGTTTGCTAAATGAATTAAAATATTTGCCATTTAATTACGAATTTTTCTCGCAGTGTTTGTCCGCGGTGAAAAAAAACAACGTATCTCATTCAATTAATACTGTTTGATTTCACGGCTAAATCGCAACTCCATTTCACACAGTCGATGAATTATAATTTATGACTATTTTTAGCGTGTCGCTATTTTTTTCTCTCTCTCCTAGTGATGCAAATCAAATAGAACCGAATCACGTTCGAATTGGATTATTGAGATCACTTTGGCACGCCAGGTTTTCGCTTTACATTTAATTTGTGCAGAAATTTCATTGAATCGGTCTCTTTATATGATCAAACGTTTGCTCTCTCACTCTCGGTGTTTTTATTGTCGTGCTGCCGTTAAGTTGGTAGCCGAAGTGAGCCACGGTGCGGCACCAAGAAATACGGCAATAAAAGGGAAATTCATTACACAGCCGTTTAAATGTAATAAATTAAAGTGCATTTCGTGTTTCTCGCGAAATGCGCCCGCGCGCACTCTCCTTCGTTCCACATTTTACAATTTTTCACCACTTCAGCTTCGCGTTGAGCTCAAGTTCAGTTCCAGTGCACACTTTATTTTTCCTCTGTGCGTTGCACGGCGGCAAATTTTGCCATTGCCATTTTTTCTGCACTTTTTTCTACTTTTCACCGGTGCATGTACGATGTGTCCCAGTCAATGTTCATTGCAAGAGAGAGAGAGAGAGAGAGAGAGAGAGAGAGAGAGAGAGA
>NW_022595248.1:8433-51068 GCF_009176505.1 Sitodiplosis mosellana | reverse complement strand
AGAGAGAGAGAGAGAGAGAGAGAGAGAGAGAGAGAGAGAGAGAAAAGAACCAGAGCGTTTGTTGATGTGGTACTCTACGAGTACACGCTAGTAAGTGCTAGAGAGTAATCAAAGAGTTTTATGTGGAATAAATATTATTTTTATTGTATTTATTTAGCGTTCGAATTGAAATTCGAAACGATGCAATATTTTCGCCACAGACACATACACACACCGTGCGCTGTACTGCACTTCAGACTGGGCCGTATATGAGTGTGCAAAAGCGTTTTAGCGTAATGAATAACAGCATTACAGTGAGCGTGAGCGCTCGATCGCTTTCGCAAGAAGAAAGACACATTCGAGGTTCACGTTAAGCCAACAAAACGGCTTTAAACATTCCCAAGATTTAGTGTCGTTTTGTTAATGGCTTATCCTCTTCTCGGCGCGTATAAAACTTCTTCGCTTTTTTTCGTTCTCCGGTATATACATCATAGATCGTTTGGCATAGGGAATGTTATGTTTGTGTGCCTTTTGTATACATCATTTCTCTCTCGTCGATGCGCGAGATATGTTTTCTGATACTTCTTGCAACACTTTGTCGCCGTCGTTGCCGTTGTTGTTATTTTTTTTTCTTCGTTCGGCATCGCGGCATTCCACGCTCGTTGCCGATTCTGCTGTTGTTGCGTTGTTTTGTTATGTTTTCGGTTAAACATATAAACCCACTTAAGAGATTTATGAAATTATAATTCATGTTCGTTGATCGTTTTTAATTTAAAGAAGAAGGAAAAAAGAGCGACGAGCAGAGAGTGATGCATACCGTTGAAAATGCAGTACAACATCGATTTATATGAATGCAATATTCATGTAACTGGAAAAAGCAGATGTGATTTCGTTTATTGCAATTATGATTTTTTTTCCTCCATCAAATTTGAGTACTAATCAGCCGCACACCATACGAATCAATGCGAACAGGCAGGCGGGCACGAGCATCGCGATTCAAAATTAGAAATGCTAAAATGTTCCAATGTAAATGACTTTTGCAGCGCTCGTGCGATCAAATGCAATGAACGAATGCGAGAAAAGTCAAGCGCATCATAAATTTAATCGAATTCAAACATAAAATGCTACTTCAAAAATGAATATCCAGAAATGTTTTTTGTAAAATAACGAGTGTATCCGCTGTAAAACTAACTGCAAATCGTTATCAACAATGCAACACTGCAGCCGCCGAAATACGGTTACCATACATAACAGCACAATGTTGCGCATTTATACCCGATTTGCATTTGAAGCTTGCGAGAGAGATAGAGAGTGTGTCTATGTGATTTTTTTCTTCATTTGGAGGGACTTTAATAAACACGGCTACGAACTGTGTGAGATTTGCTTGAATCGGGCGCAATGCAGCGCTTAAAAGTCTCCGGCTGGTTTATGTAGGGTAAACGACAAATAAATCGTATTTTCAATTATATTTCCACAAATCGTAAATCATGCATGAGTCCAAAATGACAGCCATTCATATATTCACTTCCACATTTTGCCGATGCACGTCATGCAATATTTTGTGGCATTCATTATTCAACTCACTCGCACTCGTTTGTTCGCTCTTTCCAGTTCTTTCTGTCACATTCATTCACTCTATATACGTCTCACTCTCTATCGTTCTCGACGAGAACTCTCGCTCATGCTCTTTCTCTCATGCCCGCTCATACCGTCCCTCGGTCAGCCTAGTTACCGTTTGAATTTCGGCAATTTCGTGGAAATATGCTGCTTTAATTGAACAATGAAAGAGAGTTAAAATTTTTTGACTGAAGCGACTACCAATCCACAAATCTTTGCAATGCAATTTCAATGTTTTGTAAGCCACATACACACACACACACACATGGGCAATGAACACAGCCAGAGCAGAGATAGAGCAGAGTGAATCTCTGCCGTTTATTTTTGAAAACTAAGTGATTCGATATCGAAACTACTAGAGTTGAAATAATATTTCCATGTTCAATTAGCCGATGCAGCAACCAACATTCCATCGATCTCCGCCATCGAATGCCGATTTTTGGTTGATAATAAAATTGAAATTGATGTGGAGAGCGGGAGAATTGTCTGAGTTTGATGTATACATGCACAAACCAAAATTTGCTGGCTAGGAAAAGCGTTCAGATTTAAAATGGGGAAAAGAGTGAAAGAACGAATGAGAATGGTGAATTGAGATCGGTGGGGAGAGAACGAGATAATGTAATGGCATTTCCCAAAATTCAAACCAGTTCATGTAGTCAAAAATGTGTACGAAAATTGATTGGCCAAATTAAGATTGACAATGGTTTCTGAATGTGAAAAGCGAATTCGAAACCAAATCGGATTTCGCATCCGACACAACTATTATTGCGATGAAAAAGCAAAATCTAATCGGCAGTAAAACCGGGTTTTTGAAATGCGGCAACGGGCAAAATATCTAACAAACACACACAGACACACGTACAAAAAAAAAAAACGTTCATCAGCAGAAGTTCCAGTTCTGATTGCGAAGCTACCGGTTCTTCCGAATTTTTCAGCATGAAAAATGCAAGCAAATTCAGAGATTTTACACATTAAATAATAAATCTGTGTGCACTCGTCGACTTCATTGAATTCAATTAAATTTAATTTAAATGGAGAGAGAGAGAGAGAGAGAGAGAGAGAGAGAGAAATTGAGGAAAAGGCGATCAAGTATGAAAAATTGGATATTGCATTTCGTTAGAAAATTCGTTCCATTTCGAATTCAGATAAATTGGCAGCGAGAGTGTGTGAGTGCAATTTAATTGAGGTAATTTCGTTGTCGAGAGTCTATTAAGTGGGAATATATGGAAAATCAGAAATTTTCTATCTATTTCTGTCTCTGTCTGATTCTCTCTCTCTTGACTTTCGGCGCATGTTTTCATTATGGAGGCAAAATGGATGTATACACTATACATGATCCAGAGCCAGTCATATCATAGCAATTTTAAGTGTTTTGCGGTACGGTTTTTCGATTGTGACTATCACTTCCTCCGATGGAGCAAATGCGCGCGCTAGTTGTACACTTGAATGAAACTGCCAAAGAGATAAGTTTGTTTGCATCACAAGGCGTTGCCCGCTCTTTCTATCTCTCCTTTCCTCCGATAATAACATCTTAGAAATATTACATTATTACATTGGATGTGTTGCCAGAAATGCAGTACCAAACGACGCCGCCACCATCACCGCTAAACACATTCTGCCAGACACACCATTGATATTGCCACGACCATTTTTCATAGATAAATATTGTCGGTTCTCAGTCAGTGTGGAAAATTCGAGCGGTTTGCTCAAAAATGCTCATTGCACTTTGTACCTCTGCTTGCAAATACCTCCAGAAAGAGCAGCTAACTTCCTTTATGCTGAAAGAGATACATATTTCATTATTTATTTACGGCTCAGCACTTTCGTTAAACAAGCCACTTTTTTTTCTTGCGTCCGTTTGTGTCGTTTTTTGCCGATTTTCGCCGGGGCGAGAGGGAGAGAGAGAGAGAGAGAAATGTGAGCGTGTGTGTGTTCCAGCGATTTGAAAAATTAAATCCATATGGCCAATGCATAAACGAAATTGAATAGTTGAGCCGGTCATAAATTAGGTATTTTCTCTGACTTTTTGTCGTCCGTTTTTGCTTCATTTGCGCCGCAAACACGATGCTTAATATAATGATTTCGGTACGTGTGTGTGTGTGTGTGTTACTCTCTTTTTTTTACTCCGTTTGTACTCTCATCGTGTTCATTGTATTTTTAGTGGCCTGATATGATGTAGTTTTCAGTCTGATATTCTCGTAAGCCTAACACTTTTTCAATGCAAACAAACACACACAGACACATGAGGTACGCGCGCACTCGTTCGGTGGCTATACGAAGAGAGGAAAAGCGAACGATCCATATGCAATTGCACTGCCACTGCAAATGAACCACTAAATGTTTATACTCTCGTGCACACACACACGAAAAATATTAAAGTCATCATAAAATATTAAATACATAATTTATGGTGCAGTGCAAAGGGCAGCCGGGGAAAAAATGTAATAATCTGAAAAATACTAAATATATATATATATATGTGTACGCAGGAGTGTGAGACGGCCGATGCTCTGAAGCGAACACAATTTTCAGCAACACACAATGTGTGTGTGTCAGAGCAGGGAGTTTAAACATTTTTCGTACGTGCAAAACATGTGAAAGAATGTCCGAGACGTACAAAAATGAGCCAAAATGAGAGAGAGAGAGAGAGAGAATAAATAAATGAAATAATCCTCGATGCCGCCGCCATCGCAGCTACTGCCATCCGGCTCGACAGCCATACAGCTACTTGCTATTATGCATTATTACACACAGACTCCTCATTCCATCAATCCGGCAATTGCATTGAACCAAATGAACTTGAATAATAAAGATTCACCACATTGCAAAATTGCCATCTCAGTCGCATGTACACCGAGTTTATGTTGTGTGCGCGTCTAAGGCCAAAAAAAAGAGATGAAAAATAGCAACAGCAGCAGCAGAAACATTGATGGCGGCCAGTAGCTAGTTTGCTGCACACTTGCATCTCTACACAAAACTCGTAAATGTGATTCATTTTTCCAGAGTGGCGGGGTCATTATTGTTTTTTTATGATTAGTTTGAAGTGTATTTAATATTTCAATTTAGCAGACATGAGCTCGTTCTACGCTCCGCCAGCGGATTTCTCTCTCTCTCTCTCTCTTTTTTCTCAACAACGGTGATGGCTGCCGCAGTTATTTATGACAAACGAAGCAAAGAAGAAAAAAAACGAATGTGTTTACCAAGAAAACGACATGGCAAATTTACATTTATTTTGAATTTCATCGTAAATTTTATGCGTTGATTTTTATGCTTACGCTGTTTGTCATCGCTAACAAAATGCTGATTGAGGAATTCATTTGCGGCAATTACAATGTTCGTTGTAAATCCCGTTCGATTCGAACGAACAAGTTTGCTTTTCGCTCTCTCTTCGGCCGCCACCACTGCAGCAAGCGAAAAAAAAATCGAGAATCGCAATCAATCAAACTGATATAAAAATCCAACCTACACACAAACTCCGCGTATCGCGGCACAGCAAAACTAACCGATTTTTATGGCAAATAACAACGCACCAAAATGGTACATGACCGTATTTACAATAAATTTCCATTAGCGAAATCTGCATGTTTGTTTGAACAAAGTGAAAACCATAAATTTCATTGCGATAGATCGTGTGCATCACTTGCGCTACAATCATAAAATAAACGAATTGAAAATGGTGTGCTGTAGCAACAACTGGCCGAATCAATCAATGCAAATGGCTTCTCTCTCTCTGTATGCTGATTTTTCTTCCTTCAAGATTCCTTTTTTTCGTTGTTGTGTACAGTTTTATTGCATCGAGTGCAGTGGATGAATGCAAAGCGAAAAACTTGGGATAATTCATTGCTTTTGATTTTAATCTGTAATCTCTTAAGTCCGATGAATGATATCCATTTTTAGTACCAATAAAATAATTATACATTTTTAAGAGTCATTAGAAATCTTCTGGGCACATGAAATGCCAACTGCATTAAAAATAACAACAACAGCAACAACAATTAAAGTAGAAAAAACATCGAAATTGGCTCTCTCAAGTACTTTTATTTCTTTGTGCTTCCCCTTTCTCGTCCGTTATGCTGCCGCTGCCGCTGCCGCTGCCATCCGTTCATTTTGAAAACTCATTTAAAATCGCAGCTGAAAAATTCGGACCGCTTTTAATTTTCTCATAAGTCGTCGATTATTTTCGAACACAATGCGAGCGAAAATCCACTTGAAAGTGTGTGTGTGTTTTTTTTTCTGTTCATTCAACTCATTCTGTGTCCGTGTGTAAATTGCGCCACTATATTCTAGATGAATTAATACACATTCAGCGCGCCGAATCGGAATAACGACTGAATGCAATGCAAGAGTGAGAGAGCGGGAGCGAGTGCAGCAGAAAAGCGAAGGAAAAAAAAGAAATGGACGCCACTTGAAAAATTTGTATGCACGGTTTATAGAGGCGATTAAAATATTTTCCATTTGAACGAATTGTTTGTTGAGTTTGAATCAACTCTCTTTCGTTTTCATTCGTTCGCTACAGCGCGCACATACAAAAACTCGGCTGAATGCTGAATCGAATATTTTTCATTTTGTTTGTTACATTCTAGATGTGCATAGTTGCAACGAATTTTCAGCATTACACAAACTTTCAACAGAAAATGAGAGAGAGAGAGAGAGAGAGAGAGAGAGAGAAAATACTTCGCATTTGCTCGATTGCAGCAATGCATTATGTTTTAATGCTGACGATTATGATTCCCAGTGATTTTTTTTTAATTGAATTTATTGTATTGTATACATTTTTTTTTCTTCCTTTCTCTCTCTCTCTCTCTGGCAGTGTAATGGAAAAAAAACATGAAAATTACATTAAATTGCACGGCGCACATGAAACAATCATATATATCAAAATGTTTAATTGAGAGGTATTTTCGTTTATAAATTAATAACCCGTTTCGTTGACGGCTTGTCTAATTCGGCTTTGCGATTTATATATTGCGCTGTTGTGCAATGAAACATTATCAGGATCAACATTTATCATTTCCAAGCGAATTGACAATGTAGTAGTCGAATGGTTCAAAAATTTTAATAATAATTTGATACAATAATCCAGGCCAGACACACACACAGAGAGAGAGAGCGAGAGAACCGCTCGCAGTCGCCATCAATTGAACACACCTTTGTGCCAAACCAAAATGTTGCACATGTAAATTATATCCCATTGTATTTTCGTGTTTCCTGATATGTCATCTTTTAATACCGCCATCGCATACGCAATGTCTCTTGTGAACAATGGCAAAATTCTAATTGTCCAAATTGAAATCGATTGGTAATATTGGTCGGGTTTTTCGATGTTGAACTCACTCATACTCCAGTTTAGATACCGATATGACAAAATTGACATAGCTGCTGGTGTATGATATACCAGGTATGAAAATGAAAGGGCGTTTCCTGTAAATATGATTCTTGAGAAATCCATTTGAATTTTGTCATTCACCACACCAAATATTTAATCATCGAAATGAACGAGATAGGGTGTGTGCGCTTGTATAGTCGAGTGATCGACTAATAATTTTCTGCAATTTTCCAATTTTCTGTAAAACTCCTGAAATTCACAGAAAAAAAGACTTTGTCATTCTAAAGTCATTGTTTTTTGTGTTCAATAACAAAAAATGGCAGAAGAAGTGGAAAAAATGGGGCGATTCCAATGAAAAATTGACAGAATAAATAATGTGGCACGGAAGTGGCTGAACATAATGGGGCTAAATAGAAGTGTTTGGAACAATGGAAACAAAGAGAAAAAAATGAGCAACAACGCACACACACACACACACGTATAGTGAAAAATCGCGAGCTTACGATCGATCAGCCAACAACGGTGCACTACAATATATATTATTGACAATACATTTTGTGAGGCGATAGCGATGAGTGTTACGGCCTCCTTATATGCTGTTTACATACGCTAAATACCATGAATAAAGCATCCAAATGAAAGGAGTGGGGAGAGCGTGCTTTCGCCCCCCTCTCTATCTCTCTACGTCGTCGTCATCATCGTCTTGTAAGCCATTTTGCCAATTTAAGCGCCCGTGTTGTTCAATAAAACAGACATTAAATATTACATTGCAAGCTACATGATTTTTCAAGTGCCATGTCGCTCTGAATGAAATGTGCGTGTACACAAGTGCTCGATTATCGCTTATTTCAACGGTACATAAAACTGCATTTCTCTCTCTTTCTCGTTCCGTCGTGTGTTTGACTTTACGTGTGTGTTTTGATATCAACTTGACACAAACTACGGCCAAACTGAAAACTTAAATATCAATCTTGTCGGGACGTTTGTGCCACATACCATTTTTTTTTCTGCCATTGATGTTGCTGCCGCTTTCTCCTGTCGAGCAACAGCTCGAGCGAGAGAAAGAGCGCAAATAAAATGACGTTGAGCACGGTATGGTTTTTTCCTCCTTCTCTCTCTGTTATTGCTACATGGGAAAATGCAAATATTTACAAAACGTTAAGTCAATAAAACAAAACAACATTCTTACGGAACGAGAGAGAGAGAGAGAGAGAGAGAGAGAGAGAGAGAGAGAGAGAGAGCACGGCACTGAAAATCGAAGCACCATTTCAATAGCTTTATAATGTCGATCGAATGTTTTCTACATATACATATTTTATTTGCGCTTCTACCTAGAACGCTCTATTTTGCGTTGCGAATACATACATTCCCTCGCATCAGGCTCGTCGACTTGCAAGCGACGCTTTCTCTCTCTCTCTCTCTCTCTCTCTCTCTCTCTCTCTCTCTGTGTGTGTGTGTGTATGTGTGTCTGTCTTTTGCCCAGTAAATTTTGAACGATGGCTGTTTGCATTTGTATTTGGAATACAATTGCACATTGGCTCCATTGGATTTGCCAACCGTACATTTGCTTCCGATGCGCTCTATCCGCAATTTCAAGCAGCGTCCAACATCACATGCACATTCACACTCGTCCAACAACACACAATTCGGAATTGAATAATATAAAATACATTTTGGTTATTGTTAAATTGCTGTTGTTGCTATAAATTGCTGAAGTGAAATTGTTCGTATGGGGATGAACGAGAGACAGAAAGAGAGAGAGAGAGAGAGAGATGGAAAACACGGTAGCTAGTGGTAGCTTTTCGTTTTTGTTCGAGAGAGCTTGACTCCCGATAAAATCCCATCGAAACACACTACAATTGTTTGGTGTAACAGTTTAGTTACTTATTCAACGTGTGTGAGAATCGTGCTCTGTCGTTTGGTTGCTGTAGCTCTCTGGCCACAGCCAGATTGCTTGTACATTGGCCATGCATTGTTTATACTTGGATGTGCTTGTGCATGCTGTTCAACCGTGCTGCCAAAGCGCCGCACAACTAAATAGACACACGAGCGAGCAAATGAAAGGACAGAAAAAAGAGAGATGATGGTGGGGAAGGTGGGAAGGTGGGGACGGAGAGAACAGAATCAAATCGTACGTACAATTTGCTCTCATTCACAATGGACTTTATGTGTTCATTTCAGTTCATTTAACTTGTTTCATGTCAAGATTAAAGCATGATTAGGACGACATTTTACTCTTCATCCAAAACTAGCCAAACAACAACTATAAAACATAACACACTCGAACAAATATTACGACTACATAAAATGCCCCGATACAAACAATCACACAGACACGAGGAGAGAAAGAGAAATAAACGTGTGTTTTATCACCGCCATTGCCGCTGTCGTAGTCGTCGACGACCGAATCGAATTGGTAAAGAGCACAAAAACGCAACTCACCAAAACTCAAGCATAAAATAGACCGATGAGATTTCCTGCAAATACCATTCACATGAGCTCAGATTAGTATATATGTGTGTGTGGATACATACAATGTAAGTGTGGACGAGTATACTATACTGAACTATTCAGCCCTGGAATTGAAAAAAAAATCCATGCCACTACATTTTTTTTCTGCCATTGCATATACAGCGCACGGTGTGCTGGCTGCCCCATTTCGATGCAATAATTGCAAACAATGTGTGTACTTTGAGCTATTTTCTATTTTTCCCATTCGGAAGTTTTTCCCTCAGTTTATTTGGTTTTCCCGTGCAAAAGCCTTTCCACACACACACACATACGAATGCTTCGAGTGAGAGAGAGAAGGAAGAAGGGAAAAAAGACGCACACGGATTGTAATCAGAAAAATCGTACAATAATTTATTTACGTTTGCATTTCGCGCATTTTATGGCTCGAACTTTCATTCCATTTTCTTTGTCGGTTGTTTTTGTGTGTTTGTATATTGGTTGGTTTTCAATGGTTTTTGCCCGTCATTTCGTCTGACCAGAGACCAGATATGGCTAACAGGAGAAGATAAATGCAACCTGTATGTATACAAAATTAGTGATTAGAATGGGTAGAAAGCGAGATAGAGAAAATAAAAACGATTACAACACGTTGGTCACGCTATCATCACTTATCGCGCTGCACGCTATGGCCGTGTGTGTGTGTTTGTGTGTGTGCTTGTATTTGGTCGAACTTCTTCCGTGCTGAACCAGCACCAGAACACCATTTTATTTGATTTTCCGTCTAACTATTCAAAATCGACAACTTTTTACCGCTAGTTTTTATTTGTACGTCGATGTTATTGTTGCTGTTGTTATTTTTTGTGTGTGTCATATTTTCCGCTTCTTCCATTCATACAACAAACGTTAACCATTTATGCCGATACACAAACAGCGAGGAAAAACTTCAGGCGATTTTTTTGTTCTGTCATCATTATTGTTGTTGTTGTTGTTCATATCCTTTTGTTTACGACAATGTTTATTTGCCCGGTCGTTCTGTCAATGTCTGATGATGAACAATATTTGCGTTTCGATAATAAATAATTGTAATAACAATGAAAAATTGGAGCGAACATTGGTGGCTGCATGTTCGACAATAATATAATCGGTTGATGAGTTTTACCGTGCACCACCAATCCATTCCGATGAATGATTTCGATTCAGACGTCATTGTCCATTAACGGAAATTTTCAACCAATCGACAAGGGACACATAAAAATGCGTCACATGTGCATGACATCAAAAACTTACATGGACTTTAATTAAATTGACATTGAACACTCACACTCTCCGATAAGCGATCGGCACTTTGTACCTCATCCGCCCACTCTCACACACATTCTGTCTTTTGAATCGCAGGAGGAGAGGTGGCTCCGGGCAAAATGTAGATGACAATGTTTGATTTTAATATTGCATCTCGACCGTTTTATGTTATCAATGTTGAATAATTCAGCTAATTTCACATTACTTTGATGGTGGATGGCCTGGCATGAGCACAACAATTTGGCTACTTTTCCAATAAATATTTGATTGTTGTTTTGAATGACACATACCGCGTGAAATTACCTATAATTTCAATGCATATTGGAATTAATTAAATACGCTGCGAACAAAGGCCACATTTATTCGAGAGGCATCCAGTTTTAATCAAACAAAGAGTGCCGTCACCGGAAAATATCCAATCACCTTTTGTGATTACATTTACCAAACGTATGTGTGTGACGGCAAATAAACTCTTTCAATATTTTAACAATGCTCTAGATAGATAAAGAGAGAGAGAGAGAGAGAGAGAGTGGCGATTCAGTGTTTTTTCCTGCCTACGTAGGTGAAATGTGTCATTACAGCCATAAATCAATTTGAACACTTCAAAGTCAAACGCTTGAAATGAAATTTGCAACGCCGTTGTTCCAAATACATCACACCATATTTTAATTTTCATTCTGGTTCATGTTCTCCATGAATTTATTGTCATTCAGTCAAAGTTGTCGTACATTTTTATGTGTTGAGTTAAGCCTGGTGCAGCGTGAAAATAATTTTTAAATTTATTACACTTTTGCAACTGTAATACGCAGGTTTTTTTTCTGTTCGTTTGCTCGTCAGTAAATTATCAAACTCATTAATCTCATATTTACATGGGAAAAAATGTGTCACCAGAGACTTTTCATTGGAACATCGATCAAAAATAAAGAAAATTTTCCAAAAATGTGTTTTAATATTTTCACAATGATAAAAATATGTGGAATCAAATGGATTAATTACGAGTAAGAAATATATCCACCTCGATTCTAACAGAAAAATGAGAGAATGCCACTTTTATTACAACAGGGCGACAACCTTTTTTCTGTTCATTTAATTTCCATATATTTGCCATTTTTCAATCTTTTTTTTACCGCTGATATGCATTTGTAAGTGCTAATAAAGCGATTTATTTTGTTGAATATGAAAAAAGGGCCCTGTCGCTCACTCTCACCTTCGATAACTATCGACACTGTTGAATACACGGCCAAAATGTGTAGTACTCGACAATTTTCAACCGGCGCAAAAAAAAACAACAAAAAATGAGCGCGTATTTATTTTGGTGTTAACAAATTTTTCATGTAATTCAATGCATTCGTTCGTTCGAACTTATTTTTCAACATTAATATGTTTGTGTTTAATTTTTATGTTTTTTTTTTCTCTCCTTGCAGCGAGTTGTACTAATGCACTGGGCATGGAGTCAGGAGCGATAGCTGATTTCCAGATAACCGCCAGTAGTGCACATGACCCAGGAAATGTTGGACCACAGCATGCCAGGTAAGCGTACATACATTTACCACACTTTAGCATATCACTTCGCGAATAACGAAAAAAAAACACCGAGAGGATGAACGAATGGATACCGATGAACAGAAAAAAAAATGCGAATCATTCCACCCGAATAAAATACTACGCATAAATATTATATTTTACATGATGTTTTGCGATAAACCATTCCACTCACTCGTCGAATTCGTCAGTCGGCCCTATCTCCCACTCTCGCTCATTCCATCGATCGTTTCATTTATCATGCATTTCCATCATTCTTTTTTTCTGCCACGATGCCAATGAAAATGTTTTCCGTTGCTATGTTTGATATTTCTTTTAATGTTTTTCACTCTCTCTCTCCCTCTCTCTCGTTATTTTGCATTTTACGCCGTGGCAATAAATAAATGAAATGTGTACCCAAAACGCATATTATTATTTTTGCATTTATACACATTTTTTTTTCGCTCGCCCTCTCTTCTCGCACGCTTAATATCTTCACAATCCTCTTTCTCCTCGTGTCCATTCTATACAAATATATGAATATTATACAGATTGGAATGTTTCTCATTTATTTTGTTGCCCTTCGCGCTAACAATTCATTCGCTCGTTCGCTCTTCCTCCTGCATTTTGGATTTGGTACACAATTTCATAATAAAATATTTAAATCGTAAATTTTTCTGCTGCTGCTGCTGCTGCCGATGTTGTTGTTTTTCTGTTGTCGTTGTCTCCCGTGTCGTTTCTTTTTCCGTTGCTGTCGTTGTTGTTGTCATTTATCAGATGCTTTGATGGAAATTTTTCACCTCTGTTGTGATTTATAATTAAATCACGGTATTGATGGAAAACGTTGTCAATTCTCTTATCGGAATTTCAATACAGAAAATAAGCAGCGATTTTCCTTCTCTCCCTCTCCTCGGCTTCTTTTTTTTTTGGGTGAGCAACCAATTTCCCATTATTTCGTCTTTTCGCAGTTTCAAATTTATGCGAAAAATGCTGCACGTCTGTGGATCGTTGAGTGGTGGTGAGAGTGATTTGCAGTGAAAATATCGCGCTTGTTAAATTGTAATATTAGTCAAATGGCAAAGTAATGAAAATTGCATTGGTATGCAAAAATGCGAATGAAAATACTTTCTGTCGTTACGTGACGAAGCAGAAATATTCCATGTATTTTCTCATTCAGCAAATATTTGATTTTGATTACGTAAAGGTGCCAAAAAAAACAAGTAAACAACTCACCGATGTGATACACAATTTTTGTGCAATGTTTTACTTTTTTGATTTGTTTCGATGGCGAAACGCTTTAAAAGTTTGCTAGAAATTTAAAAAAAAACACAGGATTTGTATGCACGGTGAACATAAAACTCACTGTGCAAGTAATTTTATATTATTATTGATCAAAAGTGCTCGAGTAGTTTGATCTCTTTTCGTTGAAAAAAAAACGCAGCGAACAAGGAACTTTTCGTTGTGCTTTTCTTCTCTCTTTCTCTTTGTGTGTGTGAGTGAGTGCTGTTGTTTTGCCCGGAAATCTTTTCGCTGAAAATAGTTCGTATCGCTGGCATTGTATAATGTTCGGAATTTGCATTAATTTACATAAAGAGATGCGCACAGAACATTGATTGGAGCAATTGCCTTTCGTACTGTGTGCGTACACACCAAGCTGGAGAATCAGAGAGAGAGAGAGAGAGAGAGAGAGTTTGCAGAGCGCGCGGCACCTGAGTCGGGTTATTATATTGAGCATTTTTCTGTTTGATACATCAAAAATGGAATAAAATTGCTTTCAGCAAAGTATAATTTTGAGTCAGCTTGTTTGTTCTATTTGCGCGAGGAGCGACACGGAATAGAGTGAAAAAAGGGAATAAGAGTTGATTCAGGTAAATGAAAGGTACATGTTGACGGATCATCGAAGCAGGGAGATGGAAGACGCAAGATGCATTAATGAAAAACGAAAATCGTCTAACTTAAATAATGAATTTGATATTCTTTGAAAATCGAGCTTTATCCATTTGGATCGCTTTTGTTTAGCACACTTGATGCGTGCACATCTGTTTATGAACATTACCTTGTGAGCGCGTATTTCGTTCTTCGTCTCCCTTTCCAACCCTCTCTCGTGCTCTATATCTCAACTTGAACGTCTTTCATTTTTCGTACACTGTCAGCAGTATAATTCGCTGGAGTCTATGGATTTCCTCTTTTATTTATTCACCGGAGCTGTGTTCATTGTGCTGTCGACAGCTATGCAAAATCCAGCCCGTGCGAACAACAAATCTCCAGCGCAACATTTTCCATTCGACTTTTCTTCTTATTATTATATTTACCATTTTAAGTGAATTTTAATACAATGGCGAAAAGCGCAAAGAGATATAAATAGAGAGCGAGGAAGAGGGAAATGTGTGTCAGCCATACACATCTCATTGAAGCGTGTCTATGAAACGAGATGCAAAACATCAAATAGATTATAAAGCGATTGCAGGTAATTTCAAAGCGAGCACACTTGGTTTCCAATAGCTAACACATTAAGCACACTCGCTGGGAATTTGTTCCCGCGATTGATCCGGCTCGTGTGAAATTCGAATCGATTGCTATTTTTATGGCGTTTTAATTAAAATAGCCTCACGAAAAAAATGGCTCCATCAATACATTTGTAAGCTCGTAGCAGAAGTTTTGTAATTGAAAACAAACCACCAAAATCAGCCTTGCAAAATAAAACAAATGAGACGATGCGTATCGTGATTCCATCATCTGTTGTGCGGATGGGATGGGCGGTAAGCGTTGCGTCTTTCCATTAGAACACCTCAAGATGAAGCAAGTTCGAAATTTGAATAAACAAACATAATAGCGTATTATCGCATTAAATTCAATCGGCAAAATGGTGTTCGAGTTCCGAGGCCGTACCAAACCAAGATTTACGTAATCGAAATGGTACAATACAAATTGTTTAATGGCATAATCGAATAGACAATTGAATTTTCGACAAAGATGTTGGAAAATTAACAATTGAATTTTGCTTGCAATGTTTGGCCGTCACTCTAAACTTCTTAAATCATCATCCAACAAGCGAAAACCATTGTCTTCGTCATTTTCAAGCCGATTTTGTCTCTTGTGCAAATCGTATTTTCTCCAACTCTTTTCCGTTTCATTTTCGATTCGTTAGTGCCGTTTGATTCGACTGTGCGTTCCATTTTGTGTGTGTGTGTGTGTGTATGAGGCGCAACTAAAATCCATTTTTCCCGCACACACAATGTTGTGCTGAGACGATTTGATTTGTTTCACGAAATTCGAAAGGGGTTTTTGGTTGTCTGGCAAGAAATTTAGTGAAAACTAGCACGTATTCATTGGCGCGGCACATGAAACATTATACGATGGGATTGTGTTACGAGAGAGAGAGAGAGAGAGAGAGAGAGAAAGAGAGCGCGTGTGTGTGTCTCAAGGTAAACCGAAGAATCTATTTGCTAAAATGATGACAGCAAATTCTGCATTTTGCTAGTCGACGTGCGTTCCCAATCAAATCACACAGACGGTGTGTTGTGTGTCTATTAACTTCGAATGAGGCACGAAATTGAGTGGCAATAAAGAGCGTTGAATCGGCCTTTTCAAAACCAAATTTCAGTACCATGTATAAATCAAAATTCATCAGCTGAAAGCTTTTGTTTAAAATTTCTATGAATGTCTTAAGAATGGCAATTTTCATGCAAACGTCGACAACTTTCGTGTCGAATGAATAGCTGAACTATAGCGATGATTGAGACGGGATTGTCAGGTGGAGATAAAGTTGCCGAAGCATTAACACAAGTGATGTCAATAGATGGGCACATTTTTCGTTTCGGAGGGAATGAAGCAAACTTTAGCCGCAAAATTAATGCACATATAAAATTGAAAACCAATTCAAAAGTCTTTCTACCTGCCAACGCAAATCATATCACGATGATGATGGCAAATATTAAAGAATCCTTTCATTAAAAACATCGGCACTAATTAGCTCTCTCGGAGAAAACACCGCAGCATATTTTATATCGAAAATCATGCACACACACACACACAAAATTGAAGCGGTGATGAAAATGATCGCTTTGCGTGTTTTCAGTTCAAAGGCATCAACTGGCAACAATGTGGTTTCGCTCTCTCTCTCTCTTTCTTCTCGGTTGCTGCTTTTTAGTGCAGACATATTTCATGCACGGATTTTCGCCGAAAATTCATGCAACGAGAGAGGTATAAGAGGAACAACAACGACGACGATGACAACAAGTAAAAGAAGGAGAAGAGAAAAAGAAATTGGCAAAGCTCTTTGAGCATTCAATTGCTTTTCATTTCGCAAAGTGGTTGGGTTTTTGTGTGTGTGCGCAGCGGTTTCAATAGACACACACATACACATGCAATGTCTGCCTCACTTATTTACATGTAATTAGATTATGTGCGCAGTAATTTCGAATTCGACAGGTACTTGGAAGTTTGTTTGCACAACGTACGATTACAAATTGCTAATTACGCTCTATATGCTGCATAAACATTACGCAACAACATGCTTATTAGTGACGGGCCCCGATGACGACAATGTACACCATATGTGAAGAGCCATACCGAGTCGAGCCGAGCCGAAACGAAGCCCATTCTAAGTAGATTCAATCTCTACTAGGTTGATAGGCAACCGTGTGTAAATCAATGTGCCTTTGTGCACAAAACGCACACACATGCAAAAACTGAATGCGAGAATCTTCTTTAGAATTGGTGATATATGTGACATACGTCTAAAATAAATGTTATCATTTGAGAAAAGAGAGCCTAAGCTTCATGCATCAAAATTAACGTCTGCACACACACACACTCACACACACACACGCGCAATTTCGATCTTGTGAATCGTTGACGAACAATCCCGGCTCATTTAGATATCTGTGAATTTTCCCGCGTGTGTTTGCACCATTTACATTGTAATACATTTCAAAATAAATATTTACTCCGAATGTTGTGGAAAATGATATTGCATATCAAGCGAGCGAGCGAGCAAACGAACGCTTTTTCGGAACATGAAAATAAACGTGATGCAAATGAATGAACAAATTGATTTCTTTCTACCTATATTTGCACAAGCAACTTTTTCGCACCGTAATTCGCATAGGAAATTGAAATTTGAACACGGTGTGAATTTGATGTGGCATGTAAAATACCACCCACGCATAATAGCACACATTTCGAAAGAAGTAGAAGTTGTTTATCTGCCAGAGCTTAAAATGGCATATATTTTTTGCCTATGATGAGCAAAATAAACCTGTCACTGCAAAGTACACCTGAAACGCATCGAATACTTTTCGCTAGCTTTTTGCTGAATATTTCACAAAGTTGTCACATTTCCAACAGACGTCATGCCGTATTATTGTTATAAACTCTCTTGTGCGCGTTCCCATTCTCTCTCTCTCTTTTATTTGTAATATCAAAATATTTTCGTAATTAATTTTTTCCGCTGTGTCGTGTGTGTTTGTGTGTACATCAATCCTTTTCGCATGGATTTGGCTCATGTGCTGTTCATATGTGCATAGTACCTACCGCCAAAATCCCAGGTAAATTAGCGAATACGAAAATGTTTGCACACATACTGAAGCCGTAGTGTGTTTTACGTACGCCTTCGCATTGTATTATTTATTTGGCGTAATTTTCCTTTTCATTTTGTGAGAATAGGCGAATTTCAATTCAACAACAATTTTAAGGGATAAATTCATAAACGAAAATTTTCTCCGTTTAAGCCAATGCCATGTGGCTTATGTGGCATTAAAATTTAAACAATAATCATACACACAACGCAACCAACAAATTAGGATTGGGAATGTTGGGTATGTTGCATTCCGGTCGATTTGAAATGAAACACAACTCGTTTGTGTTTGATATCGAAATTCGACTCTATTTTACGGGCTGAAAATAATTTTGGCTCGAAATAAATATACACACTAAAATATGTATGCTGTGAATTTACCTTGCGCACATAACATGTGCTTTGAACATATACTCAGCTATTCCCGAATAATTTCTGTGTAGCAAAAATAAATAGACATTGTTTTTTTCCTTTCTAAATGGCAATTTAATGAAATTTTAGATGAAAATTCCAACATTCTCCGTTCCTAATGCAAATACAATATGCTCTCACCAAATATTTCGAATAATTGATATGAGCTGTATACATATAAATGTCATTTTCATTGAGTTCTCGCTGGAAGAGCATACTGTTGTGATGAATATTTGTTGTTGATGTATGAAATATTTCGTTTTTGTATTTCGCTCTCGTCGCTCCCATCGTTGCTCTCTCACTCGGCAACAAAGGGCTAATTGGAAATTGTTTCGCATTTCACGTCAATTTAACAAAGATATGACAAGTTCAATGCGCCAGCAAAATGTCAATACAATTAATGCAAACACACGGGCAAAATGATGATGAATCCATTTTTAACAAACAATATTTGCATTTTGGCCCGATTTTCTCGTCGATGTCGACGCGTTCTATTTACCATTCGCAATTTCTAATTGAAATAATATTCAACATTTTGATCTCAATTTAATTAAGTACGAATTTTCGCTCTCAAAGAGAGCGCGAGCTGTGCAGATGGAAGTGTTTTTTTTTCTTCTTCATTTCAAACGGGAAATTTTCTTTGGAACATTTTACCGACACTTGAAGTTGAGTGCTATGGCTCACTGCCCTCTGGTTAAACAATCCGATATTCGCCCAAATGAACTTGAATTGTAAATCATCGCGTTTAATCAAACTATTTGGCCCGTTTGCATATTTCACAATCAAGCTGCGCCCGCCCAAGTTTACTCGATATGAAAACTCATATCAAAGTTTTGTTTTATTTCCACCTGAAAGTTAAATACGAGGAACTCAAGTTTCATTACAAGAGAAACTAAACCGTGGAAGATAGCGCGCAAGCGAGAGAGAGAGAAAGAAAGAAAGAAAGCGAGAGAGAATGCGACAAGGAGTGTGAGCCGGGCTTTCGACAAAAAAGCGAAAAATCAAGAGAGAAAGAATGAAAGAGAGAGAGAGAGAGAGAAAGAGCACATGCAAAGTACCGTTATTTTCATCAAATGAAGGTACTCCGTTACGCATGAATTCGTTTTTAATTCAAGAACATAAATATTCGCCATGTTTAACTGTTTTCTTTTATTTTTGTGTATTTTCGCCTCCCTCCACCCGTTCCATATCTGTGAATGGTTGCCATAATTTATGATTATTACAAATACGCGCGATATTCCGTCTGCTACTATATTCCGCCAATGGCTTCGCTCTCGCACTCTCACTCTATCTCGTTCTCACTCATTCCCGCATTTCATACACACACACAAATAATCGCAATGAAGTTTTACCGCACACAGAAGTTCAATGGTGTTGTTTTTATTCTATATCCGCACTATTTTTTTCGTTGCGAAGTGAAACTTGATACCTGCAAATCTATGCACATAACTAACGATCGAAAGCATAGGCCAAAAACAACCATAGAATTTGTGAGTACATACTCACACACAGAAAAAAAATGCCGCACAATATGAGAAGAGCTGGAATATTGAAATGAACAAGCAAACCGATTGTAATGAAAAATGGATTTGTTTTTTTTTCGTGGCTGTTGGCATAAAGGGGAGAAAAATTGCCATGCAAACTATAATAAAGAAAAGCAAAAAAAAAAAAACAACACCAGAATATTCGACTGCAAAGTTGAAATGAACTGTGGAAATGGTCGACGCACGTCGAACGGTAAAAGAATGTGTATGTTCAAGCACATATTTTATGAATATGCAAACACGGTATGCGTTGTGAGGGCTGCGTGTCTTGCGAAGCAAAAAAAAACGCACACGTAAAGTGCTATCGAACATTATTGTGTCATGTTTCAATATTGCCTCGCCGCTCATGTCATAAATAATTGACTATTTTTCTCGACGCTCTTGGCTTATTATCCATCCATTTTCGTTACGAAAAGTACTTGACGCTGGAGCAAAGGATGCTGAAAAGAGAAGAGAATGTTGTGTGTATCGATCAGACGTTCGAATGCTGCCAATTCCATTTTATATAAATGATTATTATTGCAATTACATGGAGTTTTGCTGTTTCGAATTTGCACGATGTCGGCAATGTCGTTCAGGTAGAATGGTTCTTATTTCATCATCGCTACGCGCCTAATAAATGCGAATCGACTTGATTCGTTCGGAACAGACGGCAATAAGTGTCGTTTGCATAATGCGGCTTCTTCTTGAAGAAAACAGCGCCAACTTTTGCTTCGTCGCGTTCGTTTTTTTCTTTCACTTTCAAAACTCGACTGTAACCGTATCTTGGCATTCGGAATGCCATGCGAAAGTGCAGTAAATGAATATGGGTGTCGGAAAGTTTGCCGGGCGACACAATACAAATATCGATTTTTTTCCCATTGGCACATGTTTTGCTTTATGCGAGGTAAATGCAAATTTTGATAGATTTTTTTTTTTGCATTCGACTGTCTGCTCTCATCGTGTTAGTGTGATACTCGACCGAAATTCCTCAGCTAGTCTAGAACTATTAAAGAAAAAAAAGGATATCGTCTCGAGCAGTTTTATGCTAATTTTTATGTGCTTTCAATGCGTTCATGGTTTTTTTTTCTTCTTTCTCCACGTTCGCCATCCACTCAGTCGTGTGTTCACAGTGTTTTTTTTTTGTCTAGAGAACTAAAAAGTCTCACTTTTCATCGACACCGAAACTTTTTCGGTTGCAAACCATATGTGTGCGCAAGCAGAGAAGAGATAAGCATCGATGCCGTTGCTTGGCTTTGTCATTGTTGCGAACCGATTTGCACGCTAGCCAAAAAGGAGTAACGTCGTTTAAGCTTTTCAATCGCTTTTCTGGTGGAGATGTGCGTTCTTTTTCCCTCGTTGATGTTGCTGTTGCTGTATTTTCTATCACTTCGAGCACAAATAAGACGCATTTTGTCTTATTATTATGTGCGAGAGATGGAAAATGTTTGGTTTCGTGCACCGGTGCTCCTTAACGTGCGCGCCACATACAAGCATATCATTAAGCCAAACGATGGCAGAGATGCATAATGTGCTCTGTCTTTAAATTGCCATACACATACGCTCGTCGAAGCAGCAGCAGCAGCAGCAGTACAAAAGACTGCCAGGCAAAAGAGATAAAATGACGAACGAATATTCATTCGAAGCAGCAGCAGCAGCAGCAGCAGCAAGCGTTACTGCTCAGCACAAGGTGTACACTTGCGCGATTCAGTGCTCTATTCAACTAGCATAATGGCTGTCAGAATGTTTGCTGCAATTTAATATTTCACCTGCTTCGAACATAGTATACAGGCACACATAGACACCGAACAGCACTATACTTACCTATTAGAATAACAACCTAACGACAATCTCGATATTTGATACGAACATATATTTGAATGGCACTGTCTTTTGTGACGCTAAACGACAATTCGTGTCATATCCCAGCGCATGGATTTTCTTTATTCGAATTTCCAAATGATAAACCGTAATTGCAGCTCGCTTGCTTGCTTGCTCTCTCTCTCTATTTTTTACTATTCTCATTTTCTCGGTGTTTTGCTATTTGTTGGGTGTATTTCTGGTCGGAGCGATTCCATTCTTAGAACATTCAATTCCACGTACAGTGCAAATGAATGTGAAATTCACTTGGTGAATCCAGGTCAAAATGGAAAATAACAGCTCAATTATAATTTGAGCTCAATCGATCACATATATAATATATTTGTGTGCTCTACATTTTCAATTTACGAATCGCAGTCGGTTTTTTTTCCTCGCGTCGGAATAATTCTTCGTTCTTCAACGTTGTGTTATTTATGTGACCAGATTACGATGTGTGGTTCGCGCGAAGCGCCTCTCGCAACATACACATCAATATGAATTTATCGATTTTTGCCGGGGCATGAATTATGGCACTCTAATAAAAACTCACCTAAATGTACGATTTATGACTGGACGTTTTACGAAAATAATCATGAGGCGCCTACAGAAGAAAAGCACATATGTGTATGCTTTGATATTTCAGTTCGAAGCTCATTCTCGCTCTCTCTCTATCTCTCTCTCTCTCTTTCTGCCTTTGACTCGCCACAGGGCTCGACTCGGTCTTGTTTTTTATTTTAATGATGACAAGTTCAGAAAATTCCAATTCAGTTTTTATCGCCTCGAAATGAGGATCAGAGAAAAAGGACAAAGGAAAAAATCTACGAAAAATTCGACTTTTAACAACACAAAACGCATGATTTTGCGGCCACATCGTTTACGACACGCGTATAATTCTTTTAATGGCAACCAGTGTAATAATGTTGTTTATGATGATGTGTGTAAGTGTCCATAATTCAAGGGAATTTCGTGGTAAAATAAAGGCGAGACCGACCGAGTCTGAAATGAGAAAACATGGCGACTGAAAAATTTATGAACTTCCACTGCGGCCGACACGAACGCGCAATATATACATCTCATTTCATTCAAATATTGATCTAAATTCCAAACAAATCCACTTTATTGTGAGTAGAAAGAAATTCCAAGGGTTTTTTCTTCAATCCAGCATTTGCCATAGCACATATATCAGCACAAGATTCAGCTTACTTTCTTTTTATAACCCACTAATTTATGCATTTTGAGCTGTAAAATGGAAATGAAGGCCATGAATTTCACTACACGAACTTTGAACTCACTCTCACAGCCTCACAGCAACATACTCGGCTAATAATGATTTATTTGGATGGAATATTACCTTTTTCGAAATCGAATGACGTAATATCCGAAAGCATACGCCTATTTTCATTTTATATGTACTTGATTCACTTTGACAAACACCATTTTCCAAAAAGGAAAATCGATTCGACGGAACAAATTACTTTTTCCACTTAGTTCTCACTCTCTCGCCTTATTTTCTCGATCGTATTCATTTCCTAAACAACGAACGATTTCATCAATAAACTCGATTCAGGTCACACATGTCATTTCACCACTATTTATATTTGACCATAAATATTTCAATTATATTCATTCGATTTTTGATAAGAGCGTGCAAAATTGTTTTTCGCTTTTTTCCAATTTCGTCATCTACAATTTTGGTATCCGATTCATTGAATGATGAATTAGAAAAATATTTATGATCTGAAATGCTTCGTCAAACCCATGTCGTAATTGGTCGTTAAGTTTGAAATTCTCAAAATACTTCATAATGAAGAAGTGAAGCCAGCATTGAACCCAACATATTGCACGAAACGTGAAGCTCATTACAAAATATTGGAGTGGTTCTTATAATTTTATTCAATGGGTCTCATTAAATACCAAATTAATTTTTTTTCTCTTCCGCATTTTTTTGTTTTGTTTTTCTCGCAGATTAAAGGTCGATAACAATGGAGGCGCTTGGTGCCCGAAGCATATCGTATCACGTGGACTTAAGGAATACTTACAAATTGATTTGCTCCAAATGCACGTAATCAGCGCGATTCGATCGCAAGGGAGATTTGGACGTGGTCAAGGACAGGAATATACTGAAGCATACGTCGTCGAGTACTGGCGCCCCGGTTTCACAAAGTGGGAACGCTGGAAAAATACCCAAAACAAAGAGGTAAGTCTCAAGCTGAAATTCAATTTGCTACCGTCATTTCGGATTTCAACAGAGCTCTGTGTATAGTTTGGGAAATATTTCAATTAAACTTTTGTTGAATCTAACTTTTTACATCGTAAACTATTCATAGAATCGTTTACTATTAAATCCAATCGATTCAAAATGTTGTTTTCTCGGAATAATATTGTCGTGTTTGTTTTTTTTTGTCAAACATAATGTTAACTAAAATTGCTATTTCATTCAAATTGGTCATCTAATTTTATATATGTAAATTTACTTTCTTCCAGATTTTGACTGGCAACATCAACACCTACAGTGAGGTGGAGAATATCTTGCAACCGATAATAATCGCATCGAAAGTCCGCATCTATCCGTACAGTCAGTATGATCGAACGGTTTGTTTACGAGTCGAATTGGTTGGCTGCCCATGGACCGGTAAGCATTCAACATCTGAATACACATATATGCCAGGCTATTACACAAGCAAATTGCTTATTGCCATAAAATTCAAACTGACGAAAAAACTTTATTAATCAATTTGATAAAACCCAAAAAAAAGAATATTCAATTACAAATGCCCAACTTCCTAATATGGTGTTAGAAAACACACGAAATTCAAATTCTTGTTAGAAATAATGACCGCATTTCCCGTACGAAATGTTTAATTTGACTCGTACGAAATGACAAAAACCGTCATCAAAACCTAATTTACGAACCCACAATCCACACACACATACACAAGCTCAAGAATACTATCAAAAAATCATTTGTCACAGTCAGAATGTTGATTTCGTTACGCTTCATTTCATTCGACTGCGATGCGAGCGGTGCGCCCGAAAAAGAAATCTATTCCAAGTGAATCCAATTAATTAATTGCCTATTTTCACTCAGTCGGCGGCATTGGCATGTGCCGTAATCGACCACAGCCACCAGCAAATGGCAGCAACAGCAACGATGACTACGACGACGGCCGCAGTGGCAATGCCGAAAATGCAAATGAGCCTGAACAGTTTGTTGCCCTTTAAAAACCATAAGAACATAAACATGCTAATGAATATGTAAAATACGATAAATTAAAGGTAATCCGTAATCTTGTTACATGGAAAATATAAACACGATGCTTGAACTTCTTTCTCTCTCTCTCTTTCTTCATCTCTTCTTTTTCGGTTTGTCGTCATTGGACTCTGTTGCTCTTTTATTTCGAGCATCGAAAAAGACAAATGCGCGAACAACCAAGTTTACATGTCTCGCTGTCGCCATAAACGGCTCTAAATGGAAATGCGAAACAATCTCAAATCAACAAGAAATAAAACGCACAGCACTTTTTCTTTTGTGGAGCTAAAAAGATATCGTGCGATTCAGAATTAGGCGAAGAACATTTTCGCTTATTGTTTCCTTTGAATGTGCGTGTTATCGGTTTGGTTGAGACTTACAATTTGAAACTTAGTCTGGATTTCGGTTCATCAGACCAAAATTTGCATTGAGATAACGAAGGATCTTAGTATGCAATGAATGAGTTTGACTTTCACTTTACTTTTTGGCCATTGAGTTTGATAAGTTTTTCTATTTTTCACTTTTTCAAAGGCCGTATTTTATATTTCGCCCACAGATTCTATCGCTTGTTTTGCGAAAAAGAATGAAAAATACCCAAAAACATTCAAGATTCAATTTCAACGATTGTGAAAAAGAGAAAAACACTAAAAAGTTGAAACAAATCAGTAACACAAAACCCAGCAAAGCCCATTTTGGAAGACGTCTAAGCTAAAATACACTTGAAAATTGAATCAAAATTGAACTTTGCGCAACAGAACTGTGGCTCAAATGTTGATTATATTAAACAAAATGCTAGGCATAATAACAAAGGCCCATGTATTAGTTCACCCCAAGTCAATATGATGTTTTGCATCGTTGTCGGCATTCACAGAATTTGCAATATATGGCGTCTTTAGCGATATGGCATCTGTAGAAAGTGTGGTCTAGAATGAGACATGCTGTGTGATTTCATGGAATATTTGATAACACAATCAAACGCACCGTGTGGTATGCCACATGTCCAATGCCTACTCAGATCGTGTGTGCTCTTTTGTGTTCGTCTTTTCACTTGATCCAGTATATTGAATGCGGCTGCATTTAATTCAATTCCGTACACATACATATATCGGGCTGAATGGCATTTCTCTGTTTTGATTTTCTTTGGTGCAAAATAACTGCGCTTTGTGTTCGATTCCACCTAAACACACACACACACACACACACACACATTCTCTCTCAATTGCTTTGGTCGGTCGTCGTCGTTGGATTCGTGTCTTGTTGTACAGATTCGGATAATGAGATGTGAGAACCATGGTTTCACATCCATTTAGTCGTGACTTAGCGGGCGTTCGAAAACGCATGCAAGACAAGCCAAAACCGACAGCCAACTCTCACTCACACACAGACATACATATACACAAGCTTGATGTCTTGGACACCGAAGCGAATTGTCTTTTATTTTTTTATTATAACATTTCATTATTTGATCGCATGCTGTGCGACCAAACAACAGGATCATTCAATAAACAAAATGTTTTGGCCTGTGAACATCGACTTGCATCTCGTTGTTCTTTGTTGGCCTTTTATTGTTGTTACAGTCACTGAATTGATTCGGTTTGTGTGTGTGTGTGAGTGTGTTTTGACATTTTGTGTGCTGGCTGTTGTGTTGCTTTCATTGATTCGCTTGCCTTTGGCGTATGTGCTGGGGATTTTGCACTTGCGTTTATCCGCAACGCTCATTCAATTTAGATTGTGTCTCATGTCACCATGCCACTTCTTGTTTTGTTGTTGGTGTCCAACATCGAATATAACAAGGCGAATGAATTTAATGGGATTTTCGTTGTCTTGCCGCTCTTAATTGAAAAATTCGAACCGAACGAGAAAAAAAAATGGAACGTTATTATTTTTGTAAACGGTTTCGTTTCGTTTCTTTTCGCCTCTTTAATTTGGTGAAACATGTAACGAATTATTTTAACCGAATTGAATACGTCTTTTGCTTTGTTAAATGGACGGAATCACGCATTTAAGCGAGAGAGAGAGAGAGAGAGAGAGAGAGAGAGAAAGAAGAGGAAAAAAATCCGATTGCGATTGAATCATGATCACGCATTTTTCTCCACCTCTTGTCACAGTCAGATGCCATTAAGGCACTCGCTCAACTTGGTTTTTGTTATCGTACGATTTCCACGGTTTTGTGATTTGTATCGATTAAGGAATCGTGTAGTATATATAGCACTCATTAAGCGCATTGACAACATAATTAGTCACACGCAGATGCTCGACCGACTCAAGAAACAAAGTTGCTCAGATCAACGGCTCCTTTTTCTTCAAAATCACTTTTCAACTGTTTCTTTTTCTTTATGTTTTGAAATGGTTTTGTTCTCGTTTTTTTTTTCTCGGTTGTTGTGTCTCTTTTTTCGGTTGCTCAAAACCACACATCGCTTCCGCATACTGTGAGTGAGTGTTTGTTGACGAAAGGAACATGCAACAAAGTATAAACAAGTTATTAAACCGTTACAAATCTTATGTTGAGCGTAAACAAATCTCATCGTGTATGCAACATTTTTTTTTCGCTTGTATGTTGACTGCGATTCGGAGTCATTTTTTTAAAATGCCAAACTTTTGCTCCATCAACCACATGGCATTGACATGCACCAAACACACACGCTCAATGTTTATTTAATGGTTTCGTGTCTTTTCTTCCTCGATCTCTCTTGAATCTAAATATTGTTTATTTGTTTAAGGGTTTTTTTCCCTACCATACAAACGGGAAGCATTTACTTTGATGATCACTTCCATTTCTCTTATAGAGATTTCTCCATTAGAAAAAAAAAACCCAATATTAAACAAATGTATTCCCGATCGAGATGCTTCATTGAACACTTGTTTAGTCTATGTTAACGGAGCAATATGTTATTTGGAATTGAAAAAAAAAAACTTCCAACTTGGAATAAATCGAAAAAAGGCGATTCAATGGCGAAAAAGTCATCAATTTGTAAAGAAAAGGCAGCAATTTGACGTAGGCAACAATTTAAATTGCATAAATAAATTGACATGAAATATCATTCGAAAAAAGTAGCCTAAGTAATTTCATTGATTGGATTTTATCTTCATTTTTCGTTTATTTCTTTTCAGATGGTTTACTTTCGTACAGCATCCCAAAAGGTGTTCAGCGTGGACTGGAAATCGATTTATCGGATCAAACATATGACGGTCATGATGAAAACGACCGATTAGTTAGTGGCTTGGGTCAATTAGTGGATGGACAACGAGGAACCGATAATTTCCGCACCGACATTCATGGATATGGAAAAGGTAATGCATGAAAATGAAAAACTTTAAAGAGAAACGGAGTTTTTGAATTATATTCAACATTCGACGGAGAGAAAAAAAAACGAAATAAACTATTCCCATGTGTCTGAAGTTAGCAGACGATTTCAGTCGCCGTCCAATAAGTTTATGCCATATTTTTTTTTTTTTTTGGATAAATTAAAGAAAATATTATGTTCGGGAATACACAGACGTTGTAAAGATGCCAAACGAAAAATAAAGCTAGAACTGAAGCGAAAAATGCGAACATCATATCGAATATTCGGGATATGCTTGACCGAACCAAACTGAGAGAGAGAGAGCGAGCGAAAAAAGTTCGCACACAGAGAGTATGAGATGAATTTATGTGAATTACCAAAACGCACCGAAACGAAAAAAGGGAAAAAAACCTCTTTCGATGATGTTTGGCGCAAGATGAAGTTTTGCAAATAAAAATAAGTTACTGGTCACTGTTTATAGTTTGGCGAAAAACTTTGCTATCGTATCGCTTGATTTCGTCACGCTTTTCAACATGCAACACACACACACACACACAAGTTTATCGATCAATGTTGCTATCAATTTGTTTCTCGTCCGGTCACATCATTAATTATTTCATATCTTCAACTCCTTTGCAAATAAAGTCAATTTTTTTCTCTGTTCATTCGTTTGCTTTATATTTGAAAATTGGTGGCATGGTTTTTATTTGTCGATCGGGCAATCGGGTTACAAAAAGAAAATTTTCATTGCCGAGATAGAGACAGAGAGATAAAGGAAACCGGAACTACACCCATAAAATGGCAGACAAACGTGCACAGCGTTTTTGGAATTCTTCCATTAGCATTATTAAATTTGAAGGGCAGACTCATTTTTTTTCTTCTTCAGTCCAGCGACGAGTGCAACGGATCAAATAGTGTTGTATGGTATTTTTGAAATTCGGGTGCATGCGAGATTTATGGCGCTTGGAAGCGCTCCAATAGATTGGCAATGAAATTATATTCATCAGTCTCTCTCAGTTGATGCGGTCATTTGCTTTGACCTCTCATTCGGCTTTATGCGCGCTTCACTGTGACTCCACAAGCACGTCATTTATTTGACGTTGCTGGCCATTGCCATGGCGTGCACATCGAAATTCGAATGTGAAAAATCGTGCACTCTCAATCGAACGAATTTCAAGCATTTTTCTTTCACTCACCGACAAAATCATTTACTCTGACACACAATACCTCTATTGAAGACGAAGACTACGACGACGTCAGCGGCGAGCTTCACGTAAGTGAATCCATGTCAAGTGTCCGAGAGCATGAACATAAAAGAATGAAAGAGCGCAAAAAGCGATAGAGAAGAATAGGAAAACATGGCTCCCATAAAATTGCTACTACACATTCGAATGTAGTGGTGGTGGTGGTGGTGGTGGTGGTGGTGGACACGACGTGCATCACCGTCGTCGTCATCATCATCAAATCGATAAGAGAAACTGCGAGAACATGGCAGACAAAACGGTAGTTCAAGTGTGCGCCAAGGCGAGCACATATCCTCAAACAATCCGAATGGCAGCACAAGCAATGTAATAAAATGAAATTGAATTCATATTGCGATTAGTGAGATCGGTGTGTGTATGTGGCGCAATTCGACCCATTCGAATGCACGACATTCCTGTTGTATTTGCCGATTAATGTGCTTGCCCTCACTCAAGCTCATTGCCTCACTCTCTCTCTCTTCCCCTTCACGTCCGAGAAAGTGGATACCGATCCATTTGTTGCCAACATAAACGTGTACAAGAGGATTTTATTAATGTGCGTTACTTGTACACGAATAATAAAATAGAGCCGTAAATTTTGTTTCGATCTAATCACTCACTTAAGTGATGCTATCGTATGTTCGGCTCACAAGGGAGAGCAGAGAGCACATTGTGTGCGTGTGCGAACGCCAATCGTCCATTTACATGAACAATGGACCAAGACGATAAACACTTGATGTTCATTAATTCATCAATTTTCGCTACTGATACATGAAGGCGAGAAAAAAAGCAACGCCAAAACATTCTCCGTCGATCGGACGGGGTTTTTGTCCATAGATAATGTCCGTTTTGTTGCAATATGTGTGCTCAGTGCTCACATGAAAGCAAACATTTGGTATTCATCTCAAAATGATAAGATTGCAAACGTCTCTCGGATCCGATTAAGCGAAAACGTGAATCCTTCTCATGCGAGTAAATTAGACGGAAATCATGTGCTCTCTTTTTTCGCAGTCGACCAGTTTTAATTGTGATTTACTACGTTAAACAGTCGAGAATTATGGCTGTTCAATATGCTTCTCGTGCTTGACGTGTCGAGACGCGTGTCGGAGAGGATTTTAACTTTAATTTACGATTCCATTTGGACCGATTTAATTGACTTTAACGAAATAATGACGATGATTGTTATTGCCTCTTAATTGAATTCACTTTGAAATTTATTTATTTGCTATTTTCTAATTGCTTGCAAACATACACATTCTCACTTTTCTCATCCCACAAAATAGGTTACGAATGGGTTGGCTGGCGAAACGATTCACTGGGCATGGCCGGTAAACCTGTTGAAATGACATTCGAATTTGACTCGGTGCGAAATTTCAGCTCCATTGTACTGCACACCAATAACATGTTCTCGAAGGATGTAGCGGTAAGTAGACCAAATGCTTTTTATTATTGCATTAGATTAAGTCTGAGAGCGCTTCGTGCTCGATTTGATAGAGAGAAATGGACGTTGCCTACCGGCAGCCAAGTAATGATACGCAACGGAATAACGATGTGGGAACAACGGGGAAAAGATGATTAAATAGCATTTATAATTATATTTGGCGTGCATGTTGAGGTGGGCTGCGATTGATGGTTTTCTAATTGTTTTACGAGAGATTCGTATGCTTCGCATTTTTATCACACACAACTCTCTTTCAACTCTCGCAAAATTTGCTATTGCATCAGGAACAAGAAACTTTTCTTTACCTGTGTGTGTTTTCGTTCAACGTAAAATACTTTGTGTTGCCATTTTCTGTTTTAGGAAATTTTAATTTTACTTTATGTACACACAAAAGTGGTTCGACTTTTTATTTTGCTACGTCTTCCGGGCAATATTTCAATTACGCATAAATAATTGCTTTATTCTTCCACTGCGGAGCATCATTGTTGCTCAACATTGTAAAGGCGACCGAAAAAACGAAAGAAAACACATACATCTTTCGAAGCGACCAGATGAAATGATGGAACAAAGGCACAAAGCTACTGTATGAACGAACGAAAAAAAAAACTGGTGGTGCAAGAAGAAGAAGTTATGAATAAATCCATAAAAAGAATGAACACGAAAGAGAATACATTAAGTAAACAAAATACCTTGGCATTGTCAAACAGAACGATGAAGAGGGGAAAAAAATGTCCGAGAACCAGAGCGAAGGAGAGTGAGAGTGGAGAGAGATTACTTGGAGCTCTCTGTCGTCTTCATAAGAAAGTGGGTCTGCAAGTTACAGTCAACTAAAACAACAAAGGAACAACATGAAATTCGTATGATAAAATTCAAATTACATATTTTCAAGCGCGCACAACTCAAGAATGACTTTTTTTTAGCTAAGAAATAGCTTCTTCTATCAAAACGACACACACACATACACAGCGGAAGAGACACAGAGGAAGCAAAAAGCAAATCGAAATGTTTTCAAGATCTAGAGAGAGAGAGAGAGAGAGAGAGAGAGAGACCGACAGAGAGTAGGAAAAGTTTCAGCGAACTTAAAAAAAAATGTTGAAGCTGTTTTGTTAACGAGATAACCGAAGTGGAAAAACAAAGACCAAACCATGACATGCGATTATACCAATCAACAAATCTAGAGAAAGAAAGCAAAAAACAAAAAAATTGAAGAAGTCAACAAATCGCATATGAAAATGTATGACAAAATTCTTATAATTTGAAAGAAGAAGAAAAAAAAACTGGGAAATGGCAGGAGTTTCAATGAGTCGATTCGGGATGTCGATTCGATGGAAGTTGGCAAACTATGGAAATGGCAAAGGAAAACTCCGTAGAGGGAGAAAAAAAAACCGAAACGGTTAGCAATGGGTGAATGATAAACGACCTACATTTTACACAGAAACAGCGCTTGCCGAAGCAACTTTCCATAGTTTGGCAGTTTCAACTGAAATGGAAAAAAACATATTTGGTTTGGTGAAAACGCATATTTACTTGGTTTCGTGAGTGTGTGTGTTTTCCTTTTTCTTCTCTTTCTTGCTTTGCTCATTTTCTCCGGGAATATGGGAAAATGTTGACTCTGTTAATAAAAGTTGAATTTTACATAGCGTTGCCTTTCTTTGACATTTCCTCGTTGTTACTTTTAAATTTTCGTTCGGTTCTTCTACTTCTTTCTCTCTCTCTCTCTCTTACGCTCGCTCAAAACCAAATCTACGAAACCAATTTTAACAAGCGCATTCGTTGGAATTTCAAAACTTTTCGCTCAGCTCACATATCCTTTTGTCAACGGGTTGGCAAAATGTGTATTTCGCTATATTACCAGATCGTGAAAAAAAACACACACACACATAGCATGGTATTCAAATTCAAACGCTCTTTGTCGAAGTGCCATGACATTTCATTTTGCCATTTACTCGATTGCATTGATTTGCGACAATTGATTTTTGAGATAGTTCCAGTTGCTCTCATTTCTTTTTGTTCCTCTTGCTCTTTCATTCTTTCGTTCGGGAAAAGTTGTACACATCATTAAAATATCGAGTGAATTGAATTTCGAACCAGAGATAACTTTACTAACGATTACAAAATCACGTGCGATCGATATGAACATAAAAAATGATGTAAGTGGTCGATGTAAATGGAGTGTTTGTGTGATAACAACAGTGAATCGAAATTATGAGAAATGTCTTAAATATCTGTGTAAATCATCGTATGTGTGACATGAAAAGCCATCTCGCCGGTCTATATACATATGTGTGTATCGCTAGTCAATGACTGTAATTAAGTGAAAATGATGTAGAGAATGATGCCAATTTGAGTGTATATTTGACAGCCAACACTTGAAATCGATGCATTATCGATACTTGAGTGTGCTTGTAATTTTATTGAATTGCATCTTCAGATAGCTAATATATGACATCTTCGTGCGTCGGCCCCATTCTCGAATTCCACCATACACACACTCACACATCCACATTCGTTCGTTTGCTCGCGTGCGCGTTGCTATGGCTTTTGCGTTTTATTTGCCATCGAATTGAAACGGTCAGTTGAACCGTAAATGTGCTTATTGAATGCGTTTTTGTCATTCCATTTCAATATAAAATGGGCGTTTCGTCCAGTTTTTTCTTCTCCCGCTCAATACTCATTGATTTCGTTTCATTTTACACACAGGTATTCACACATGCAAAGGTGTTCTTCAGCATCGGTGGACAGCATTTCAACGGTGAACCCGTACATTTTTCATACATGCCAGACACAGTAATGGAAAATGCACGTGACGTTACCATTAAATTACATCATCGCATTGGGAAATACGTACAAGTGCACTTGTACTTTGCGCTGCGTTGGATTATGCTAAGTGAAGTGACCTTTGTTACGGGTAAGCCACTCGACAGAAACAAAAAAAATACACACACACACAAGCTCACGGTTTATATCCATACAGTCGGCCGAGCAGCACCAATGTGACCGATCAAGCGGCTACGATACAAAAATATCGAAAAAACCGAGACGCCGATGGCATTTTCCGTTGCAAATAATATAACCACGACCGGCGAAAAAATTCCATACCCAACAAAAGCCATTTTCATTCTCAATAAAAATTGCTTTTAAAAACCGCCCGGCAGAAGAACTGGGCAAAAACAAACAAAATAATAATCTAAAAACAAGGGAAAATGCTGTCGAGCTTTTCAGTACTCGCAACAAATGTCGGTGTATTCATTTCATTTGAACAAACCAAAAAAAAAAACAACAACAACAACACCCACCATAATAAGCTGTGGCACAAGCGAGAGCAATACCAATCAAGCAATTTCATTTAGCAACTCCTTTGTTATTGTTCTTGCGATTTTTTTTTGTTCATTTATTAAACGCAAATTCCGAAACAATACGAATGAACGAAAGGGAAAAAAGACGCGGACAAAAAAACAACATGTATTCCATTCTTTTGTAGCCGAGGACAGAAGGCGAAAAAAGCTCTTGCGAAAATTGCACTCGGCATCGCTCTCGCGCTCGACGCTTCTTTTTGTGTTGGACGCAAAATATTTCATATGTTTGATTATGATTATATTTTTGGTTGTTGTCGTGTATCGTGTGCCGGTATCGGCTTGGAATATTGGTGCAGGCTATATTTGTTTGCTATTTTTCATGTGTTTTTTCTCTCCGTTTTTTGTTTCGTTTGTCATTTTAGCACCAGTCGTTGGTAATTTCAGTGAGGAGGAGGCAAACGGTAACACTGTGCCGCAGGATACATTAGAATACCCCCTGCAACGTGACGAAGTTCATACACAGAACACCAAAGGAGATCGCAATCACCAAATACCGCCGGGTATGTATATGTTTGGCTCAAGGCGCACACTGGCTCTCTCTTTCTCTTTTTCGTTGGTTCTGTGTGCGATCCAACATTCGATCATTTTTCTTGTGTTCTTTCACTCTGAGGTTGACGTCGCAAAACTCGACATTTTTATCGTTTGTACAAATCTTGTCGCGGTCGGTGTCACCGTGATGTGAGGGAATTTTTCTTCTACTCCATATCGTCTTCACTCCATTCCGAATGGTCTATGCTTTCGCCTATTTTTCCATTCGCTGTGTGTGTGCGTGGCACGCCGCACATATTTATTGTGACTTTTATTATAAATTGATTTCATAGCCGCAAATTGTTTTGTTCGACATCGGATTTCATCGATTCATTTTTAATATTTCACGTCACAATCGCTTTGTGATTCGATGTGTTCTTTTTTTTGGTTCTCCCTCTTCCATTTGTTCCAGCTTCATTCCATTCACCATTGCAGTCACACAGTTGAGTTTTTTTTTTCTCTGACTGTATACCGAACAAAAGACGCTTCTTTTATGATTTCATATAAATCAAAGTTGGAAAAACTCACAACAGGTTGTCGATTGTGTTTCGGCAAATGCCAAAGAAATGCAGTATGAGTTTGCTGATTTTAGATTCAATAAATCACGTTTTTGTCAAACGCGTTGTACCGGCACTATCGGCAGGAGGACAGAAAAAAAACATACCCATTTACAAGACTCGATACACACTCGAGTGCGCGCACTTCAGAATGAAAAATGTCATTATATGGAAAACAGCACGGAATCGAATTCGTAATAAAAATCAGAATGTTTTGTTTTTATCATGTCGAAGAGGTTTTTTTTTGTCGTTGTTTTTGTTGTTGCTGAATGAGCAGCATATGAGAAATGTCTCTCTCGAGAGACCTAATTTAAAACTACTAAACTGATATCGTTCCATTGCAAAATTGTAGTGCATCAGAAACCAGTTGATCGAGATCAAGATTCACATTATGTTGGTGTCATCATTGCTCTACTTACAACGATAATACTGCTATTGGTGGCCGCCATCATGTTTATCGTATCACGAAACAAACGCTCACCACGCTCCGACGTCCTCAATTCGCTGCAACACAATTTCAACCAAGATACACTGGGATTGGGCATCGATAAGCGTCATCATATGAAGGTAATTTTTCCAATCATAATGCAAAATCCATTAAATTTTAACCCAAAATGCTATTCAGTTTTCGATTTTCGCGCCAAATCACGTTAATTACACGTGATTTCAAGCGAAATTTTCCATCATTGTGGAAATCAGTTTATCAATTTTAATATGCCATTATTTCATCGCTCATAAAATTTCAATTAAATGATATTTCCATGAATGTGCTCTATTGAGCACACACAACCACACTCTCTCTCCGCCATTCGGTTGATTGTTTATGCTGGTTTTATAGAGCATGAATCCCGTGTGCAAACACACGAAAATTTCACCATTCACCATTTAATACCCAAAAATGATCTTGAATGGCAAAATTTAACACGGAAAATTGAAAATTCACATTCTCCCTCTCTCTCTCTCTTTCTCTCTTAATGTGACTATTGTTTAGGTGACAATGGACGATAATGAATCGATCGATAAAAGTAGTTTGTATCATGAACCGTTCAATGTGAACATGTACACCAGTGCTGCTAGCGGATGTTCGCTTAACGATTTGCAACGCAACCACGTTACACCCGACTACACAGGTAAATTTAACGTAACAGAGAAACCATTTATAAATTACAATACACACACAGACAGACACACACGCACGCAGCCAGCACTTAGCATATTTCCCCTTTTTCATTATCATTTGGCAACCGCCAATAATTTAAATTGATCCCGGCGTCCAAAACATAAATAAAGCTAACTGCCGTGTTCCGAAAAATAAAAAAACGAGCCGAAGAGTGCGCGCGCTCTCGGAGTCGGCAAAACGGGATGGATTTAATGGAGAGATCGATGCATAGTCAATGTGTTGAATATAATCCTAATTAAATTTACTACTGTCACCTGTTACTTTGACGCCGGTTCGGGTTACAGACGGAAAATAAATTCAGTCTCTCGTTTCTTAATGGCACCGAATAGAGTAACCGAGACAAGGAACAAAAAATAGTTCAAAATGTATAAACTCCCACGTCGGAGACATTATGCAAATAAGCACATTAGTCTTTGGAATGATAGCCAGAAAAAAAGTTGCGAGAGCAAAGAAACGAACATTTTCTCATCTAAATGCCTCGTCTCCAGACGAAAAAAGAAAAACAATTGTACAGTGCGACTCGTTTGCATTTTTTTGTTTTGTCTTAACGAAAATATTTTTATTTGCCCATTTTTATTTTCGAGCTTTATTTGTCTTGTGGCAAAAGTGCAAGACAACGAACGGCACAATATGTATTTTTTATTATAATATACTTAGCCGTTTCGTTTGTTTTGCGAATGAAAAAAATGGATTTGATATTTTTCATTTGAGCGCATATGCTCCAGCTACTTTCGTTACGGTTCACTCCATTACGAATATCTTTTATTATGTCTCTCCACTTTCGAATGCACTCACTCTCTATTAATATTTTCGACGGATTTTTTTTCCTTCATCCCTTTCTCTCTCATGCTCCATTCCACCCGCCATACCATTCGTGTTCGCCTCTACTCCCTGATGCTGTGTCTATGCTAGTTATTTCTGTCTTTTTTCGGTTTCATTCTTCCACATTTTTGGATGTTGTGTATTTATTTAATGTTCTGAATTTGCAGACGTTCCTGATATTGTTTGCCAAGAGTATGCCGTGCCACATATGCAGGATTTAATACCAAAAATACCAGGTGGTTATGTGAGCGTTCGTAACACGCCGCCATCTTTGAATAATATGGTATTTCCAAAGCCACCGCCAGTACCGCCACCGCCCGAAAAATACTATGCAACAACAGCCATTTGTAAAACATCGGCCGCATCGACGATGGGACCAAACGGTGGTATCGCAAACAATAACATTCATACGACCAACACGATGCCACTATCAGCAACAGCACAACCGACGGCTACAACAAATCTGCTCAGCTCATACAATGATACCGATGCAACATCGACCGACGATGATTTACAGCAATTGAACGAATTTCCCAGACATTCATTGGTTATTGTCGAGAAGCTTGGCAGCGGTGCGTTTGGCGAATTGCATTTATGCGAAACAAAAGGATTAAGGTAAGGCTAAAATTGCGATATATACACCGTATACAAACACGTTTGCATAGTGGGTAATATAAAATTCCGAATAAACATTGGGATATGCATACGAGGGTACAATTTTTATTTCTCTCGTCATATGTGTGTAATCCTCTATCGCTTTGCTATAAACGAGTAATTTCATTGATAAATAATTCCCGAGAATTCCAACACACGTCACATAAACACAGACACACACACACACTCGCCGCCTGTTTAAATAATAATAATTTAGTAGCGCGCATTATGTGTCACTTTATTGCTATCTACGATATTCGATCGCATCGTGCTTGGCGCAATTGATACGTGCTACAGCGTACGTTTAAGAATAAATCTAAATGAGCGTTTAAGTGGTAAGCACGCCAGAGTCTTCGAAACGAAAGTGAGAGAAACAAGAACAAACAAAAAATGAGAATAACACTAAACATTTAATGGGCTTTCGTTTGCCCTGTAATTTATACGCAGTTTGTCAGTACATGAATCCATTAGAATATGCGCCCTCCCCGATATCGAGCCAGCTTCAAACTTTCGTGCACGTATACGTGATAAAATCGGGGCAACACGAAACTTTGCCGCTTCTATCTCATTTCGTCGGAAAACGAACGACATACGTTTCGGCTAAGCGCAAGTACCGTTGGTGTTTTTTTCGCTTTTCGTTACCTGAAAAAATGTTAATTTATTAAAATAAGGCAATTCACTAAAACATCTTTATGCTCGTTGAACAGTTTAAGTGTTTTTCACGGAAATGCACATATATACTATTTCAGCTCACTTAAATTGCCGTTTTCCTTATTTCCCTCATCTCTCTCCCGCGTCGCCGTCACCGGAGACTTCCTGGTGCATTTTCATGGGATCTTATGTCATTTTTATGAAATTTAAAGTCAAACGAATTTGATACTCTGCCACTATTTCGTTCGAAAATACTGCATCATCATCTATTTTATGTAGCAAATCAAGCTGATGCAACTGTATTAAGTAAAATTGCCAAAATAGAACGTCATAAAATTCCCAGTGAAATTCAATTCATGTGAAATTGTTGTCAACGTTGCCATCTTCTCAATTTCTTCGTGTAATTTCTGGATCATTTTTCATTTGGAAAATTTACTCAAAATTCCACTTTGTTTAGCTTTTGAATACGTAAATTTTCGTTCGAATCGTTATTCATCAAACTAAATGGGGAAACGAGAACCTCTTTTCAGCTAACAATGTACAAAAGTCAAGTCGATTTCCAAGAAGATACCATGCAAATGCATAGAAACGGTATTGCAAAGTTTCTCTCTCAAGTATTTTATTTAAATCATGTGATGTCTTCGGAAAAATGGAAGTTTTTGCTAATGAAGCTGAAGGGTTTTTCCTTTCAGAAGAAGCCAAACGTAACACACTAGACGCGTTTCGTCTTTTGACATTTCGCAAAAGGTACTTAGAATCGGTCGTTCGAAGAAAACGGAGTATGGCCAAAGGATGTTATCTCTCGGTATAAATGCGAAACAACACAGTTGTCCTTTGTTTGCTCATCGTCTGTGACCTGTACTCGATCGAATAGTGTGTGCTTGTGTGCAGATGCAATATAAAATAAACCTTAAAATAGCATCGTATATTTTTGAATTATCCTAAGCCATTGTCACCCATTATATGGGCAATGGTGTTCAGGCATTTTCTCTCTCTCTCTCTTTCGTCTCTCACTGATACGCTATACGCTTCACTCGATAAAAGTGGCAACGATAATTGTCGCATAAACTCATAACGAAGCAAACATTTTATCGTCGAACTGCTCGACAGACACACTCTCTCTCCCTCTCTCTGTGTATCGATGCAGTTAATTTTCATTCGACATTTTCGATTGTCGCATTGAGTACTCAAACTTTATAAGGATTTCGTGAGCAAGTAGCAGCAGCAGCAGCAGTCATTCGCATCGAAAATGGATATTGCCCGGCATTAATTTCAATTACAAACTTTCTCATTCACACTCGCACTCGCACACACTTTGCTCGACACAATGAAGCAATTGGTGGCAAGTGTAGCGAAACGGTTATGTGCAAATCAAACGATAGTTCGGTGCACACTTCATTGAAATTTATTTGCAAATCGTTCAGTATCTCTTGTGTTGTTTGCCCGCTTTTTGGACAACTGAAAGAGAGAGGGAGAGAGAGTGGGAGCGAGAGGGAAAAAACCTGAATGCATGCAGCTTGAAATGGAATAAAAATAGAATGGTTATTGTGAGGTGCAGAGGAAAAGGACGCCTTTATAATTTAACGTTGAATTAAAATTGAGTCTATTTCGTTAACCAGAAGAACCCAACCATTTTCCATTCATTTTTTTTCTCGCGCGCGCTCCATTCTTTGTGTCCTTTTATTTGCATATTAAAATCCGTATCGCTTTCATTCGACCGCGTTACTATTTGGATTCGCGCGTTCGTTCGGCTTGTGGTGCGGGCGAAACAAAAGCGAGCGCATTTTCATTCTTTCATTTCCGGCTGCACTTTAATATTGTAATTTTGATTATTGCCGTATGTCGCGCGTTTTTTGTTCGCTCTGTTCTTTTCTCTCCGGCGTACAAGTAGCGACCGCAATTTGTACCCATTTTGTATATGTGTGAGTGTATGTGACTGTCTGTCGTGTGAAATAAAGAAAAAAACAACGAGACTCTTTTATTTTCCAATTTATCGTAATTTTCATTTGTGCAATTGTACTTTCTCGTTTTCTCTTTGTCGCTGCCATTGCCACCCCGTGCTCTGTCACTCTGTCCTGCTGGTGTGGAACGTGCAGCTATAATCTGGTAGCGGTTGCAACATTACGGCCCGGCGTTTCGGAGAATACGAAAAAAGAATTTCGTGCCAAAGCAAAACACCTGGGTCGCTTAAAGGATGTGAATGTGGCTCCATTATTAGGCGCCTGTTTACGCGATGAACCAATTTGTATTGTGCTCGATTATAGCGATTGCCAAGGGGATTTAAATCAATTTCTACAAGAGCATGTCGCTGAAACGGGACCGGTTGGCGTTCAGAACAAATCACTGAGGTATGTATCCAATGATCCTTCGTATATTTTTTTCTTTCCCATTTTCAGGCTTATTTTTGGCTCTCGATACGAGGCTAGTTAGTGCGTTTCATGTGTATATCTCTTTTGTGTTATGCAATTGTAGAACGTTAAGTAATCATGGAAAATTAGATCACATTTCGATTCGGTCTACGGCCATTGGATCACATCGTAATCCTTTCTAATCACTATCAACGCTTTAATTCACTCCCAAACCAGCCCATGAACACATTTCCTCGTACAAATAAACAAATGAAAAAACATAAAAACACACCAAAGCACAAAGAATAAAGTAACCGAGTTCGTTCCGATTTGTGTGTCACATTCAATCGCAATTTCAATTTTGCCCCGGAATCAAAAGAAAATACATACACAGAAAAACGAAATTATTTTTTAATTCGAATTCAGATCCTTTGTTTCGTGATTTATATTTCATTTCAATATAAAACTCTTTTGAACGTCATCAATTTTGCCCAATGTGAACCCATTCCGTTCGTTTCTCTTTTTGAACTCAATCAAAAAATGAACATGCGCAAAAGCAAACGATTCATGTTCAGCAAGCATGGAACACGGTTTTTCTGATTTCGAACGCTATTTCATAAACAATAATAAATTGGAGTTGTTGTTTTTTTTCGTTTGTGTGCTTATGTTGTCCGGACTTTCCGTTCCTTCTGATAACGAATTCATGCGTTTGCTACATCGTTTATTTATGCGCTTCATTTTACCGATCGTTCAGCTTGGAACTGTCGGCCAACGAACAATTTTCCGACCAGAACAAACGGCAAAAACTCAACACAGTGAACAAAATGAGACAGTCCAAAAAGAAAAATTATGAAAATTGCTTACGGAACGAATGCAAACAAAAAAGCTTCACATCGAAATTGGATATGTGTCCTTTTATACAGCGTAACCGAATCGAACACACACAAAGACTACACAGAAACAAACAATATTTTAATATTTATAAACTATGTATTTTTCATTTTAAATTTTTTTTCTCTCTTTCTCTTCCTTCGTCCCGCCGCCGTCGTCGTCATGACTCAACGCTTTTCCCGGTGGCTGCACAAAAACAACAACAACATCACAACACACACTCAAACAGTTATGGCTGTTTAATGTACATTGCTACACAAATAGCTTCGGGTATGAAATATTTGGAACAAATGAACTTTGTACACAGGGATTTAGCAACAAGGTAAGAGAAGCAACAGAAAAAAAATGAATAGAAAAATGTTTCCATTTTTTTTCTCGTCGTAGGTCGATATTTTTTTCTCTCTCTTCATTTTTCATTCTGTATGGAATACGATTTTTTTTCCATATATTTATTCTCTTTTATTTCGTTCAATCTTTTGTTGATTGTTTTCGTATTATGCACCACGCATAATACCTGCCTGCAGATGGAACACTCACACATAACACAAAGAAGGGATGGAAATACAGTAAACATTTTCTTCTTTACCATTCGTTCGATCGAACAGGAGCAACAGGAAAAAGATTCTTAAGTTTAAGCATGAAAAATCTTTCAATTCACCTCGCGCTTTCGATTCATTGTTCGGAAATAACAGATAGATGTGCAGCAACACAAACAGTGCTCATTTTTCCCATTCATCGATTTTGCATTACACACGGTGATACGACGGGAAAAAAGCACACTTTGTAAACGAAAATATTCGAATCACATATTGTTCGGCGAAGAGAGAGAGAGAGAGAGAGAGAGAGAGAGAGAGAGAGAGAGAGAGA
>NW_022595248.1:0-8423 GCF_009176505.1 Sitodiplosis mosellana | reverse complement strand
AGAGAGAGAGAGAGAGAGAGAGAGAGAGAGAGAGAGAGAGAGAGAGAAAAAAAGCGTATCAACCCGTTTTGCAAAATATTGTGCAAACGAAACGACAGTTGAATGAATATAATTTCCAATTTGAGCGCATTTACTGTGTTCCGGTCGATTCAACTCAATTACATAAATAAACATAATCCAATTAAATAACCAAGATGAAATTGAGTGGAAAAACTTGAAAAGAAATTTATACGTGCACTAAAAATATCAAGCCCTATCAATTTCACTCTCTCTCTCTTTCCATTTTACACCGTGGCAAAGCATATTTCCCATTGCAAAATTAATTAGCTAGCATTTCAATTGAGGGCTGGTATTCACTTTAGATCATTTTTTCCATGCAAAATGAGAGAGAGAGAGAGAAAGAGTCTATTCCCTGACCTTTTGCAACATTGTATGCGGTAGACAATTTAATTCGTTGCTCCCCCGCACTCTGACACAGAGCCAGCGAGATTGCAAACAATTTTAATAATGTTCATTATTGCCGAATAACAATTCATACAAATTAAAATTTGTATAAATTGGACCGGGCTGATGGTTGTTACATAGGCAGTTTGGAAAACTCAACTATGTCTCTCATTTGGTCTTTTCATTTACAACTGCCATTGGAGCATGTTCCGGTCAAAATTATCATACAAAGCACGCATCGAACAGCCCGTAGTCTCTCGGACATGCAAAGGCAATGAATATTTCCATACTAATTGTGTCTTCGATTCGGAAAACGGGTTAATTCCTATAGTCGCAAAAGTGGCAAAACGACGAAGGGATCACATAAAATATATCATTTTATTATTATCGTTATTGCAGAGGCTATACTTGTGCCATACATCGGCAAAATGTGTGCCGGAGCATCGAATCGGTGTGTGTGCACTGTACAGTGTGCACCACTCATTTTTCGCTTTGCCCAAAAGTATTTGCGTATAAATTTGGCAATTATCCGAACGACCTGCAAACCAGTCGCATTCCGTGCAAATTGATTATGCTTTATGGAAATGCAATTTGAGCAAAAATTGAATAAATTACGAGAATTAGTTTGGTATTAGAGCGAAAGAAAGAGATAGAGAGAGCAAATGGAAGCATTTTGCTACAACAAATATGCAGTGGCGCGCATACAAACCATTTTTATTGCGACAAATGCGAGAGAATGTGTAACTGAATTATTCGAAAATTGAGAAAATCAATTTAAAGTAAGCGCCAATTGTCCAGATTTATTAGTGATTTCAATTTATTAGGTCAACTGCAGCACGAATTCGGAAGCGAAAAAGTAAATTTACTAGGAAAAAGCGCAAAAATTTTATCAAGTTAGAGAGAATAAGTCATTTTTTCAATTGGTGAACTTAAGAGATAATATGCTGAGCTATGTTCTTCTATGCCAAATCGTAACCACTTTCGCTTTAATCTCGGCATTTAATTAAATAACAAATGATGTCTGAAGCTGCGATTTCTTACGCGTCGAACTAATCCGGGTGTGGGGAGGAAAGTATTTAAAAACAGATTTCGATGATATCGTTCGCATCAGGCGCCGGTGGCGAATGATGTATGCGCGCTCAAGTCAAGTGAATTTAGCGTTTGTTTGTGCTGCGGAGCTGTCAAAAAAATAAATAATAATTCATTATCAAAACGAGAGACCGGCCCCTAAGTCAGATCAATGTACCATTCACCAAATGAACACAATGGCAGGCGCGCGCGATCTGATTTTTAAGCCAGTTTTGCACGCAGCAACTCTTTCTTGCACTAAAAAACAAACATACACACAATGGATGTATTTTCGATGATGTAATAAACAAATCATGGAGCAGTTTTTGTTTTTGCTCGCAGACTGAAATGAAATCTTTGCTGTGGCAAATTAATCATTGCAAATCTTTTTTTTCCCTCCTCGCCAGACGCAAACGAAATCTCTTGTAATTCCGTGTACAATGGCACGTCAAAACCGGTGCGAACTAACTCACTCGTTCTCTTGTGTGCGGGCACGGCGTTAAAAAAGTTAATAAGAAAATCAAGGCATGCGTTTCCTTTGGCTAAATACAAACGGATGCGAAAAATGAGGGTAAAAACGGATTGAAAATCAGCTCGAGCAAATTCTCATATGGGAGAAGGGAAGAAAAAACATACTCACTCTTGCCGCTCATACTGGCGCGAGCGCGAGATGTGTTTAATAATTTTAAATATCACGCGGTGCCCATTATATTAATCTATCTTTATTGTTCGAGCTATTTGTGCGAATGCCACCGTATTTATCTTGTGGCTGCACCATGTTTTGTTTTGTGTGCGATGTGATTTCTTTTTGCCCTCTTTCTCTCTCTTCTCTCATACGCTGCCATTTGTTCCTATTGAAAGCGTTCGGTTTGGGGCGAGCAATCTAACGAGCGAGCGGGCAAAAAAGAGACAGACAGAGAAAGAAAGAGTTTGAGTGTGAGCTCCCGCACACTCAACGAAAGCGATACACATGAACTTCGTCACTTGCAGTCGTTTTGTTTCGCAGCTCCATGCTAAGAGCTAGTTTCTGCCCGCTCTTCTGCACTTTTTCCCCCCCCACATTCGCAAGGAACATTTTTCCATTTTATGCTAGCGCATAATACTGATTTATTGCTTTTAAATTAAACTCTTTCGCTGTTGCTCTCCTTCTGGCTGCGCAACGGCATCGAACAACACACAAAGTTTCACTCTCATTCTCAACATCCCGAACACCGATTACAATGGCCCCTTTAGTTCCATCATAAGTAGCATGCTAACACTAGTCAAGAATTGAACAACAACAAAAAAATAAGAACAACAACAGCAATTCTATGAGCAATGATAAGTGAACGAGGCAACAAACCCTAAGTGTGGAAACAGAGAGAGAGAGAGAGAGAGAGAGAGAGAGAGCGTGTGGTTGCCGATGTCAAACGTAAATACAACGCCAAAGAATTTCCCGGCACGAAAATACCGACTTCATAACGGATTCAGAAAATGCAAACGAAAACAAAAGCGAAAAGCACAAGAAAATGAAATGTCTTGTATCAAAACAAAATTGCGAACATAACACACACACACAAACCCACACAGTGTGCTCATCTTCGCTTTTTTCTCGCTCTTTCTCTTTTCCCGGGTGTTTGCTTTGTAGTTGTTGGTTGTAATGGAGGAATTTTCTTTAATTTTCGACCCTTTCACTTGCACAAAACGAACGATTGCGAGCGTAAGCGCTCGCTCGCATTTCGCCGAGTTGAGAATGAGCAATAATGTGTTCAGAAATTCTTTGCAACGGAATGTGGTGCTGCATGTGTCTGGTATTTCGATTGCTAACGGCAACGGAAAATGAATGATGTGCCGCGTTCAGAGTATCGTGTTGTTCAACTCATCGCCTTGATTGCATTGTGAGCGTCATGCGGTTTTTGATGGTTCTCTGTGTCCAAGTGCTGCCTCATTTCAAATCTGGAACTACAGAAGGCGAGGGAAAAAAAAACACACGACAACCTGTGAACGACATGCTCACGAAAAAACAGACGACATAAACATATTAATTATCTTTGGTTTTTCATGCGACATTAGGCTCAATGCTCACGAAAATGACGACGACGACGATGATGGCGAGCTAAAATTGCCATTAGGAAAAACGAGATATTGCACGACAAATCTTAATCAGAGAAACACAGTGTTTGCTCATCGTAATGACCTGTGTCTGTGAGTGTGGCCGCGCCGCAGTTGGAAAAAGCATTACAACACCGAGTAAAAAATCATAACTCAGATCATAATTATGACTGATTTTCCAGTTTTATTTACTCTCTCTCCCGCCCACATCGGCTGTTTTTTTTTGGTTTCTCGTGTCGCGCACGATACGAACATTGTCCAAACAAAAAGATTATGATTTATTTACTCATTTGATAATGATAATATTTAAGCGGCGTTGTCTGGGTTTCGTTTTGATTTGGATTGACATGAAATATTTATCGGCGAACAATGACAACCAAATATAAATGTGATTTTATTTGAATTGATATTGTTTGAATGAATGCACAATTTCGTATTTTATTCTCTCTGAACATGAACATGAACGTTAATTGTTTCACACGAAAATACAATGAGTGTGTCTCTTCAAGCCAGCCATCCATTTATCATTGTGATTCGGTGTAATTTCGATTTTAATAAATGAATTTATCGCCGACGCGGTGAATGAACGAGACGTTGCCCGAGTGTGCTGTCAGTCAAAATAGATCATTTTTGCGAGAGTCACAAAAAAGCCGTTCTATGAACCGGAATCGTATGAATTTTCGAAAAGCTTGCTTCTGAGCGGGTACACACACTGGCTCTTCATAAACATCGGACACATACATTACATAATTAATGATGGCAAAGTGACATTCCAACCTTTTTGCAAAATCGCTCAAACCCCAAAAACAGGTAGATATAGAAATGATTTCGGTTGAAAATCCAGAAGATTCAAGACAGCAACAAAAAAACCAAACACACAATGCCAGAGTGATCCATTTCAGATACACTCGTGTGGCTTTAAGCTATTAAATACTGAAAACAATTCGTGTGAAAACAGGAAGAAGATATAAATTGGTCCTTGCGAAAGGTAACCAAAACACCGATGGAAAATTATATTCATTTTTAATGAATCCATTTTTCAGTGGAATAGCAACAGCGATAAAAAAAAATCGTAATTTTTCATGTTGCTGATTTTGGTTTTCGGAGGATTCTTCTTTTTTGTTGCAAAAACTGCGGAAAATAAAATATTTAAGCGCAATTTCGCCCTAATACAGCCATGCATTAATCATTTCCGGCCAATTGGTAACAGGCGTTTTTGCGCGATTTCAAAAATTCACGAAAGATTTAATGAACACCAAAATTGGGCAATAAAACCCAAAGTGTAAGCGAATCGGTGCACATAACATTGCTTGTTAAATGATCACAACGATGGTTCTTATTACAATAATTACGTACTTTTAATTTCGAAAAGAATACACTCACTCTCATACTTTGTTTCTACCTCGCTCGCCTCCTTTCTCTGCCTCTCTTCGTCTCAAATGGTGAGAACCAACCAAATTGAGATGGAAAAACGGAGAGAATGGGAAAATTGGTTCGCCCACAAAAAACAAACATCCATTATTATTGCATTGCGTTAATTTCATTATGAAGTTCATCCGCAAACTTATTAGAAAAGCATTTTGGAAGCGAGTTGCTGCGAGGCAAAGTGCTGCATACACACACAGCAAATACCATTCCGACATACGTATACATATATAAATTCCATATATGATTGTAGCAAACAAAAACTTAAACCTTTGCAAAAGCAAACAAAGTAAAAGTATGCGTGAATTCGATTGGAATGAATGACATGATTATTCTCGGAAGGTTTCCCGTCCGCACCACAGAAATGAGTTTTAGATGCCCTCTCTGGCGTTCTCTCTCTCTCTATTTCGCTTTCGGCCAAGTCGACGAGAAAATGTTCATATTGAAAAAATTTCATGCGAAAAGTTAAATGTAATAATTTTTCATGATTTTCATTGTTCATCCAAACAAAGTTTATTATAATGGCCGTTGTTGGTGAAATTATCATTATAAATTAGAACTGTATGGCCGCACAAACATACACACATACAGTTGCACAATGCGGATGCGGGTTTGGAAAAGTTTTGTCGGTATGTTTGCGGCAGCATTCGGCAAACAGCGCACGGACACACACAAACACACACACACACACATACACATTCTTGGCTGGGTCAGAAAAAGTGTGGCGAACATCATCTAGAACATTTATTACAATTTCGAGCGAAAACATAAACGAATATTATATCCGTTTTTATGGAATAATTCGTTTTAAACGCTTAATGGATGAGCGAGTACGCACGGGCTGTGAGAAGGAGAGCGTAAACGGAAAAGAAGAGTGATCGAGTTTGGTCCATGTTTCGTGTGTACTATGCATCTTTGTTTAAGACAATGGGTAATTTCAACTAATTCGACATTTGGATACGTGCAATTGCTTCTCCGTTCGTTCACTTAATCTACTCTCGCGCTCGCTCTCTCTCTCTCTCTCTCTCTCTCTCTCTCTCTCTCTCTGTAGATTCCACCAAATTTCTAATTGTATACTTGATAAATTGTGTATTTACAGTCGTTAAAGGTACGCACATCCAACCACAATTTATAAAATAGATGAGAGCATATTTTACGGATAAACATTTTTTTCTATATCGGGGTACTTATTTTCTTTCCTTCTGTTCTTTATGTGAGTTGTTTGCGTCGGTGACCGACATATATGAAATGGGTACCACTCACATCATCAACATCAAGCATAACCATCAAACGGCGAGTCGAAACCCGTCCAAAACAGCATCAAGAAAAATTAGATTTAAACACAAATGGATTGAAACGCGCGCGCATCCAACAAGGATAAAATGAATTTATTTCACTGTTTGTTTCGTCTAATTTTTCAAAATATCTCATTGTTGTGCCCATCTCGTTCGCTTTCTCTCTTGTTGTTGTTTCACATTTTGGCATCGTTAGCAATGGATGTAGCGAGAGAGAGAGAGAGAGAGAGAGAGAGAGAGAGAGAGTGAGTTCGGCTGAAGCACATCATTATATAATGATATAAATTGTACGCCTGTGGTTATAATCATGCTGCACATTCACAGTTCAATGTTTGTGAACCGACAGCACACACAACACATCTTTTGCTCTGCCTCTCTCTGGAGGCACCAGCACACCAAAAGACGATGCCAAAAGAAACCATTTCATTCGATGATTAATGATTTTGTTTAGCTTCAAGGGTGCTTCGAATGTTGTTACATATATATAAACACACGAGCATACAAGCACAGGACCAAGACGATTTTGCTCCGTTCGAGCTCTACACTGTTTTAGACATTATATGTGGCGCAGATTTGGAAATGAACCATTCTACCATGACACATACATAATTTTAATCGATTGTGTCCGTTAAACTAATGTCTATTCATAAAATGGAAGCAACGTCATTGCTTAACCATTCACCGCCAAATTAAAAAGAAACACTTTTATTGAAATTTGCCAACAACAACAACAACAATAAAAAACGACTATTAACACACATTTATGGCTTGTGTGCTGTTGTTCATGTACTTGTCTCCATCTTTTCCCAACCGAACGATGCTTAATTTAATAGAAAATTACACCCGAAAAATGAAATTATCCAATGAGACACAGTCAACCGAGACTGCAAGTGCAGTGCGCCCGGCTGCACATTTACCAACCACCGATAACAGCAACAGCAACAATAACAACGACGACAAAATATGCCGCAAATTCTTTCCCCAGCTCGGTAAAGTGTTATGCACAGACGATAAATTCTTTTGTCGTCAACCAATTTCAATATCGATAGTAACGCAAAAAAGAAAACCGAAAAGAGTGAATGCACTTTACCGTTGCATATGTTCAATGTCGAGGCAGACGCTTCGACCCGTTTGTATCGTGCTAACAACCACTTTTGCCCTTTCATGTGGGTGTCTACGTCGAAGCGAAGAAAATGACTTTTGCTACTTATTTTTTTCCCTATATTCATTTCGCTGTTTAAATGCTCAAAAAATGATGTACAGCGCATTTATTCAAATCATAAATTTATTTACCGTGTTATTTTCTATATAATCCGTCGTTCGGTACCAAGAATACGATAAGTATGGTTTTTCCTTCATTTTTCAGTTGCCTAAGCACTGATTTATATGTTTGAAACATATTGCGCAAAGAAAAAAAATGAATTGCAACAGAAAAACTATTGATCCATATGGCAAGAGAGCATTATACTAGAAAATCGAATAAGAATCAACAAATATATTTTGCCGTAACCGATTAACAAAGAAAAAGTCATGGCAAAATGAACGCACGACGCGTCGAATGTCAACAATTGTAGCCAAACAGAAATAAAATCCTAATCCACTACATAAATAATGCGAATAGAAAATTTGAATAAGAAAAAAAGCAACATACACAATGCTTGCACAAACAACATATGGATGAATTAGAAACCGGGAAACGGCATCGTACACAGTATTGAAACAAAATGCTCAATGGAAGAAACCGTATTTTGGTTTACCCGATTAAGTAAATGCATCTGAACGCTTGGTCTGCACGAACGAGCGCACAATTATAAATGTGTGTGTTTTTTTCTTCCTCTTTCGTTCCGACCATTGTGCGTGTTTTGTATTGTATTTTTACAGTAAGAACATTAAATGGTGATTACTTGAGTACATGACGAGAGTCTAATGCGAATGAATAGGTACTATAGGTGCTGTTTGATGTGTGGCTGTACTTTGTGTGCGTATGCATGCGTGTATGTTAGTGAGAGCGGTCGGAGCCGTTCAATTGATAGAGACAGAGGGGAAGATGAATACACTCGAAGAATCACTTTTACTATACAATACACCATTTTTGATATG
>NW_022595247.1:1346989-1395808 GCF_009176505.1 Sitodiplosis mosellana | reverse complement strand
ACGAACGAACGAACAAAAAATATTTTTTTTAAATTGTCGAACGAACGAACGAACAAAACCTTTTTTTAAAACCATGTCGAACGAACGAACAAGCGTTCGAAGGTGTTCGACGGCCAACACTAGTGGCATATGCCATTTTGTTGGTATGGTGGCCGGCTACAAACGCTCAGTTTTTGGCAAAAGATTGCCGGGCTGATTTTTGAGAAATCGCGTTTGGTGTGAAATTTAAGGGGGTCGATTTTTCATAAAAATCGACTTTTTTCTTTTATATCACATAAACATTGGCATGTATGTATGGAACTTTTTGAAGGTCTTCTCAAATAATTACGAGCTGACTTTCATCGATGGGTGTCTGAGTTGATCTAGTGTACGAAATAAATACTTGAAAAAATCGTATACATGCAGGCTAGTGAAGCCATAGCCAGCTCTCCTGTTAAGCAAATATCAATCTGAGGATGGGTTTCGATGTGGCCCGACACCAGCTACAGCTGAGGCATATCGGCACTGGAATCTGTGGGGGTCAAAAAAGTTTCCGGACACATGATTGAACGGACGAACGGACGCACAAATCAATACTTTCATGAAAAATCAAGATCAAACTGCCAATGCCCATAACTTTTTCGTTTTTGGACCAATCGGGGCACTTAGACCGGCGTTGGAAAGGTGGCGAGGAGGAGCTTCTCTTGGGTACCTCAGACCACCCCCTGGGTACCCCCTTCGTAAGATATGGGTATAGATTTGAAAATTTATCGTAATTTTCCAACCGCTATATTTTTGCCCAGATCACACTTAGGCATGGAATTATTGTATTTCCGACTATTTGGGCCAAGACCTTTCCAACGGTACCAAACATGCCGGGGCTCAAATAGTGTCCTGAGAAAATAGCATATTTACTGTATATACTCGTGACGCAAAAACTGGCATTTTTGATATTTGGCTTGAAATGCACAGTTGTTGGAGCGTCACTTGTCGGACTACCGTCCTTCGTGATAAGATTAATTTTATGTCATTACTTTTATTGCCATCCGATCCTTCTTTTGGTTGAGTGAACTTTTCTAAACCAAAATGGAAAAATTCAAAAGAAATTCATTTTCCATGAATACATATTTTCTTTATTTATCTGGCAAAAACCCCGTTTTTCTTGAAAATATATCACCAATAAAAACATGACAAAGTGTATTGAAAATGACACGGTAAAGTGGCGGCATTTAACGAATTAATCACATATTTTTACAGAACAAAATCTACTCAAATGATTCGATGATGAAGTGATTTGCGTAGCGCTTTTTCCGCATCGGATTCATCAATATCACTGGTATCATCTACGGTAGTCTCTTGCTCTGGCAATCGAGTCCATCGTATCATCGTCTCTGGCGATCGATACAGGAATATGAGTTTACCGTACAAATCTTCTTCCAATTTGAAATCGCCTTGTTCTCGAACCAAATAGATATCTGAGCACAGCTGTAATATTCGATCAACGTACGGCAAATCTTTCTGAATGATATCCGTTACTTTGCTCGCTAAACATTGCCGAAAGAATTTCGATGAGAACAGTAGGTAGGTCGAGTAAAGCCCAATGATTCTGAAAAATGAATAAAACAATCGATTGAAATCAAACATTGAGAGCAAATGAGCGGAAAACAGGCGGAAAAAGTTCTTCTCTGAACCTACCCGCCGGCGATGTAAGGACTCAGCGATGATGGGTATAGCTTGTCGTTGAATGTGTACATCACGGTGTTATCCGAGCAATCTGCGTATGGGAGTTTCGATAATACCTCTTGGTAGTAAGTTTCGTTGCAATCCTCCGCTAATTCCCACCATTGCATTGCATTGTCCTCATTCAGACGTAGCGTAACATTTTGATAGTTGCGATTGGCTTGTAGTTGTGGAATCGGCTGCAAACCTTTTGCATTCATTACCTGTAACGAAGAGACATATTTTTCCAAGAATAAAATCCATTCATCAGTTCATATCGCTTCAAAAGTGTTACCTTCAAAAACTTCGGAAACAGAAAGGGCAAGTGAACACGTTGATTATGGTCACCTTCCTGAATGATTCTAATCAATTCCTGTCTGGCCGCATCATTTTCGTGCATAACAAAGACATGATTGTCTTCGACCACGTCCGATTTCTCGTGAGATAATCTCGATATTGAAATCGAATAACGAAATTTCATTGTAACATTCTCGCGAAGATAACGTTTGAGCTTTTGAAGACTCGGCGGTGACATGAGCCACAATGAACTTGAGTTAACATCCAATGAAATGGCTGCAATGTCATCTTCGTCATATTTCGAAATGATGGACTGAACGGCAGTGTTGTTTGCGTAAATGCCTTTTAACGCATCAAAATCACTTTCGCTGAATCTGAAAACGAATGATACGATTATTTGGAGTAAAGAATTGAACCTAATCTCCCAACTCACTGGTTTATATTCCTTGTTTGTGCCGTCATCCGATACAACGGCTCAGCTGATCCAACATGCAGTGAGACACTCACTTCGTATGGAATATTTGACTTGCCAACGGTGTGATCGAATGTGAACAGTGCCCATGGGCCCCAGATCAGACAGAAGAATATGATCAGTGAAGCGGCTGCTCTCATATAGTCGCCCTTTGTTCCTCGAACCACTCCACGCGGTCGCGGCACTGTTTTTTCATATTGTCGATGGCACTGAAAACCCCAAAAATCCGAATGAAATTCTTTTGAAACGTGTCACTTTGAATTTCTTACCTTGATCGTAAACAGATCTGAGTAAATGTCTTCCATTTTGAACCATTCGTACAGCGTGAGCGATGTTTTGATACAAATCCAATCGAGCAATGTTCGAGCTTCCGATAAAAATGGTATCATTTGATAACTGTAATTCGAAACACAGAAAATGGTTATTGAACGATTGATGCCATTGGCTCAGATCATTCATACGATTCAAACACTCGCCAGTGCATTAAAGAGAATCCATTGTTGGCAAAATTGCCAGAGACTCGCTTCGGATAGCCGCATCGAATTTGATAGGCCGACAGAAGGAAGTAAACGCATTTGACGTAGTAGAATAGCATAGGCGGCCATGTGATCGAGTGTGATCGCTTCTCGCAATACACAAGCATGAAATGACATTGCCATATGTGAACGGCTATCACCGAGATCACATAAAAAACAATTTTTCCCTTCATATTTCGCCGCAGGTACAACGCTCGATCGATGATCAACAACACAAATTGAACCAACAATGTTAATAGAAATCGAAATGGAATTTGATCCTCTTCCAAATAGTTCTGAACACCGGCATCGTACGGCGATTGCTGAAGGGAAAAAGATGTGAATTAATGCAAAAAATTGTGGATAATCAGTCGATGAGTAAGAAAATTGTTCCTTTCTCATAAGAATAGATAAATTTTTGATGATAAATGTCATAAGCTTACACTGAACGCCGAAAATCCAAACATTAGCACAAAGAAATTGAATAAATCACACAAAAACATAAATGTGTACACATCAGCTGGCATTTGTACGATCGAATTGCATCGAATTGTTGAATTTCTGTGGAATCAGAGAGATATTTGAATCATTTCTAGCCTAAATTGCATACTTCATTGTCTCAAAACTTACAACGACCGCACATTTAGAAAGTCCAACGCATGCACAGCATTCTCGTTCACTTTCTTTGTTAACGTCCAAATCCCCATGTGCTTCAGCACAGATCTGCCAAAATGAATGACAATTGAGTTAGTTTGCTTTAATTTTCCATAGAATGGTTCCAAATCAATACCTATGAAATAGCACAATGTGCAACAAAATCAGGTTATATGTGGCACTCGCTCTGGCGAATTCAATCTTGTGGAAATGCGACATTATCTGCAGGAAATACTGTACAAAGACCTGGAACTGTGTGGGAAATAACATCATTTAATAGGATGACTTTGACTTTGACTAGGCAAAAAATGACAACTCCGCTCATACCTCGGTGTAAGCAATAACTGTGAGCCAAAAGCGTTTCGATGGTCGTGGAATGGTTAAAGTTGCCCAGAGACAGACACACAATGACATGGGCAGTGTGAGAATGCTCATCGATAATATTGTGTTTAAGAAAATAAACAAATAGCAGATGACATCGGTGTTGGCAATTAATGCAAACCACAATGCTTGGCAAAACTCTGACACAATCGAGTGTTGATGCGAGAAAAAGTAGGTTCGTTCTTCAGACATTCCTTCTTGGTCACTGCAAAAATTGGTTTCTGAGCTGAAACTACCGTTCATGTTTGATAAATCATCATTGTGAATGGATTCATTTTCTCAGTTCAAACTTACCCACACGCTTTAAGCTTCAACAGTTTTTTCTCCTTGGTTAGAATCTCATGAACAAAGCGATAGTTCCGTGAAAATTTGTACAAATACAGCGTAATCGAGATCAGTAAATCGCGCAAGATTGATATAACGTAGTTATCTAGTAGCAAATGAGCAAAGAAAAATAGATTAGAATATTCATAGAAATAATGCAAAAAGGAAGAGAAGAAAGGAAAAGAAGAGAATGATCAAATTACTTTGTGATACACGATCATCGTTTTCTGCTTTTGATTCGTTTGCTATGAAGCGGCTTCCGTTTCGATTTGACGTATTCGAATCCTGTGAATATGAAATTAATTTACGTTTAAAAAATCATGCTCGGAAAATTGATTTTGTTCAAAAATTTATTAAAAAATCTTCCAAAAAAAGAAAGGAAAATCGCCGAGACTCGCCTTGAGTCATCTGATTTTTAAGAAACTCATAAAAAAATCCAAGGTAAAACAAGAAATACAAACCTTCATAGTACATTCGAAACGACTGTGATTCCGAAGCAGAAATGATTCTTCACTCTCGACGCTAGATTCATTTTGCCGTGGATTGAATTCGCTCTTTTCGACTAATTCCTCGTACAAATACTTTCCATTGTATCGAACGGCTATAATATCAAATCGATTGCAAAGAATTTTCAATATATCGAAGAAAATGTGCATTAGTATCATAAATTGAGCTTTGATTCGAGTTGCAAAGACTAAGTTTTATCCATGTTAATGGCCAAAGTTGAATTACCTTCGTGATGAGTTTTCGCTGGTATGAGGTTTGGCTCAAACTTCTGTTGGTTGACCTTTATGCGTTCTACTTTCTGTTTTATTTTCTCCAGCGTTTCTCTTTCCCGCTCCATTTGAGTGGAGTGCATTTCATGCATACGATCGGCCAATAGTTTGGTTCCTCTGTAATTTATACGTTCATTATTTGCAAAGTTTAGGCATTCACGCACGGTAATGTTCTTTGAATAACAAAGAAGAATTTTGTTCGACTCGAATTTTGATTTGCATCTAATCACCTAATAAGTGCCCCACTTACCTCGAATCGCAAACAAATGTTGCTTTGCTTTCGTTGATGATGTGGCAAAAGTCGAAGCTTTTGAAAATGCGGAGTTGAAATATGAGAAATGCAAAGCATAGGCAATCGTAGCTCGAATCCAACGGCTTAATCGATTGCTTTTCCTGAAGTGAGAAAAATATTATTTCATGCACATATTTTATGCCACAATTTCAACCTGGCATTTACCTCATTCAAAAATTCATGCACTGATGCAACCATTTGATGCGACAGAAATGTTCCATCGATTATAAGCCGCAAGTTTATCACCGACTTGACTATGATAACAAAGACATTGAATACAATCAGCGTATTCCACCATCGCAAAATCGTTCGAATTGGCTTCATGTAGAAATTTGTTCCGATGTAACAGAATAGAAATGATGAAACCAAATATCCGAGCGAGAAGACGCTGATGTTGTTCGTACCAGTTAGCAAAACAACTGACAGCGTGACCCAAAATGAGCTGAAGTACAGGACGCATTTCAAAATGTCAAGCCAATTCGTCGGGTACAGAAAATCGTGCGTTTTTATTGGAAGTTGGCCAGCGATGATATTGCCAACATCATCCACTGATGATTCGTTGCTTCCTCCTGGATACTTTCGACTTCCGTTCTTTCTTTCGATGCGGAAAACGTTTTGCTGACGACAAATACACATCAACAAAAGAAAGTCGCACAATAGCTTCGACGGATGATTTTTTATTGAAACAAACGCTTCTAAGCGCTGTATTAGATGAAATTCCCATTGAAAATCTGTGAAGGAATCGAAGAATGGAATCGAATGAATTAAAGAATGAACAATAAGATGCCTCAAATATCAGTTTTGTCGTGCAACTCACTTGAATACAAAAACGATGGCAAGTTGAGCATGATTCCATACTGTACGATGGTTGCTATCGTTACAAAATACTGAAATATCGGCCAAATGAACTGTTTTGTTCTGCGTCGCACTCCGCAAATTGCACATAGCCAAATAATGTACACAATTGACATGGTATCTTTTCGGAAGCTAATCAACGAGACCAGCATTATGAGCGTCGATTCGATGCCAAATTTGTAAAATCCATAATTGAATAGGTATTTGATCAGAAGGCTGACACTCTTGTCTGCATCCTCGCGTGTTACATTCTCAAACAGAACCTTCGGCTTTTTTGATGGGTCGCCTCTTTGGAATCTGGGTGAAATGTTAAGTTTCTGAACTATTTTCATTGGGAAAGAATGTGAAAATCTCTTTTAAAACCAACCGTTTCCGTTTTTGATGGTACAAAATGGATGTGAATACCGTTGATGCGGCCAGAAATATCAAATACGGTCCGAGGAACTGAAGCAGATTCTCCTCATTATTCAGCTTTTGAATGCCTATCCATTGAGCCGTATTATTCGTATCACACATTGTTAGCGATACTATAGGTATGTTTGTATTTGCATCCTATGAAAAATGTGGGTTTATTTTTATGGTTTTAATAAACTCAAGTCAATATATGTTTAGAAAAAGGAAAAAAACTAGACAAAAATGACACCTAAAACTTCAAGTTTTAAATGCAAAAAATGGCCGTTCAAAGAAATGAACTGAATTAAACTTACGGTGAAACAAAACAAATCGAGAAATTCTTGTGGAACTTTGAATAGCTGATACAGCATTTTCAAAATAACAATAACACCAGCAACTAATGAGATGATTCCGCAGCTCAATCTTGTGGTATAATTCTCACACAAACATGCTAAAATCACCAGAACATTTAGCAGCAGGTTAAACGATGAAATCTGCGGAAATGATCGTGTTAACAAGAATCGATTTAGAATCAAACAAAAGAAAAAGAAATGAAATAAGCAAAATAAATTTCGTTCACCGAACCTCGCTAATGCTCATGATAAATCCCAAGATCAAAATCACTTTAAATAATTGGAGCTCTAAGAAGCGACACATCCAACCCATGGCTTTCGTGTTCATATCGACGACTGAGCTAATGCCTAGAATGACCTGCAATTTGATCAATATCATCATCTGTTTCCGATTTTTTTCCACACTTTTTGTTCGAAGATCGGTTCAAACAGCATTGAATTTTTTCACTCACCTTCTCCAGATAGGATTTATCGGAAGGTTCAGCATTTTCGGCGCCGTTCTGTCCATCAGCAGCTCTCTGTTTCCTGACGTTATTGCATGAGTCTGTCTTCTTCCATACAAATTGTTGTGTGTATTTGTCATGGAATATCAACAGTTGAATGGCAGTGATCACGACCAAAAATGTGAAGTAAATTAGTTGAATGAGTAGATCTTTGGTTTCATATCGACGAAGACCAATGATGTTTTGCCTAGAAATAAACAGATTTTTTACTATCGCAATGAACATGGTTGATGACTTTTTGAATCAGCTTGAATAATGATTGTAAAGAATATTATTTCAACGAAATATTGTCCGAAAAGAAATCACTCACATATGCTTATTGATGCCCAAATAGTTTTCCCACAGTTCAAACTTTTCAAACTGGTATGTGTAGATCAGCATCAAATTGACCATCGATGAAATGATCACTAGCATCCACAGTGCATAAGTCATTCGTCTCCAGGCGCATAATGACAATTGATACGATATGACAAAGACCAGAACGTAGATCATGTAACTCAATTTCATGAAATTCACTTCATAGCCGTAGATTGCGTAAATGAACATTGTGACCAAAATCATTAGCACCCAAATTTGCGACAAACCATTTACACCAAAGTCGAAACACTTCCAAATCGTGTCTTTCTTTTCAGAACTAATCTGGAATGAATAACGGGCCGATGCTCTTTTTTGCTCCGCGTCTCTTGACGCAACGTGCTCTCGACGCAGTGTGAAACAGAATGTTATTGTGCAAATTGCTTTGAACAACAGCGGCACGCATGGGAATATTTCGTATCGAACGACACCGATTTGGGCCAACATTGAAAATGTGGCCTGGTCGCTAAACGGCAGCTCGTCTGCCGTTAGAATTATGCAATAAAAATATTGGCAAACTAACAATAAATCGGCATAGAATACGACGAACAAATTGATAAGAAGTACGGATTTTCGTGCAATTGGTAACGTCCACAGAACGCTCACCACGAATAGAAACACTATCGATAAATAGCTCCGGAACACTATGCTCCATAACTAAAACCAAACAAAGAGGTGAGATGTTAATAATCGAAATATTTACAAAAATTGAAAGAAAGAAATGGGGATAAATGCGAATTAATTGGCAACTGGCTATTACCATCATCATCAAATTTGATCCAATGTTGTTGTGCCGGCACATGAATCCATAGACTCGGCTTATGAACGATTTCGTCAAATTGGGTATTCTTGAGAGTTCTGGCTCTTCTGTGGAAAGAGAGAATGATTGAAAAATTGTGTAATGTCTCTTGAAAACGGTGAAATTAGATGGTTTGAATGGTATTCCAAGTGAATAAATTGAAACTCCAATCAATTTCTCGGAATGTTTACCAATTGTTCGTCTTTACCTTCAATGGATTTGGGTGGATTATCAGCCAATCGATATAAACATGAAAGTTTCTCCTGCAATAAAAGATTTCATGTTGCTTAACATAATTTCCAGCAAGTCAGCAGTAGAATATTTCACCGCGTGATATTTTTAACACTTCCCTACCTTCTTTTTGTGGATATCTTGGAGAAAAATGACTGAACTGTAGTAACATAGCAACAGTGCGATTGGACTTAAGAGTGCATCTACTTCATTGAGTACAATGACAGGAACAAAGTTATTTTGAACCGGTCTGATGAGTGACTTCAGCCCAAAGTACCTATGTTTGTTTGAAAATCAATTGGATGCAAAAATAAATCAAAAGTGATTCGATTAGTAAAATGCTACGAACGTATGATGACAAACTGAACAAATAAGCGGGAAATGAACGCATGATCCCTACCGAAAAGCTATGCTATTCCTATTGATATGTTTCTCAATCCAAGCCGATTGAAATGCAAATATTGTGCTGAGATGCACGATCAAAACGATACAAAGTATACGACAGATTATGACGAAACTATGATAGACTGATTTGTTCATAGCCCAAAATGTGGTTAGCAGCACAAATGCCACGAAATACAATGAACTCGGTATCGATGGCTGTAGTATGGACGAGAATAACAATGTTGACATCACAAAGAATATCCCTGCAACAAAAATGAATGAATTTTTGAATGAGAACAATTGACATCATATGAAGTGTTGATATCATTCATGATGACATTACCTATTCCCTTCAAAATGGCATAGCTTTTTGATTTCAGGTACTTGTTTCGGCCAAAAATGTTGTTGATGATGAGTGAATCTTCAATGCTGCTGCTTCGGCGCATCGTTGAGATTTTATTGTAAACGATCAATGCAATGACACCTGCCATGCACAAGAACACATCAATCAAGAAGCTCCAACAGAACGATTGGGTGCTGCAAAAATGGTGAAAATAATCAAACATTTGACTCATAAACATTTCGAATCAACTGCAGCATCGTTGATTGTGTTCTTTTCTGTAAAAAAAATAAGCCAAACAAAAATTGGATCTACTTACTCTGCGTTGTACAGCTCCGTCACGCCGATGTTGTGGAGATGCTGACCAAAAAATACCAATGAGCGCAATGAATTCTGATCCTTTGCGTACAGTGTGAGTTGCAAACCAATTTGCACCAACACAATGATGGCCGATTTGCCGATGACGCACTTGAAAAACCATCTGGTGTGACTGTGAGCCGGCTTCTTGGTTGAAAATGGCAAATACGGTGCATAGAACAAAAACAGCAAATATGGTATTGACAAAATGGTTGGTCGAGAGACAATACCTGTTTGAGAAGAGTTATCGTTGATTAAAATCCACGCAAGAACGTTGATTGAAAATGAGATTGATGGACGATATGAAATTGTACTTACAAAATGTGAACAAAATCGGGAAAATGACCCTCTGAACTATATACAAAATGACAGCCGACATTTCGGCATTCTACATTGAATTTGGCACGTGGATAAAATACAATTTTTTTTTCAGATCAATATTTAAAAATTGATTGAATGACGACGACGATTCACGAATAAACAAAAATCAATTCAAAAAAAAAACTTCAATGAACATGTACTGCAAACAGGGGTCAATGATAAAACAGTGTTTCAATGCGAGATGCTAAATAAAAATGCTAAAATTTGGTTCCAATAAGATGTTTAGTTGAAATTGTTACAGTTATTGGTGTTTAGCGGTTCAACTGACAATTTCAATACGTACAAAGTGTACCATTGAAACTGTGGTGCCAACCTGAAAATGTCAAATCTTCTGACATTTGACAGTCATGCCACTGCGCTGACATTTATATTATTTCATTTTTCTCAACAATGGCTACCAATCAAAATTCACACTGACGACATACAGTAGTATCACATCATTGTTTCTTTGTATAAAATAAGATAGAGAGTCGAAAAACTGCTTTAAATCCAGACAACGTGTGCTCAATCGATTCGAATATTGTATATTTAAACGAATCGAAAGTGTGTTTATCGTGAAAATAAACGGCAGTAAACATAGACGATCATTTAAATAATGGGTCGATCCAGGTCACGTAGTCGTACACCGAAAAGGCATCATAAAAGTAAACATCGCAAAAAGAGCAAATCAAAAGACAGAGAACGCGATCGATCCGAAAGACGTTCCATTTCAATTCTATCACATTCAAAATATACACGTGATAGAAGCCATGAACGAAGTCCACGGTCCAGGTAATTAGCATTCAATCAACAACAAGAAGAAAAAAAATTGGTTTGTTAATGAAAATTGACGGAATGAAGACAGGAAAAATCGATTGGATGCATCATTATGAATGTGTTTGTCCAGTGTTTGTTTATGTCAAAACGATAGTAGTTTTTTTGGGTGGAGTCGCCGCATGCATTATTCACTTATCGTTGCAGATAAAAAAAAGTAATAAACAAACGATTTGCCGTAGTTTTTACATTTTTTTCGTTATCTTTTTTCAGAAAACGTTCTGTGTCTGTGTCTTCGAGGAGCAGCAGCGATGACTCTCTGGACTTGCCAAAGCGACGGAAGAAGAGTGGCAGACGAAAATTGGACGAAGTCGAACGTTTGGCCGAAATGGAGCGACAAAGGAGACAGAAAGAAGTTGAACAGAAGGTATTTTGATTATTTTTCATTCGGATTTTTGTTTTGTGTCGAAAAAAAAAACTGGGAAAAAATGACCAATTTTCCATGATATCCACAGACAGTAGAGGAGGAAACTGCCCGCCGGATTGAGTTTCTGGTGAAAAAGCGTGTCGAAGAGGAGCTGGAAAAGCGAAAAGATGAGATTGAGCAAGAGGTAAATCGGCGTGTGGAAGCGGCCAAAGCGCAAATGGAACGCGAAATGATGCTTGAATCAGAAAAACGGCGTGAGGCAGCTCGTTTAGAAGAGCTAAAACAACAGGTAAACATTTTGAAAGGCGTCTCTTTTCAATATTTTCGTCGTCATTTGAGATCAACTTCGATTGAATCGAAGATTGATAATATATTTTTCTTTTATAATTTTCATCTCTCCTCCCTCTTTTTCTCTATTTCTCTCTCTAAGAGATTATTTCTGGTTTGCTTCTTCTTTTTTTTTAATTTTCCTTTAAATCATGCAATTATACTTCCTCCTCATCAAGCCATTCTATTCTATTCAAAATCACCATTTTAAGACTTTTCTCAAACTACATATTCCCAGTACGTAGACAGCCCAAAGCAAAACTAAATGAAACAAAATCACACGGGAAACTGAACGTGTTTGTGTTACTTTATGTGATATTTGCCTTCATTAACATTCATATTTTTTCGGCAAAAGTCCTGTTTATTCACCTTCTTCTGCACATTGTCCTCTGAAATTGTTAACAGTTGTCAAGGTGCGTGACCAATCAATATACCCTGCCAAATTGCTGTTGCTGACTGAATACATGGATTTGTCATTATTTTTTCCATTGACAATTTCGGTATATTTTGAAAGATTTTTTTATTAATTTTCTTTTGTGTCAACACAAAGAGTGGACGATGAAAATAACGATAGGAGATGACATGTTGGCACACTGATTTGTCTTCTCTCTGATTTTGGGCATGTTTTTGACACTATACTTCATATCGTCAATCCACACATAAGTTGAAGCCTTCATTTATCTCTTCTTTTTTTGTTTAATGTTTTTTTTTTGTACTAACCGATATATTTTATAGCGGAATTGCATGCAGTTTTGTTTCAGTTGATTTGATCTCTCTCATCTGTAGAATGTTGTGATAATTTTCTTATTTTTTTTGTGTAACATAACTAGAATTAGCCTTTTTTTAAATTGTTATATTGAAAGAGAGAAAAAAAAAGAACAAAAGCCAAAACAAAAAAAACAATCAGAACATAGACTGAAGCTGAAATCAAATTCAATATTCAATTCTGGAAGCCATAAAATCGCAGCACGAACCTTTTTGGAGACATTCATTCAAAGCGCACGCAATTTTGGTAAACCGAGAGTTAAATTCGATGTTGTTGCTAAACTGACTTCACACATTTTCTTCTATTCGTGGAATATTCAAATGGATTCATTGCAAGCAGGGGGCTTAAGCTCATATTTTTATTTAATGAATGGCCAGTACGCACTGGCTCCGAATACGAGGTTTCAATCTTGTTTCAAGAGAATGTTTTACGTATATATTGAGCACATTTCAAACAATACGAAAAAAATAAACCAACAATCAAAAACTAATTGAGAATCAAAACACACTGGAGTCTCGCAATAAATTGTATTTAGTTCATTTTATTGGCTAAGTTTCATTAATGAATTAACGATTTTTTTAAAACTATTAAATTTTAATGAACTATTTTTTTAAAACATACAAATTGATCAACAAATGTAAGAATAACAGCCCGAAAAAAAAACTTTGTTCATTAGTCAAGCGTAAACGACCCAATGCATCGCAGGTATTATTTAGATCTTAAAAACAAAAACCAAATCTTTTGACTTTGAACAACGGAAAATTCATTTCCAGCCGAATTTTTGTTTTCAATTGTTTTCCAACGGTGAGATTCACAATTTACATTTTCCAAAGAAAAATAATCACAATGGTTTTATTCTTCAGTACACTTTCGATTTAAACAAAAAAAAAACACAAAAGACATACACACATGAACGAACCTTTTTCGGAATGGCTGTTAAGAAGATATGCGTTTTAATTTCTTCTGACTAAGAGAGGTGCTTGCGCTTAAATTTGTTGTTGTGTTTTCTCACTCTTTCATTATGTGGACCGAAATGCACAAGAGTCTTTGGCTTATTAACTTTTTTCTTTTCCATTGGTATCAAACAAACACAAAATAGTTCACTGAATTATCGCTCCCTCATTCAGTGAAATTGAAACCCAGAATCTTCTTTCCGGCTTTCATTTTTTTAAACATTTTTATTTTGTTGTTACACACACAGTTTAACTGTGACAGTTATTATTTCCATTTTTTTTGTTTCCATGATTTGTGCTTATTTTTCAAATACAATTTTTGTTTCATATATATCTATATATTTTAAACACACAGATTCGCATAACATTGTGATTTCTCTTTTTCTGTAGGTAAAATGTAAAGTGAAAATGAAATTAAAGAAAAAAAATAATTGAATTGTGTTTACAAAACAGAACCGCTTAAGTAGGAAAATAAATTGATTATTTTTTTTTCCAGCTCAATTTTACATTGATGTTTATGTCACATTTATTTTCTGTTGAAGACATATCATGGCTTCACGATTTCAACCATTTTCATCAATATTAAACGGTTATTTCATTTGTAGGAAATGGAGCGGAAAAAACGTGAAGAGCTCGAACAAATCATCGCCGAAAATAACAAGAAAATCGAAGAGGCCCAAAAGAAATTGGTAAGTTCTGAAGCCACTCACTTTTTTGAATTTATGCATTCCCGATCAAATTAAAATGTCTTTTCTCATCCCACTTTTTCTTTCCAGGCCGAAGAGCAATTGAGCATAATTGAAGAGCAGAGAAAGATGGATGAAACCAGACAAAAAATGCGTAAAGAGCATGAAAAGCGTGTAAAAGAAGAACAGAAAATGATATTGGGTAAAAATAATTCGCGCCCAAAATTGTCGTTTTCGTTAAAACCAACGGTTTCATAAAGTGTACAAATTAACCAAGATAAACCAAAAAACAAAAACAAAACAAGAGTAAAAGAAAAAAAAACCATTTCGAAAAATACGTGAATTGTTCGAAAATTTTGTGATTCTACTTAAGAATTGTTGAAGAAAAAAAACGTATTCATCGATTAATATGTGCACCCAAAAGTCAAAAAGTCTGTTGTCGTTGAAAATTGAAAATAATTTGTGAAAAAAAAACCTGCAGACAGTTGAAATGAAAGGAATTTTAGGAAGCACAAAAACCACTCTTCGAGCATTTGCCATGCGACACATAACCGCCTCCCCTAAACCTTATGTACCCTTATAGCATATAAACTAAAGTGAAGTATACATTCGATTTGATTATGCCGTTTGAAAATGATATGCATGGAAATTGTTGACCAATTTTCCTGTATAACTTTTTCAATCGATATAATTCCCTATAATCCAAATGACTGTCGATGAAAAACAAAACAAAACTAGAGCGATTCAATGTGGTTTTTTTATGTGCTGAGACAAAGACAAGTGTTTTCGAATCAAATTTTTTCTTTCTCTAATTTTCAATTATTTCCAAGCGTTAGTTTTATTTATTTCCATACATAAATCTAAATCATTAATTTCGAGAAATGAAGACAAGAAAAATAAACAATCACACATTCATAATCATTGAACACTCAATAAAAACGAAAGAGAATATAATTAGCAAGTTATAATATGTTTCATTGTGTATTCTGAATTTAAGATTCTGTTTTCTTAATAGCTATTTCTAAGGTTTTGCAAAAGCAATGCGCTCACATTACGTTTTGGAGCGAGGACAAGAATTATTCACACTCATACATGCTCTTTCTTTTCAATTATCTTATCTAATTGAATAAATTAAGGATTGTGAGAGATGTTTAAAGATTCGCAATTGACTATAATTCCAAATAAAAACGAACATGTCCAATGCCTCAATCAACAACAACAACACAATTTGACTTAACTGTAATTATCTGAAGCAAAGAAAAAATCAATAAAGCGCTTACATCCTATATACACATACACATGGGTGGATTATTTGATTGGTTTGATTGCATGGAATTATACATAATTTTTCTTACATTTCAGGGTATTTAGGCATTTTTCCCTTTTAGAGTGTTATTATTGGTCGTATTTGGAGTAACACCATTTGGTTTTGGGCGACTGTACTTCGAACGCCAGGCTCTTAAGCTCAATCCAACGGCGTAAAAGTGTGAATTATAGTAATTACTATGAATGGGCACTTTTGATGGCATTCTACTGAGTTGTGAGCTGCTTTGACTCAAATACTTGCGATAATCACTTGAGTTGCCCATTGGTTTTTCTTTTGGTGCCATCGGTCTGGCTGATTTCGATAATGTGTTAACTGGTTTCAACTTGGCTCGTATGCTAGCTACTCTTGGTGTCTCTTGTGCTGGTTTCCGAGGTGATGACTTGTTTGACTCAACTGCCGAATCGTTTGGTTCAATATCTGGACCACATTTATTTCCAACACATTTGATTTTGCTTTGATCGTTCTCCACCACATGAGTGTCTTCAACTTTCTTCTCTTCTGGCTGAGCAATAGACATCAATTTTGGGCCACAGCTGGCATGACGACGAGAAGAGTCGGGCGCTTTGATTGCAGGCTTTCTACCACTCAGCGGATTGTCCTTCATTTCAATGTGCTTCGACGGATACCGTGTTAGCGCTAAATATGAATGCAATCGCCCCGCTAACACCTTGTCATTTTTCATTACATTCTCCTTATTCGACTTATTGAGTGAAGCAAACGCTTGATTTTTCCGCATCGAATTCAATGAATTATTCTCGTTATTGTCGGAGAAATCAATTAGCAACGAACGTGGTGATAATATTGGTGTCTTCTCATTCTCACCACTGAGCAGATCCCGAACTGGTTTCACTGACAGTTGCGAAGTTTTTCGCTCGATTTTTGATTTTACCTCCGGTTTTGGCTTTTCTTTTTTTCCGACGCCGTTTTTTGGCACCACTTGTGTTCCTTTCAAAAATAAATTGAGGCCTAAATAAGCTGGAGCAGGTGGGATTACCTGTCGGTAAATCAATTCAAAATTGCCAGTCGATGCTTTTGGATCGTTTCGGTAGTCGATCACAACTGAAAAAATATGATGATTAATTGAAAGAAGGTAGAAAATGTTTGATGTTTCTTTTTCTTTTGGTTTTTGGCAAAACAAAGATTTTTTTTTAGGAAAATCCATTTTCGCACAAAAGAGAATAGAAAAATGAAGTAAAATTTTGAATTATCGAAGGAAAAAAATCCATTTCTCTGTACCTTTTATAACATCTTCTAAACACTGAGGACACAATCTGGCCGTCACCGACGTAGAAGCACCCAAATCCGGGCTAGCATTGATTTCAATCAGCCACGGTTGACAATCTTCGGAAATCATAAAATCGGCTCCATATAATTCAAATGTATTTGGCCTTCGGTCCATTGTGTCTTGCGAAGCCAACATTGTTCCAATCAATGCTCTTTGCATGCCCGGATAAATGCGCTCCGACCACATGCTCGCTTTTCCAATTTGCCTTAAGTACGCTTGAAATGTATGGCAGTCCCACATATTTTCTCGTGGTAACCGTTCGTCGCGCTTACCATTCACATAGCGTTTCTGAACGGCATGATTCGTTAAATGCACCGATTCATGGAAATTTACCAAATCGTATTCCTGCGAACTGAATCGTAGATAACTCTCTTTATACATCCATATAACAAGCGGTTGTACGCTCGTAACGAGCAGCCATTGCCTAATGTCGAATTTACAGTTATGTATTATCATGGGCCGTTCTGAAAATGATTTACAATATGTAAGGGAAGAAGAAAAAAAAACAACTGTAATTGTTCCACTTTAAATCGCATAAAACGAAAATTAATGCAAAGAAAATAAATTAACAAGGACATAAAAAGCAATTAGTGGCTACAAATGGGCGCTCGCACTGTATAAATTACATAGAATTGATTTATTTCAATTGTTCATGATTTTAAATAATTTATTTATAGTACACAACATGATTTTCGCAATTACCTATGTATTTCTGTACGACATAGCGTCCTTTATTGACGACGGCTGGAGAAACGTGTGCAATGATTTTCTTGATATCGCTCATAAGTAGAATTCCACGGCCACGACACCGATTTGAAGGCTTTACGATCCAGATATTTAGCATGCCATCGAGATTGCTTTGAGGCCAATGCGTAGATATTTCCTTCAAACATTGCTTGCATTCGTCCATTAAACAGTTCCATTGCATTAAATCATCGGGCATTTGAAAGGTTAAATGGTCTTGAGTAAGCATTTGGTAGTGCATCAAAAATAGTTCCCATTCATGATTCCAAATTCGTTCCACATCTTCGTCAATATCCAAATGCTGGCAACTTCTGACATAGGCTTTGCTCTGTTTCAGCGCAAAATGAATGCTTGTTATTGGAATTTGACCGTTTTCCGTATAAATACAATCGGATTCCTTGTTTTCGTGACAATCCACCAGAAATCGGAGCATCGACATGCAAGCTGTCAATCGGTAATCATCGATAAACTCTTGCAAATCGTCCTGATTCCATGCATTGTAGCTACGCGGATAATATGTTTCCGATTTACCTTCCTCGAAAAACCAGTGCAAATCTCGTAACACATTGCACAGACCTTCTTTGGTGGTGAATGGACTTTTATGGAATTTGTTTATCGTTAAGTTTGCATTTCGTGCCATGTCAATCCAATCGGATTTTTCTTTACGCGCCGACCAAAGCAGGTCGATCGGAAAATGCTCTATAAACCGTGACATAATATTGCGTTCGCACTTTTGAATATGCTGCCGACGAGTTTCGCCCGGGCGCCGCTGGGGCAAATGTTGAGCCAAATCCTCGAGTATCACCTGACACGAGCCATTCACAACAGAACGACGGTGTATATCAAGCTTCTCAACCCAGCCACGCTGCACTGAAGAGTTTAAATAAAATGGGTTAATGAATTCATTGAAAGAATATACTCAAGATTTAAAAAACGGCCTCTTTCTAGTAAAATTTATAAAATAAAGAAATTTCCCTACCTAAACTCTTGCGAATCGAATAGAAACAACCGCGAATTGTAAAGATTTTATGATGTTTCATCGCATCTTGTGCTTTTCGGCGCAGCTCACTCAACCGTTCGGTGGTTATCCAATTTCGACGCTCTAAATACGAAACGCGCGGTTTCAATGTTGATTGAATGCCTTCATCTATGCTGCTACACAGGCATGTACTTTCCGAATAACCAGTACAACTGGAGTATGTCATTGTTCCTTGGGTTTTGTACACATCGGGAATGAGATCAAGCGGATTTGTGTCTTCGACGTTAGGTTTGACTTCAATTTTTTCATCACTTTCTTTGGTTTTGTCTTTTTCATCATTTTCATATTTTCGATCATTGACATCGTTTTCTTTATTTTCGCCAATAGTTTCTTCATCAATTTTTCCACCTTTGACCTCATCACTTTTGTCTTTCACCGTGTCATTTTCATTTCCATTTCCATTCGGAGGTGATTTGCCGACTTTAAAATTAGTTGGGTCGCATTTTTGAATCGGGTCAATGCGAGGTGAGCGTGGAGATGACAGTGTGACGGCTGTTGTAGCTCTTTTTACCATTTTTGACGGTCGACTATCCGGATTCAATGTCCTTGATCCATTTGCCGAAATTGTTTTCGGTTCAATTGGTTTTAATTTTGCTGTCATTATTCGGACTGTGATTCGATTTTCACAATTGAAACATGAAACTCGAAACAATGCCAACAATTTGTATTGAAATCGAATGAGCACAACAGGGAAATCTTGAATCAATGCGAAAAATTGAAAGTTATCAATTCACAGTTGAATGGCTGCATTCGGAACAATTGCTGTTAAATTTCGATCAAATATGCCCAATAAATCAGAACGACAGGAACAATTCACAGTTGAAAATGTACACAAATAACACACAGTTCAACAAATCGCGATTACGAATTGAAAGAAACGGCGCGGAAATGCTCTAATCGTTTTACGTGACTAACTCCGACTGAACTCCTGGGAAAATAATTCGAAAAATGGTACCGCACAAAAACGGAAACTCATGCAATAACATGAACTGAACGTGAATGAAAAAAAAAATGAAACGGAACAAAGTTTTTTTTTCTCTTCATTGCCGTTTGCCCAACAGATGAATGCAATATGCGAGTGGAAAGCAATGGCAACAGCCCCAACAACAAGAACAAAAACAACAGAAAATTTTAATTAATTCAGTTTTGTTCAGTAAGTTGTAATAAGTCAATGACTTGTATCTGTGCCGTGCCAATTGTAAATCAAGAACTCAATTTCTAAAATGTTTGCTCCCGAATTTACGACAAAATATAACCATTTTGAATGACGACCGAAAATGTTGCTGTACATTTTTTTTTCTTCGTGTGTATTTGGGTGAGTGCTAAGTTCAACCACCATTTCACCCCGACCACGTCAACATAAACACAATTCACCTGCTAACGTCGAATAGCAACAACACCGATTAATTTCTGTATATGAATCAAATCAAATCCCTCAGCAAACATGCATATTTTCACAGCGAAATATGTGTGTCGTAGGCAGAAATTAATCGACGCGCTATCGAACAACCACAAAACCTACATCAATCCATCATCGTCTTTAACAAATGAACAAAAGAAAAAAACAACAGCGGCAGCGGCAGCAGTAGTGACGGCAGCATTGCATGCATATGAAAATAAGGAAATAAAAGGATATTGATTGTAATGCGAAGACGGGCACCATGGAAAAATCGCGCTCCGCATCATCACTTGATCAACATATTTTCTGTGATTATTGTTTATATCGGCTGTGGTACATATATAGAGGCATGCGATAGAGAGGAACATAGCGAGACAGAGAGAGAGAGAGAGAGAGAGAGAGAGAGAGAGAAAAGAGAAAAAAGAAGGCTCGATGAAGGTTACGAATGTTTGCTCAATTGTGTATGACACGCATACAATCGTTTCAAAACGCTATAAATAGATCACCACCGAATATATAAATGCGAAGGGAAACTGGAAAAATTCAATAGTGCAATAACCTGATTATGATGACCTATATATACCGATGCAAAATTATCCTTCTTCCTAGTTTCGCTTTTTTTTCTCCCTCGTCTCCGTTTCGAATATGTTTTGTTGCATTTCCATAGTAAATCGGTCGTTGTGCAACGAACCAACTTCCCGAAACATGTACATATGTGTACAGTATACACACAACTCGTGGGACTTTCTTCCAATTCTAAAAAAAAATATTGATTTATTTATAAACAAAAATTCCGTACATAATATAAATTGGATGAAATTCGCGCATTTTTTTTCCATAAAAAAATTCTATAAATATATATAACAGCACCCACTTGGTAGTGCAATACGCAATCCGTGTTTAGATATACAAATACACGACCATATGTCAATTCCGCATTTGAACGTATCGCCAAGTTTTGCGGAACCGTTGTTATTTTTGTCTGATACTCATGCAGCAAAACCAAAACACTTCGTTCCACACGTTCAACACGTTTCAAATGCGCAAATACTTCCAATATTTCTTATTCGACTGACTGAAGTCTTATTTGAGGCACATATGAGTCAAACATTTGCATGAAAGAGAACTTAAAATCTCAATCAGACCTGAAATTCATTCGAATTTGGAATCAATTCAATTATATCAAAATTAAACGTCTTCTTTGGCTAAAATAGCAATTCTTCGTATGAAAAATAGAACAGTTCCAATCCACTAAAATTTCGTTCGTTTCTACAGTATCAAAAGTCATCGTTTCAAAAGTGCGGCTGTCATTCGATTCGTGCCTGCAGATGGCGCGACGACGTCACCTTTTGGAATATAAACACAAACATAAAGTTATATAAACTCCAAATAAATTTTTTTTCCCTAGTTGCAAACCAATCAATTTTTATCAGTAGGCCAATTGAAAAAAAAAAGTTTAATTGACCCGATTTTCGCTCGCATTTGTCAAAACAAAGTCAACCTAAATTACAAACAAGAAAAAAAGAAGCAAGTGCTGGTGATAATTTTTGGCATCGCATAAAATCAACGTCAAAACATCGAACGACATCAACAATACGAGTGAACGAAGGAATAAAAAAAAACTGTTCGTTTATACTTCCAATGAACTGGCTGTCTAACTTGTGCTGCTGACAACATTTTCCATGAGTCTGTCTGAAATGTCAAAACGAAACAAACGTAATACACATACTTCATAATAGTTGAACATTAAATTAGCTACCATTCGGAATAAAAACACACACACACATACTGAAAAGTCACTGAGCTGAGAGCGAGAAGCGAACAGGCACCAAATTTCGACGAAAACGTACCGAAAACTTTGAGAAATTTGAATCAATTGGAAAATCAAGTGCTGCGAAAATTTGGATCGAAGTCAAAAACGAGTGGCGGTGACAGAAGCAGAGCAAAATCATGAGCACACAGTGAATAAACAGACAGTGAAAATATAAAATACACACAGTGCAAGAGAGCGATAGAAAGAGACGACCCGAAAAATTGAGAAGTATAGCTTTTCGATGTGAATCAAATTGATTGATGCGACGAAGAAAAGCGCGGTGTTTTTGTGGTTTATTCAGTTTCATCGTGTGAAAATCCCAAATATTCATAACAACTTTAGTCCAAAATTTAAAGCGAAATTGCGAACAAAAAAAGTAAAAAAAGAAAAACAACAACATCGCCAAAAGGAAAAAAAGAATACGCCGCGCAATTGTTTTCAATTGCTTGATATTGTTTCTGTGATCGTGACAATAATGGATATAATTGCCAGTGTTGAAAAGTTAATTTGTAATTAAATTCGATGTAAAGATAGATCGAGTCGTTGGAATACGGTTCAAACGGTGAGTGCAATAGAAAAATGAATTGTGTGTAGCACTTATTTTTTTTTTGATTGGATCAAAAAATTCTCGGGAATATCATCTGCTGCGTGAAATCAAGGAAATGATTCATTTTGGGTGAAAAGATTTAGGACGTTGGCAACAGCCAAAAGAAAGCATTCTGCATCGAATCAAGGCTATTTGTTTTGACCTGAAAACGAAATGCGACAACTTAGAACACCGAACAGACATTTGTTGACAATTGCAGTTAGCATTACGTGCATTCTTATTGTGTGCATATGTTTATAGGTTGTGACGCAATACCGAATTGTTTCGGTAAACAGAGCGATAATTTTAAGTATAAATTCGATTGAATCGTCCGCTTGGTCGTCTATGTTTGTGTGTGTATTTGTGTCGACATATCGAAAAGAACATATCAGTTTTGAAGGTGAAGTTTCATTCATTCACAACGAACGAAATGAGAGAGAAAAAAGAAACACACGAAGATTCAATCCAAACAAACGAGTCCCCAAATAAAACGGCACGTACACCGTACAACACCTGAAGAATGTTCTTTTTTTCTCCTTCGTATAGTTCTTTTTCGGTTGGGTCGTACAACTACATCTTCATTTGTCCGTTCTTATGGTTGAATCTCGCGTTTTAGTCTCTCTCTCCCTCCCGTTTTTCTTTTTCATCACGTCATTTGTTCAAACTTCTTTTCATCAAATTCAATTGTGTATTAAATTCAAATCTACATATTCGAATAGTTTTTTCCTTTTTTCGTCATCACCACCGAACATCAGACGAGTATAGAAGCCGTAGCATTAAGACGAAACCTACATACAACACAGCACACGAAAAAAAAATCGGTCTGACAAAAACGAAAACAAGTAACAAAAGAAGAACTCTCTCACACCGTGCACACACAGACAAATGAACACACGCAATGGCGCGGTGCGCGCGAACGAGACCCAGCCACAAAACGAAAGAGACACAAATAACTCATCCGATGTTACAGCTCAATAGAAATCATATCACATTGCTCTTGAATTTGTTGCCCGTTGTTATTGTTCAGCATTTTTTTTCTCGCTCTTCGTCTCTCCCTCTTTCACCCGACACACACACACGCACACATTTTGTTGTGTTTCTTACCTTTAAAAGCATCGTTTTTGTTGTTGTTGTTGTTGTTTGCTCTGCACCAAATTAACTCTGGCAATAGAAGATATGGTGAAAAGAAAAAAAGAATCCGAATCGAAATTAAGTAAGAAATGAATAGAAAAATACAGGAAAAGATGAGAAAGAACACACAGTAAATTAATAACAATAATAATTATTATGAATAAAAATTCCAAAAGCAAAAAGAAAAACGAGGAAAAAAATATCTGCCCTGTTTCCAATCTTCAAACAAGAACAACACGCACGCCAAATGTACTCGCATGCAATCCATCAAACCAGAAGCATTTCTTGTTCCAAGCAATAGAAAAAATTGAAAGAAGAAAGCTAGATAGGCAGAATTGTTTGCAGCCTGATATGCAGAGAAAAAGAATATATTTCACGAAAAACGCTGCCTTCAAACAATGAAACTGTTCATGCGGCGTCACTTATTGGTCCCTATGTGCAAATTGAAACTGCTGTACATATATTTCGCAGTCGTCTCTTCGTGTATGTGCTGTGTTTTGTTTTTGCTTCTTCGCCACCGAGAGAGAGAGAGAGAGAGATATCATAAAACAACTGCTAGTCAATAGAGAGGATGAGTCAGTGTTTTGTTTAGCGCCTCAAACTACACACGACCATTTTTATTACGGAATCTCAAAGCAAACATCCATACAATTTTTTTTTCTCCCCTGTTTCACCTATAACAAGTTCTTTTCGTTTTTTTCTGCCGTACTGTTGCCTGATGCTGCTGCTGCTGGTCGTTGTTCTTGTGTCGTAAAATAGGATTTAACTTAGTTTCGCTCAGTCGATAGGACTTTAGTTTGTTTACTGGAGTAATGTTTGATCCGTAGTAGCCCGAATCGTACGAAGAGCGAGTGGAAAATTTAATGACATCCATGGCAAGATTAGATTTATTTGTATTTTTGTTACGATTGCGTCATTATATGCTTAGCGGAGAGACTGTGTGTGCGCTGTGCGAGTATCACAACAGCAAACATTGAACTGAATCGATAATACACAACACTATCGACCGTTCTGACTCAATTACCCATAATATCTCGCGAGACACGAGTCTCTTGCGCTCTTCCTATCTCTTGCTTACGCCCGTTCTGTACGCATCGCCCCAAAAAATAAACTCATAGACAAAAACATTAAGTACATTTCGGAAGATATGAAGAAATCACGCGGTAAATAGAAACTTTGGTACTTGCGTACTTAGTTCAATGTGTATATATAGGCGTAAATGCTGTTCCAACTAGAACATGACTTGCAGCAAACAAATGAATGAACGAACGAAACACACCGATCCATCCTTGATGCCGTTGAATGAGAAGCCGTTGATTCTTTTCGACCGAAATTGGACAACCAAAACAGAATTTAATCGATGTTTCGACAGGATATGTATAAATTTCTCTCGTTGCCGCAGTGCGTGTTTGGTGGAAAAACAAGCGCTACTGTCCTATTTGGTTGACTGATATATTCGATGGTAGTAGTAGATGCCTCTAGAAAATGGCTCCAACTTTTACGGCTATTTATATGTCTGCATAAAAATTGGCCAATCTCCATTTAGCTGGTTCATTAATCTCTAACTCGTTCGTAGTCGCACTCTGGTCCTTACTTCCCTTTTGTGATAAGTGGCCGAGTTTTTTTCTCTCTCTATTTTATCGTGTCACTGCATGACATTTTGTGCCAATGCCAAAATTGCCACATCCGCATTTTATGTCACAACCATTTTCTGAGACTGACCATAAGCGAAATGTGTGTATGCGTATAAATGATGCTCTCATCTATTCTGTCAATATATTCAATCGTACTGTATTATGATGCCGCTGGCCTGGTGAAAAGCTGCAGCTGTGTATGTGTACATACGAGCGAAGGGAGAATAATTATCATTGAGGATGGCAGAAGACGTTCATTTTCGGTCGACATACTTGCAGTTTTGCGTGCAATGTTTGTGCTTTTTATGTAGTCAACACAGATTAGGATAATGTTTCGATAACATACAAATGGTGTGATTAGATTCGGCTCGCAAAGCTGAGTGTATTCAATGTAAACACATCCAGTAGATAGAGACAGAGAGTTTATATGAGCTGAGCAACCAGCGACTCAATTTTCCATCAAAACTAAGTAACTCGTATTTCATTAAATCCAAACGAGGTGTAGTGTGTGTGTGTGGATTGTATTGTTTGTTTTCGCTCACCACACAATATTTCATATTATTTTGTTCCGTCATTCTTATCAATTTGGTATTTACGATAAGGGAATTTAATTCCGCAAGACGCACACAAAAGTAGAACAAAAGCCGTATTTACTTCGTTTTGCCATTTCGGAACCATTAACTTTGCGGAATGAAATATCCAACAGATGAATTCCAATCATCCTTTTGTTTTCTGACAGCCAAATATTACGTAGTTTTTTTGTCTTCTTATCTGCTGACACAGAGTAAAGAGGCTGTGTTTGGGTTGACATCTCATCAACACAAAAAAAGACTACATCCAATGTGCTGAATGCGATCTTTTCTTTGTGCAAAATCCGAGCAGAAAAACCGAAGTCGAACCGGAAAAAAAACAAGAAGAATTGGGCAACCACTCATTTTTAATCGCTTCGCCTATTTTTATTAATAATTCAGGTGTTGTTGTTGTTGTTACCTTAATTGGCTGTTGTTTACATGTGTCGTGTGTATGTGTTTCGGCTAGATGATCTTTCCATATTACAATGTTTTCATTTTTCGGAATAGCAAGGGGGAAGAAAATCACATTTGCATATAAAATGCATTTAGCCGAGTCTGTCTCTGTATTAAAGTCAATTTCATCGTCATGTCATTTACTGCGATGCTAATAAAGTGCACACAACATTGAGAAATCTATTCAGTGTCTAACGAGATGTGCGATGCGCCAATGTTGATGCGTAACACACATACATGGGCAAATACAGTGTTTAAAACACATGCACCCACTGAACGAAATGTGACTGTGCATCTGATAGGAACGGTAATTATTCAAGCACAGCCTCGCAATGACACCAATTTCGGTATAAGACACATCGACCGAATTGGGCTCATTTTATGTGAAGCCTTGCGCTGTTGTCAACACATATACACAAAGATGGAAAGAGAGCAAGAGACAGAGAGATAGAGCAAAAGAGAGATAGCGAGAGGTAGGGAGACTTCATGAAAATTTAACGTATGGTACCGTTTCTTCCCACAAAATTAGTTTAATTCAAAAAGTGCTATCTTATCGGATGAGCCGCTTTTCAATGATAATAATAATCAACCCATATGAAAACTATAACTTCATAGTTTCAAATTCAGGCCCGCTGGGTCAATGTGTGTATGCGCTCGGTTGCCTTTTGCATGTGACGATGGCTGTGTCGGAACATAACGCGAATTTGTACGACAACACGAGCAAAAACACAAAACAAAAGAATCAACGACGTCAAAACAATGACGATTTATGTGTGAGCACAAATACGGAAGAAAATTCCGAATGCACACTCGAATGCGCATTTCCCAACACATCTTTGCATATCACGCCATTCTCATTCTGAAGTACAGCCGTTGCTATTGCTATTGCCGCGGCTGCTTCTATGTCTCTGTTTGTTGTGTTTGCTTGTTTGTTACTCGTTGCATTTTCTTCTTCCTACTTATACATGCTTTTCATTTTGATTCTTTAGTTATTCGTGTTGTTTTTTGCCGTGCATTTGCATATCACATTTTGTCTCTCTCTAACTGCCACCGAAATCGCAGTGTTTTTGGTTTTTTCGGTATATAACTCTTTCAGTTTTTCGATCTCTAACATTGAAGATGTTTACTATATTTTTCCATTGACCTCGACAAATAATTAGCATTTACTTCGTAATTTTTTTTTCTCTTCACGCCACTTTTCACTCACAACCGTACACAATTTCATTACATTTCATTTGCATTCGTTGAATTGTTATTGCTGTTTTCTCTCTGTTCGTATACGACGACCTAACGTTGTTTTAGCTATTGTTTATAAACATTTTATCAGTGTTTACCTCGATGTTTCGTACGGTTTCGTACACTTCAATTGAGTTGACTGTGTATTGAGCGATTAGATACACTTTACAATTGCTCTTCATTAACAATTAATCTTTCGAGGTTGAGTCAACTAATTCGATTTCAATTCAACGTTTCGAGCGACGTTGCAATTTAAGCAGCAAAATTTATTGCGGCAGTGGGAGAGTCTTAGTTTGGCGCGAACGCAAGGGGATTTTCGCGTAGCGAGTATTAAAATCGACGCAAATTCATAAAGTACATTATTAAACCACTTAAATATTAAAATAAATTAATATGTAACAACGGTTCGGCGAGTGAGGAGTGAGTCGCATACACAAATATCACCAGATGGCTTTTTGCCATACGGATTTTCTTTTAAATTATGACCCTCTCCGGACAAATTTTCCGTACAAGATCCTTTTCACTACAAACTATCACATTCCTTTCTGAACCCAACTAAATGCCATCTCATTTATTATCGGATATGGTAAATTGTGTTCTAAGCCCGAAACGACGCGCACATATTTAAACTGCATAAAGCTAAAGTAACCTCAATAAAATGTGCGTTGCATAATTTTTGCCATAAAAAAATAGTAGGGCAAATTTGTGATGCTGTAAAGTTCTGTCGTTAAGTTTCAAAGAGTCTTTCGAAAGGCGCACCTTCTTCTCTCTTTATCGTAACTATTATTGTAAGCCAACTTGCCGAAGGTTTTTTGTCGACAAATCTCTTCTGACTGACATAGTTTCCAATATCCATGGCAAAAGCAACTTTAATTTGGTTTCAACATTCTTTTTTTCTCTTCTCGTTACAGTGCTTCAATCATATTTGCTCTTTGGAATCAGTGCAGTCACAGCTAATGCTTTTTATATTGTGTTTATAATTTTTTTTTCTTCGCGTTTTTCCCGTTTTCCTTGAATTACTTTTCGGTTCAAACCCAGAGAAGAAAAAAAGAATTCGTCTCATATTTTAGAATTTATGTTTTATGTAACAGTGAGCAAAAAATCGGAACACAAATAATCCGGTTTTTATTTCTATGTGCCTCATCATTTTTATCCGTTGAAATCATTATTAATTTTATGTGCCAGAGCCAACAACACAAACCGCAGATTTATTTTAATCAACGATTTTACAACATTTTATTTGCCAAACATCATCTTGACCAACACATCATAAGCTGATATTTGTTTTCCACGTTCGTTGCCGTTGCCGCTGCTGCTAAACTGAAACATCACAATGGCTTGGACAGAGGTGAGTTAGATCTTTTTTCATCTTGTTTTTATTTGGTTCTAGCGAGAAAAAAACCGCTTCATTTTGGCAGTTTGACGTCTGAAATTTGCGTCTGGGTGAATGAGGGAAAACATGGTCAAATAAAAACTGTAACATGCTCTCGAAATTTGAAATATGATTCACCGACGTTTGTTGTTGTTGTTTTTTTTCTCGATGGAACTGTCGAAAAGGGAAAACAATTGCAAATTCCCGAGATAAAATGCAATTTTAGCGGTTCGATTGTACAAAATGCAATAAGCCGCCTACAGCGCGCACGACTGGTCATTAAACAGCGAGCATTTTATCTATGCTTTTGCATCCCAGTGGGAATGGAACGATTCGATTGGGGGAAACAACTAGAAAATGTATACCTTGAACCAACACACACACACATAAGCCGACATAGAGAGAAAATGCCAAAATCGAATAAACCAAACGGTTCAGTTCAATTTAGGTGTCGCACTGCAGCAAAAGTACTTGTTTGCTTTGGCACCAAATCCCAGCTATCATTGCATTCTTGGCCACCATTCGCAGATATGCGCGTTTTTGCTGATCCCCATTTTACGGGTTTAAAATGTTTTAAAAGCAAACAAAATCTGTTGTGAATGCTCTCAAGCGGCGAGGTGTTTCTTCGTTTTGTTGAACTGTATTGTGGTAGCAGCCACTTTTTGCATCCCTGCCATGTCAAATTTGAAAGCAGGTCACATGTTTGTCGAGCCGAGTTTAATTAAACGGCTTTTTGGCAATGGTGGCCTCCACTCGTTCATTATCCTGTCTGCGAAAACGATTTCGGTCGATAATGCGTTGGTTTCGGAAGTCAAAAATTGGAAATGGGTTTTCTCATCAAATAAAATCAAGCGAGAAAAAAAAGACTAATGTGAAAATATATAATGAAAAATTCCAATGGCGTGGGAATAAAATGAGGTTCATGGTAATATTGTGTTGAACGCTCATCAAAACAAAAGTTAATAACGTCCTACATTGTTTAATCACATTCATTAAATATGTCACTGTCATTCAATCAATTTTTCATCGTCGCAACATCATTGTTGCCGTTGCGCGAGCTCAACTCTTTGAGGGAGAGAAAAGTAAGTAGCCTCGCACAGAAAAACCAACAATAAGGTTGAACTGATTAAAGGAAGAACGACGATTCGGGTCAAGGTTATATCAACATGGTTTTTGTTTGCATTTTCTTGTGTGCAGAAATTTGTGTGCCTTGACTTGCATGCAAGATGCAACTGCTGCCACTGCTGCTACTGCTGTTGCTGTACAATCATTTTCTCGACTTTTCCGCCCAACTTTTCCACATAAACTGAAAGCAAAAAATTTACCAGAGATATAAAAATATGTGTGTATGTGAATTTCGATACAAAAAAAATTTTCCTTCGCCTGTTGTTGTACATATTTTGCTGTGTTCTGTTTGCTGGTTTGGTGCTATTGGTGCTATTGCTGCTGATTTTATGGGTGAGTCGTGTACATATCGGGCTCGCTGGAGATACGCAACGATTATACATGCGCCAACATGGGAATCACATGTACATTTTGCGAGTGATGCCATCGTTATGATGCTCAATACGAAACCGTAATTGGAGCTGTTGTTGTTCTCTCGACAAACACGCTCGCTGACCCACTAACACGATCTCACTAATTTATTGCAATGGCTTCGAATTATGCGAAATGCACTAGTAGTACACCCATCTCAGTCTCTCTCTCTCTCTGCATCCCATCGTAATACTATGTATTCATTCTTCATTGCTACTGATGCAATTCCCAATCACACTCACTTTGCGCATCAATAAAAATCAATTGGAAATGTTTTAGTTTTATATTTTCAATTCGTTTGAACAGCATTTGTGCCTTCCGCGTTACGATGAGAGACATATGGATTCTGGATGCAGTCAACATTGTCGCTATTTTGGGTCGGGTTATGCAATCATAAAATAGTACGGTTCGCAAATGATGTTGTTGTCGTCGTCGTCGTTTGTTTTGTGTTTTGGGCGATTATTCAGTAGTTGTCGTCGCTAGCGACCGTACACACCCGAATGCGGAAGTCATTTATTGTTGAATTGTGCTTTGTTCAGCTGTCATTTGCTGATGATATGCACTTTATTTTTTCCGCCACATAAAATTGATGCAACCGATTGTTTCTCGTGTTCGTGTATGGCCATTTGTGTAACTAAGTAAACCGCAACCGAAATCCATTCCAAGTGTTCGCTTGATTGATTGCGCTTTTTCAATCGATTCGGAATCATCAATCGCTCTGTCCCGCCAGTTCGAATATGGTAATGATTCAGTATCTGCCCAACCGTATTTTAGAGGCAATTCATTCGAATACACACGCGCAATGTTCAAGTTGAAAATAACAATCTCATTAGATGTATCTCAATTTAATATGCGTTGCAGAGAGGCAACAAAAAAGAGGAATTGCTTCGGAAATAAAGTGTCATTAATTTAAATGGCGCAAAATGAATGTGCGAGTGTCGTTCGGCGAACGACAAGAGCAAAAGCGACAGCAAATAGAAAAGATAGAGAGCGAAAAAACTTGAACCGAAGTCATTATGAGCTTTATTATCTGTTCGTCTATTTTACTGCTGCGATTCCAAACCATTGTTATATATCCTTATTCTTGTTCTATTTTTTTCTGTTTGCATGAAAATTCAAACTTTTTCCATTTTCTCAAGTGACACAGACCATCAAGAGCAAAAAAAAATTGAGACGAAGAATTGCGATTGAATGGTGTGCGGTTTTTGTGAGTTTGACGCAATCGCGGTTAAAAAATCGTGGAAAACGGGAGACAATGAAATGTTGATGCGGAATAAAATTGAAGGTTTTAATGTGGCTGAAAGGGAGAGAGACAGAGCGACATAAATACGAAAAGAGACAGAGAGAGAGAGAGCTGGGCTTAAAATTATGTGTCAGTTCAAATTTAACGGCGTCACCATGTCATCGTGCTATGAAATATTATGGGTCAGGCAAATGATGTTGGTGCAGGTTGTGGTTTTTGCACCAAGACTCAGATGAAATTGACATTACGAACAAAATGATGACATTTTCATATGTGTTCATGCTCTCAAATATCACACATACTCTAGTTGTGCCATTGCCAGCGCGACACCCAGACACCTCGTCACATCTCGATAAACTGGTACAAACGCAAATATCTGGCTGATATTGTGTGTTTGCCATTCGTGATTTATCGTAGAAATTATGGACTAGTGAAGTGATGAAATCCGAACCAATTTATTATGTGTGAAGGCTCTTTCTCTCTCTTGCTTGCTCATATGCAGTAATATTCCACTCGTCCAACTGAACTGACCTAGAAATTCTTGTGTAAAGTACTTGTCAAATTGGGTTAATGCAAACAAGAGCGATGCTACTCTAATTGTAAACTATCCCTCAAACACATCAAGTAGATAAACAAATCCACCTCGACTCATTGGAGACGACCGAGTTTGAACTTTGGAACTATTTACCGATGATGATGATGATTCATTCAGGACTCTTGTCTCCTTTGAATAGCTCAAGGCGATATATTCGACATTTTTATGGTCAGTTCCCTATGAGTCATCCCATTGCTTTGGATCGATAATAACTTGATTCGAAAAGAGTTTAAATTTCACAAGGCAAAGAGAAAAAATCTCTTGTCTTCGGCACATCGCATGCAAACCGGTTGCAAACAAGGGAACAAGCTGCTTGCGTTTGTTGTTTTTTCTTTCTTCTTTAAATTCAGCTCATCGCATTCGTGATATCGTTTTTGTACTCGATGATGCAAGCAAACAGCACGGTGTTCGCAAACGATGTGTACGCAACTAAATACACCGTTCAAAGTGATTTTGTGCGCTTGCGGTTACGGTTGTGTTATTTTATTTCTTCTCGTTTGATAAGGTGCGCTTTGTTTTAGCGATCGTAGGTTGTGTTTGAACGAAACTTTTGTGAATTTTTTTGCATTCAAAGTGATTTTAATTTTAATATCACCGAAAATTCAGTCGAAGTTGATAAGTTCACAGAGGTAAAAAAAATTCTGCCAAATCAAGTGGGAAACGAAAGAAAAAAAGAATCAACGACTTAAAAAGAAAGCTAAAATAAAGAAGGTTTTTAGCTCGATTCTTCGCAATAACATTTTTAGTTCACGTCATTGTGTTTGCTGCAAATTCGATTGACTTTTGAAACAGAGTTTCATGACTTGTGTGCATTTCATTTTCTTCGTTTTCGTGAAATCAGATGCGTTTATTTATGGAAAAAAGTCCAAATTAAATGGCACAGTCCTGAAAAAAAGAAACCATTCTAAAGAAAAATCTTCTATGCGAACGAGCTAAGCAAGTTTTTGTTTTTCAGATCAAGAACGAGCGAATCGGTTGGCAAAAGAGAAAGAAAACCCGTTTCGAATTCTTTTGATTTCTTCACAAAAAGGCACACAGAGAAATAATATCTGCATTAGTAAACGGTTCACGACATAATCGCGCGCACACAGCCAATAACATTCGATCATATGAAGATTTTTTTTTATGAACTGTGTCCGTTCATAAAATAAACAAAAATAAAAATTGCATTGAAATCAAAAAAATGAATACGTGTGTAAAATGAGATTTAGTTTGATGTCTCAATTTCTTCTTCGTAATTTTATCCACTTCGATTCCATTCACACTGTATTCCATTGCCATCGCTAAAGACATTCCTCAAACAGTAAATTGCCTGAAATGCCACACGGCAAGAACGTCGCATTCCAATCGATGCTATCAAAAATGTGTGCACAAAAATCAATGTTTAACATTACATCGAAAATATTTTTCGTTCACATACTTGTCCCGCAGTCTCTCTCTCTCTCTATCGCTCTCACTTCCCACCGTACAAAAGAGCACACGTTGATCGTATGTCATGTCGAATATAATGCGAAGCGCATGATGTTAAATTCTATTAGAATACACGATAGAATGACAAAAACAACAACGACAAAACAATGCGATAGAGAGATTTACCGTTTTCTCTCATTCATTATACGGTGTGTGTATGTGTGCGGTGTACGGTGTGATGCGGTATATATGTGTGTAGCTTTCTTCGTATTGTGTAAAAATTTATGTTCTCGGCGTTCCCGTTCAGCGACAATAATCGTCGGTATTATTCAACTAAAGCCAAAGAGTGTACCCAAATGGCAAACACTAACATTCACAACACACATACGGACACGTAAAGAACGACAAAGCAAGAAAGAGATAGACACACAGAGAGAGAAAGAGAGACTAAACGGCTGAAGGCATTTAAGGTGTAACCTGTTTGATGCGATTCTATTGCACATGGCATAACAGCATATCGGCCATTTACCATTGCCATTTATTCAAATAAGTCGTTGGACGCGTTCACACTTATACACCTGTCGAAGCCGAAACCGTTCTCAGGCAACAGCGATAAAGCAGCCGAGCGCAGCGCGAATGAGCGTGGGGCCGTGGTGACTCTAGACCCAATCTATCAGCTCGACTGAATGTAGATTTTGGGTGGAGTATAGGCTTTGAAAATGAAAAAAAAAATAAGCAACAGAAACCAGCTGCTGCGTAATTCCGCGACATCCGACAAGCACAACAACAGAAGCAGAAAAAAAAACCAGCATACACAACGGAAAAGCGATATATATAAAACTTGTTTCGGTTGAGTTCATTGCGCACAGAGTGCGCCGAGAGTTCGTTGAGTGTTGCGCGACGCGATTCCATCCGATGCGAGTGACACGTTCACTCACTTTATTACCAATTCGGTGCTTCTTTCTTTCTCGCCTCATTCTATTGCACGCATTTGCGTGTATCAATTTGTGTCGTTGTCGTTTTTTTTGAGCTCATCAAAAACGAAACATTTTCCCATACTTTCTTTATTTGTTGGAATTAATTCGAATAAAATCATCAATGAATTGACATCTTTAGCTTGTGTCCCGCTCTCTTCGGGCAAAATACTGTGAATTAGAATCGTTTCATCAAAAGAGTTTCTGAAATTGGTCGTGCGATCGTGATGCATGGAAAGTAAAAGAAATTACACGGTTTTAAAATCGAACGGGTTTCGCGTCTCTTGTTCGAAAAGAAGAAGAAGAAGAAACATTGGCACACAAGAGTTGGAAATTCTTTCAATCGTTACATAGTTTTTACCAAATTTAGCGTAATGTGTGAATTGTGAAGTACGAATAATCACGCAATCGCCAAGTGAAAGAGGCCTCGCACCGTATAAAGTTTGTTTTTTTTTGTTCCAAACCAAAAACGGAAGGAAGAAGTGAGATAGTGCTAACGATTTGAACGAAGAAAGCCACCAGTGAATAGAAAATAAGAAGCTCGCAATCGAATCAACCAATGACACGAAAGAAATGAACGACCGTTTAACAATTCATTGTGTGTTTGTGTGTAACTTGAATGCGGTGTTCAAAATAGCATAAACGCTCTCTGTATTTCCTGTCTGCATGCAATTTCATTCATACGGCTAAATCAATCAGCAGCAAGTTGATCGACCACCTAACAAATCCAATTAATTGTTGCAAAATCGTTTTGTTAAATTGTGTGTGTTTGAGCGTGTGTGCATGTGTGATCGAAATCGCGCCAATAAAAAGTCCATCAAGTGGAAGTGTGTTGCGTGTGTATTCAGACAAATAAAATGGTGTATCAATCATCGAATGCGCGAGCAATGTCAAAATCAATTCAGACGACCAGTAAACAAGCACAATCTCATCAGCTGCAACAAGAAGAAAGTGGCAAGAGAATGTCATCGTCGTCATCATCGTCGAAGCCAAGTGCGAGCGTATCGCATCACGGCCGACAGATGACAAGCGAAAATGCAAATGTTAAAAGTCAATGTCGACGAGAATCGCAGCCAGCGATGTACAATCAAAAGCAGTCGTATCGATCGGAATCGTCAAGTGGACATTTGATGGGTGCGGGTGTGAAAAGTCGAAATGATCATAAAAGTGATAGTTATCAACAGGATCAAAACAACGATAATCGATACCACAGCGGCGACCAACGTTTCAATGGTGCGCCAATGACCGACATTCCCGACGACGACGACGACGACGACGACGACGATTTAGCCGAGGTAAAGATGCAAACAACATTTTGAAAAACAAAATACAACATATTTGTATACACATACATAGCGACTGCTTTTTAGCGTCTCGCTCTTCGTAAACAAGTACCATCTGTTTCCGCAACGTCGGTTGAATACACTTTTGAAATATTCAACAACGGAATCGTATGCGGAATTGTGTCAATTTCAGCGTTTTTTTTTCTTCTTTCTATCTCTCGACATATGTCAACTTTTCTCACACGAAGCGACAAAATTAGCACGAATCCAACGTAGCATAAACAGTTTGACGACAAACAGTCGTATGCTGGCAAATATCAACGAAATTAAACGGTGGAAAACCATTTGGAACTTGAAACATATACATGTGAAATTCAAAAGAATGTTAATTAGAATCAAGTGCTCACAAACAATACAAAACTCACGATAAACATCCTCACAAATGCATACAGACTTGAAATGAGGCTCATCTCATGAAAACAACTCGTGTGAAAAGTTAAGATTTCAAGTGTTAAAACACTTATTCAATTTATTAAATTCTGTCTCACATTTGATTAAATGTGCATGTTTGGAGTGGAGTGGAGGGAGGTGCTGACGAAACGAATAAGAAAGGGTGACTCGTTTTCATTCAATGAAATTAAAATGTATGTTTGCCTGCCTATGCTCAAAGGCATATTCGAATTCATCAAGCTGTTTAGCAGATACTTATATAGAAAATATTTGTCGCGTTTTAGTGTTCGCCAAACTTTTCCACCAAATTAACTTTGACAATTTCTGTGCGCCTGGAAATTGCAGTTCATCTTCGTGAGTGAGATCGAGAGAGAAAGCGAGAGAATGAAAGATAGAGAGTGTACGGAAGAGCGATTTCAGAGGAGTGTATATGTGTGAGAGAGAAAAGCTACTTCGTCACGCGACTGAATTCCAATTTAATTTCGATGACTATGCCGTAGCACGTCACCGCGTCTCAAACTTTCAGCACATATTTTCATCAAATCATCCCAATAAATGTCTATACAGAGGACATTATTTCATTTTGTATGAGTCGCAACGCCACCGCCCTTCGAAAACTTACACTTAATATTGCCGAAAAAGCTGTAATTCGGTTTCCGTTTCAATGCATGCCGTATGATACGGGCGAGAAGAAGAGAAAAAAAAATACAAATCATAATCAAACTTTATCCTGCACAAATTTATTCACATGAATTGCTCTTAATTTATTCTCTACATTCTTGCCTGACTTTCGCCCGCTCTTTCTCTCTCTCTCTCTCCATATATTATGCGCACCAGTTTTCAACAAAAGCCCAAATATCCAGCGCTTGTATCAATTTATACATATACACGATGTTCTTTTCCTTATTTGTAGGTGCTTTGTCTTTTATTTACGAATTCACAAAACAGAAGGGGCTTATTCTATTGATTACGCCTAACAACTCCGAGATATATGTGTATGAGACGCGGATGAATGAATCCGCAGATTTGGCCCGAAGGTTGTGCTGTCTCTTGCATATGAGTCTTATGAGCAAGACGACGCAAAATATTATTAAAATCATTCCAAATTCAACGGTTTTACTAATCCAATGACAATCTATAGAATTATTCAAATTCGCGAAAATAAGTAAGTCGCTTTTGTTGCCTTCACTGATACGATTACAACGAAATGTTGATTGAGAGCATAAGCGGTTACATACTGGCGAGGTTGGCGCGCCCATTGGGGGAGAATTTTCACGCCCGTTGAAGAATTTTTTTTCTTTAATTCACGAATTGTGGAGAATTTGGAATTTCATTTCATGAAGAACGCATTAATTTGCAATAGGAAATTACAGAACGAAGGAAAGTCCAATGACAACGGACATTCCAACAAGTAATAAATAAGCCATTGATTATAATCATATAATCATAAAAAAGATGTCAAAACTAATCAAGTCGCACTTCAAGAAAATGTCGAAAAAAGTCACATCGAAAGTTTATAAGCCTTTTCTATTCACATCGTTAACAAACATCAAGAATTTCGAAGAATTCATGAGTCAACTTTATCTCAAGTACCATGAATTTGAATTATTTCACTATAACATCGCGTACGCATGCAATTAATCATCACTTGGTGTTGATAATACTTACAGTTTAACGGAATGATGTTCATTACTTGAACATTTTTCAAGTTTTTAATATTTTTGATAGACTTACATATCTAGACAGATTTCATTCGTAATCAAAACATAGGCTGGAACGTAATTTTAATGGATTCACGAAGAAAAGGAGAAAAATTCATTTGATTTTTTTTTACTTTTGATAAGAAGCAATCTATTCTTATTAAGCAAGCTCCTATAAATTTTTTGACTATTCTTAAATCTTATCAGTTGCTCATTTCAATGAAGCTTTGTTTATATTCGAAAAGAAATGCCTAAGAAGCGTCCAAAGATTCAGAGAAATGTTTACAAAATATTACGTTCGTGGAATGTTGTTATCGTTACGTTCGTTGTAGGTGTATCAGCTCTGAGCTTCAAGGTCTCATTTCTCATTTGTGATGAAGTCATTTCTGTATTATTCATCGCTTTTTTCGTGTATTTAGCTCGGAAACAGAGCCTCAGATCTTCGTCTACGGTTCTCAAAATTCGTATCGCGCAAGTTTGTCATACCAAAAAAGGGCTCTCGTGCAAATGCTGTCGCGATGCGGATCTGTCGCAAAATGAGATTTCTAATTGGTCGGAAGTATTTGGAAATGTCGAATGTATTACGTGAATATGTGTTCGCTTTCAAGAGCACATGTAAAAACAAAGATCCGAAATTGTCAATCCTTACGGATTGACGTGGCGTTCCATATTTTTAGAAAATTGCCAAGTCCCTTTATCTTTCGGAGCCTATAAATTTTCCATAGCATTGGCATAAGTGCCGGATTTTCCCTCTTCTTTGTCATACATCGTAATGAATTGGATGCCAAAAACTGTCATGTGTGTGTTCCGTATTTCATTGGCGGTTGGATGCTGGTTTTCAAGGTAAAAAGTGGAAAATATATTGGAACATATATTCGTTCTCCATTTTTTTCCCTTCTTAAATCGTAAACGAAAGTGATGGTATGCAAGATGTGCCGATGTATTGAAGTAAGCTTCGTTCTTTTCAGCTAAAAACATATTGTATACAAATTTTGAAGTCTTTGTGTACTGTATAGATCTTTGTTTGTGATGTGGATGGAAGCGCACGTGCTAGTATATTTTTCCGGATTTTACTGCAGAATTTCGTTTCTTTTTTGCATAAAGTTAACGGTCGCACAGATTTCGCATACAAATGAAAGGTTGATGCGAAAAAAATTACCTTGTCACACATCCAGAAAACAGAATTTCCGCCCGACACACAGAGCACAAGAGAAAAATACTCTCTCGTTCTCTGCATCTCGGAAAAAAGGTAAAACAATTTATTGAATGAGTTTTTCTAATCTACGAAGAAAGATCTAAATAGCATATTTGAATGGGTTTTCTCTTTCTCGCCGTGAATATTTTACTCGAAGGTTGAATAGTGGAGGGATTGTAAAAATGTCGAATTGGAACCTGTTCATTTTGCATCTTTGCCAGCCAATGCTTCTGATTCGGGTTGATATATAACTTTACATTTTGGGATGCGAAATGATTTTGTTTTCTGGCTGTAACCTCTTGGCATCGATTCCGAACCGCTTACATAAGTCTTGTACTCGTGTGCATTTTGAGCCCTATGCAGGCTTTTCCAATCGTCTTTGATGACTCATTCGGATCGAAGAAAGAGAGAGTGCGATCGTAAAAAATACAAGTGTTTACAAGAAAAGTATGTTCAATGTTCATAGTTGTAGTGCCAAAGACGGGCACGAAGCAATGTGTTCACCTATGTGCCATCTTGCACATTCCTTTTGTTTGCCGCTTGTTTTTATTCACCGAAACCAAAATGGAAATAAATAACTGCCTATTTGAATTGCAAATTGTACATCGTTGCCGTAATGATTTTTATTCGGTTGTTGTTGTTGTGTGCGCTGCCTTTGTTCCGCATTAACGTTATTTGCTCAAGTCTTTTCTACTTTTACGCCTCCCAATTCACATCCTGTCGATTGGTGGTGCCTTGATTGATTTTTTTTTCTGCTTCGATACGATGCGCTTGTGGTGGTTGTTGCGTTCCGTACACACACAATATCCGTGAAATAAACAACGACTACTCAGAAATTCCCGATCACGAAGCATTTCATCGCCTTTTCACGATATTTTATCGATTTTATGCGCTGGAATTTTTTGCCGCCGATTGCGGCACCGAAATTGTATTCATTAGTCATGAAAATGGGAATAAGGTGAAAACTACATACGATGCACGGGGAATTCGAAATTGGTAAATGTATCGAGAGAGCGAACCGAAAGAAAGAACGAAGAAAAAGCCGAATAATACAGAGCACAACGACGATGAAAAGACATTTATATCAATTTTCCATGGTCTTAATGCATTTTGTATGTCAATTTAAACCGCGAGCATCTCGAATATTCCATTTTAAATTAGAGTTCAAGTTTAAAATGAATTTTGTGCTTGAATCTCGAATTCATGCTGAGTGACATTCCACACGGAATGCGTATTTTTGCAGAAATCGATGCCACTGACTGAGATAGAGAGAGAGCATGTTCCGTTTCATTAAGCCGAATGAAAATGGTGTGATTCTTTTGCATTTGCCATGGACGTGATTTAAGAGGCCAATATTCGCAACCGCAAATATACGATTCGATACAAATTTAATCCCACTTTTCATCGATAAGCTACTTAACTTCAAGTCTTGCTTTACGTTCATAAACGCTAACACAACATTATTAAACCAGATTTTCATTTTGATTTTTCCTTTTATTTACAGGTAAGCGATTGATGTTTCTCCTCAAAACTGATTACATAACACAAGTGCTAAAAAAAAATGGTAAGTTTTGTGCGGTGATTTCAAGCGTTTCGCCATTTTTTATGGTTATCACATCCGGCCCGTACCGTCAGATCAATGCTGATTCGCGATGATAGATAATTCAATTTGTTTTCATGGATTTTGAACTATGATTGAAATTCTCAGCATTTTCTTGCGAATTTCTTAATACTCGTCTCTTTGAAGCGAATATTTGTGCCACGTCCCTTCCAATAACGATGCTGTATTTTCTTTGGAATCTCTTTTAATTTTCATAACTGATACAGGAAAAGCTGATCCTTGTTTATTCATGCGGGAAAATCAAATAATATGAAAGACATAAAAATTTATGAGCTATTGAAGGATGAGAAAAGTGCGATTTCTGGTTTTTCAAAGGAAATAAAACCATTTTTACATTGAATAAAATTGTATCCAAGACTACCAATCGATGGATCATCGTCAGAAGTACTCTCGAAGGTATTAAACAAATTATTATTCGCCACATTTTCATTGCGTCCATCTGGTTCAACATCGCCTCGTGTTTCAGAAAGCAATTCAATTTCGGAGCTTTCATTTCATGTTCCACTTGAATCCAGTTGGGCGACGACGACGACAGCAGCAATGGTGTCGACCATGTCATGCTTATCGACGCAAGTGAACATTTCAATATTATCTTGTAATTGACAGCCGCAGAGCAAAGGCGATTTACATGATAAGCCGTCAGACTGAGCGCCAACTTTTCTCATTCAAATAAGCTTATATTGTAATTTCGGAAACGAAGTGAGATTTCCTCTCAAAAGCGTTTATATTCGACACAGGAAAATCGCTTCATGTTTGAACCTCAGACAAACCCAAATGTCATTCGCTTTCTTTTCGCAGAATGGTTCTGCTTGTTCTCATTTCGCCTTGAATCTGTCAATAGTAGTTCCATTAAAAAATGCAGCCAAGCGGCAGAATTTAATATTAATGTAGTCTGGGAGAAAAAAAACCTTCGTTTCAATATTACCATCCTCGGTGTAAGTAAATGAAGTTTGCAGCGGCGACAGCAACAGTTTTGCGATTAAGCATTGCATCCAGAATGTTGTGCAATTGATGCAAAACGGTACGTATGCTTAATCATCGGCTTTCGGTTCGACGGTAGCACATCTCTGCATAATTTATACGATAACTTTTCATTAGTCAATGAAAATTTTGTGCACCGTAATGGAATAGAAGTGCTAACGAATGACGTGTCTACAAACGTGATAATGTAATGAAAGTATTATTAGATTTCGAGTTCAACATTCGCTCTCACGCGTTGCAAAAATTATTATCAATTTTTTTCGCGCTGCACAACGTGTAATACGTGCATGCGTGATAGATTCTGGCGATATTCACGAAATAATTGCAATTTTCATCAAAATAATCATTTATTGCTTTGTAGCCAGTATACAGAAAAAAAACACCACCAACACTAGGTATTATATGTGATTCACGGTACTGAATCGATCGATGGTAAAACAATTGAAAATCCATTTGGTGCATGAAATCATTATAATGCAATAATTTTGCTATAATCCCGTGTAATTAATTGAAATTTATAATTTATTAATGTGCAAATGCTAATTTGCGAACGGAGACGGGTATTATTTATTGTCAATATTCCGAGGGAGTATCTCCCGTTTTCTGTCTCTCTCTCTGTGTGTGTTTGCATGTGCCGCGATATCATTGAAAATATATTATATTTCAAATATGTTTAACAAGGTTTATTATATTATCATTGCATATCGTTTATCTGGTGATGTGCAAAATTAAAGCGATCGCTTAGAAGGTGGAATCCATTGCAATCGCATTTGTATTCTCGCATCGTGAACGTGTATCCGATCCAGTTAAGGTGTTCCACTTGACTTCATCACCGTTTTCGTCGTTTCCAAAATCATCCCTCGCTTTGATACTTTCGACAGATAAAATGTGAAATACCATCTGTGAAATTCAATCGTATTCGACAGAGCCAAAGCCAAAAACACTTTTTATAGGTTGTTCGTACGAGCGATGAATACAAGTACGTTTTTTTTGCTCGTGTCTGATTTTTTCGGGTCAAATTAAAGGAATCGTTTAGAGCCCGTTGTTGGTATGATCGCATTTTGCGAGCGCGCACCATGAATGCAGGAAATGTAGTCTCTGGTGTGTCTGCAATTTTCCCTCAAAATCTCATGCTAACGTTTAAATAACGTCAGATGGATTATCGATTTTATAAATTATGGATGTTAGTTTTCTGGCGCTCTTCGTTCCACCGTGTGTAGTGAGTGCATGCGAAGCAGAGAGTAGTAGCATATCAGTTGAGTTCGAGTCGATTCGGTTCGGTTCATGTGCTTGTGTGGGATGGCCAGACGGATAAAAAGCGCTTCAATGTTACAATAGTAATGATGATGACGCGACAGTACGATTTGCCAATAAACCGACTGAAATAATGCGAATAATCTGGTGCATTCTCGTACTCTTGCTCACAATGCGCTATTCGATGATGCCACTACTGCTTAAACTGATACTATTCCTGTCAATCGTACGACAGTTTCAACCTAGCTCGACTTCGCACACAAAAATCGAATGCAATAAAAATGAAGAAAAAAGAGAAAAAAAAATTCAGCCAAAAGCAGATAAAACTGGGATTCAATTGAGCGGCATCTCGTAAAGATATTTCCAATTTCCATGGCACAAGCAATAACTCGCTTTGAACAAAGGCGCGCACATCGCATCGCATAGATATTTGTTCGGTATTTTGAGCAATAAACTACAATGAATAAGTTACATACAGCGCCGAATTTGATGATATAAAAGATATAAAATCTTTATCAATTTCAAAGAAGCAGAAATATTTTGTCAGACCAATAGAAACGAAGGAAGAGAAAAAGCACGCAGCCAAGCAAATGGATTCATCGTCGTTGTTACCGAACATGCTATAGAATAAAAGCGAAATAGATTTATACATAAATCCTTCTATGTACTGTACACACACACAATGAGCAAATAAATTCGGTACTGAGCATTTAATTGTATAAATAAATTGCGAATTGTGTCTTTGTCATGTTCAACGCTTTATAGCTGACTGGCTGGCACAAGATTCTAAGCCAAAACTTTGCACACTCCCTATCGCCATCTCTATCTCTCTCATTCATAATCAGAAGCTCTCAAAAATAATATGTCAGTTATGTGTGTGTGTGAGTGTTTGCAATGTTGAGTGAAAGAACGAGAAAGAGTGAGAGAGACCAAAATGAATTGTACAATTGTATAGGCGAGACCTAAGCCATTGCATTAATTACTTGTGCATATTATATTTGACAGTGAATTCCAATTTAATTGCCTTTTGGTATTTTGACATTGCACGCTCTCTCGCTCTTGTATCTATGACTATCGCTTGTCTTGTGTCGCTTGTGCATTGCATTTTATGAAAAGTCGTACAGCATTTCGTAGCAGTGATAATGTATCTGTCTGGTGCTTGAAAACACACGTTCCGGGGATTTACATTGCATTTTATGCACCAAAGAAGGAAGTTTGATATATTCAATGCATGGCGTTGTCTGCATTTTGGATTCCCAATTTAATCTCCAGAATGTTAATAAACTTCAACAAATTACCTCGGTTCTTATACGATACGCGTGTATTGTTTTTCCTCATTCTCAAATAATAATCTTTTTCGTTTGACTTGCATAAGCCGGTGCTTAATATTTGATGGTGTTTGCATAATCCACGGGAAAAAGCTGCTGCTATCGAAACGAGACAAGAGCCGGGAGACGAAAGACGAAAAAAGAACCAATTGCCAAGGACAATTAAGTTTGTTAGTTTTCCATGATAAATTTGTACTTTCCGGCATTTTATTTGCATACAAATGATTGGCGAAACCATTGGAATATTCAATTAACGATGCGTCCCAGACAATGTTGTCGATGTGGCATTTGTTCGACCAACTTTTTTCTACCTGTTTTGATGTCGCAAAATTTGTGCGATTACAATGTTGAAGACAGAGAGCAAGAAGCAAAAAAAAACCAGATGCGACAGAAAATTGCAGAATTATTTGATTGAAATACGTGTTTCGATTGCTAACCTCGAGTGTAATTGAAATTTCACTCTGATCTCGATTTTTATGCCAAACCGTTCGGTTTCTTTGGGTGAGTAACAGTAAAAATGCTGTCATTTGTTCAATATAATCATCTCGTGAAACTTTGTCAAGTGCCCCTTTCGATGCAGTGTACAATGTACATGTACAGAGTCGTAAGCAGTCAAGGTTTTTCCAGATGGAAATAACCTAGACCTTCATACACAATCACATTATGGAATACACTCAATCACAAGCAGAACACGAAGCATTTTTGACCGTTGAGGGCGTGGATTTGGAACACTGCAACAACAAAGAGGAGATAGAAAAAAATATATGGTTGAATGAGAGAGAGCCAGAGTAAGAGGAACGACAAGTCAAGTGCACACAAAACGACATTCGAATGATGCACGTGCTTCGACTGCATAACGATCATGTACACACTCACCACACTCGATAGCACACCGATGTAAAACGGAAACCTTTTGAATGGGCCAATCCTAGTATTGAAACAATACCATAAAATTCCATGGAATGATTTTCATTCATTTTGCTTCGTAATGTTTGCAATTTATAGGTCGTATACTAGATTTTATGTGCATTGAAAACAGCAAACATCTCCTGGAATCTCATCTTTCAACCAAACAAATGATGAGAATGGCATTTAATTGAACAAGCAGCATTTGGATCAGATATAGGCACAGTGCACACATTTCCGCAAACTTTTGCCATGAAAGTAAAGTTTCTGTCATACTCCCCTCCCGTTGCTGCCGTTATGCTCGGAAGCTCGGCTCATAACGACGCAGCCAATGAAGATATATGATTATTGAAAAATTGATCAGGTGAAAAAGTTCCATTGTTAAGTGGAGTACAGATGGGAATATATACCATCTTCCCGAGTCCCCATTCAGGCACACAATAATATCAAAAGTCAACATACAGGAAGTCTGCGGGAGAGGGATGAAGAAATGTATGCTTTTATTATTTATGGAAACAGTAGCATTTCTTCGATTCATATCCCATTTTTATGGCCTCACATATGGCTGTCGTTGTTGTTGTTGTTGTTGTTGTTGTTGTTATTGTGTTTAGTTTTTTTTTCACCGGAGGCTATATCATCACCCACTTTGCGCTCCCTCTCTCGCTGTGCGATTGCTATTTGGTTTTGAATCTTGTTTCATTTCACCGGATGGCAAATGATGTGAAGGTTGAACGAAATTACAACGGAAAACAATAAACCAAAGCAACGGCAAACGGAACAAACCCATAAAAACGTAACATTTGGGATAAATAAATTTCTATTTATTATTTGGAGTTTGTTTTTCTATTACCTTGAACTAAATCGCCTCGATGAAATGAGAAGTGGCCATTCGGATGTAATTCGGGATGAGCTACTTACTCATGCTACTCTCTGCATTTTTTTTCCTCCCGTGTACATGTTTACTGTCACCGTCACTCATTCTCAACGAATGTCGGTGAGTCATTGTGCTCAATCATTCGAATTTTGAGCGACCAAAAGATGACCATATTCCTCTCTTTTCAACCGATTTGTTTCCAAGGATTTTGTCTGTCGCAAAATATGCTTTGTGCTGGTGAGAGATTGTACCAAATGAATTATATTTTATTAGTATGGATTTTTTTCCGTCTTTGTTTGCCTCACATGGACGCATCCAATCCAATTTCGACAGCAATAAAGTGATGATAAGGATATCAGTGTTGTCAAATGGATTACTCCACAGCAAATATGTCTATTCCACTCATGTTCGTATAACAAATGGTCGCCGTTTTGTTGATTCCAAAATATTGCACGTCTCGGTCGTTGTCCAAATGCGTGTGTTAGATTACAACCGAATTGCCTGGTGCTTCATATGACCATTTGTGACCGGTTTCGATGCGTCGAAGCATAGTCACTCCCTCACTCATCGTGTCACGCAACACATTTTTCAATTGCATGTGATTCCCAAGATTGATGGCATCGTTGCGCAACCCGAAGCGACAACTCATTTTTCAATTTTCATGAATGAATTTCCACAAAAACATCACATTTCAATTAATTAATTGAACATTTTAACCAAAACAACTTTATGCCAAAGTTGAAAACTTCTTACTCAACTCTTTTATGAAATATGCCATCCGATTGAAGCGATAAGTTTAAGTTGTTTTCGATATTGTCCCGATAAGTTTTCTCCATCTGGATTTCACATTGAAGTGGAAGGATTTTCCTTTCTCTCCCGTCTCCCACTTTCGCTTGGATTTATTCAATAAGCGGGAACGCATAATCCATCGATAACTTTTCAATTTTTCACTCAATTTTCTTGCGAAGCGAGCGGAGCGGAGTGGAAATTTGATTTACTGCATAAATAATTTGCTTTTCACTTCATCATGTCCGATATTGAATATGGAATTTATCCCAAAAATGACATTTAGATCGATTGTTGCAGCACAAAAACCGAGACAAATTTAATGCAAATTTCCATAAAGAATCTATCTCTCTCTGTGTCTAGTTTTTTTTTTTCTGGTTGAACACAATCAATTTATATTTAGAGATGCTTTTGAAAGGGAGCGAACATCGACCACACAAACGCTTTCAACAGCTTATTTGTCAGGTTCTTTATCAACGGCTGTCCTTCTTAACAGCATTCAAGCCCTAATGTAATGTACTATACCCAAAGTTTTATCCGGAGTAAGAGTAAGCAGTTGTGTTGAGAAGAAGCAGTCTTGAATTTGCATAAAAGTTACTTGAGGTCAAATCTCTTCACTGGTTGTTGTGCTAAACGAAAGGACAAAAAACACAAACTTACACCAAAGGCAAAATCTTCAAATGCAAAAAAGCAAGTAAAAGGAGCAGAGAAGAGGAAAAAACGCAGCACATGAAGAAAAGCCTTTGACTATATCGAGGAGGTTTTATAGCAGCACATTCTTGTATAAAATGAAGATAAAATACTCGGAATCATAACAAAGAAATGGCAAAGTCGAAGTAAAAACTTCCCAAAAAAACGTAAACCGAATTGGTGGTGATGATGGAGTTTTCTATTCAGAGTTTGTTTATAAGTCAGGCGGCGATGGTGATGGTGACGACGACGACAAAGACGACAGCGGCAAATGTTTTCGCATAAATCACGCCCAAAAATTACAAACACACCGGTGTCGGCAATGAAAATGTATCTTTAATTGCATTCGAGGCGGCCCCGCACATGGCTTGGTCTAAACAGCGCAAAATGTTTAATGGAATTTTTCGTTTTTGCCTGATGCGCTCTTTTTTTCACTGGCTGTTGTTTGCAAAGGATATTTGAGCTTCATTTTTCACTTCCGCAAATTTCTATTGAGAATTCGCCATGCAAATAAAATATTATTTATGCGAGTTTCCGATTTATGTTTCCGCTCCGCGCCACGTCGCCGAGGAGCATTGAAAAGCAGAGAGAAACGAAGTGGAATAAAAGTGTTTCAGGCAATGACTATAAATTTCTTCTAATCGATTCAGTAGCTGGCTGTGTGAGTGTGTGTACGTATGCTTGCGATGCGTGTGTAATTGAACAGTGCAAACTTCGTTCGTTCCAACTTTATTTAGTTTTCTGACGCGCATCGAAATGAGCAAAGGGAAAAAAATCGTAGGCAAAACGAAAACTTAACGAAAACTTTGGCGTCGAAAAACCACAAACACCAACTGCTGCTATTACGTGCATTACAATTATTTCGTCCATCGCCAAACGTTCAGCTTAATATTAGAACTTAAATTGGAATTTCTCTCTCTGTCTCTTCATCGATTCGGCCTTCCTTTCAGCATCTGTCGTGCACCGTAATCCTTTCGTCTTATTGGTATAAGATAAGTTTGTTTTTGCATTAACGGACCGAATAATTTTTTTTTTCCGCCTTCGTTTCATCTCGTCGATTTGAATAGAGAGAAAAAAAACCGACCGGATTTTATTTTGTTTCGACCGTTGTTGTAGTTGCTGTTGTTACGC
>NW_022595247.1:1346722-1346979 GCF_009176505.1 Sitodiplosis mosellana | reverse complement strand
ACGGTACAAGCAACAGAGATGTCAATGTCTTTTATGTGATGTTTCTTATCGGAAGCGAAACGTTAGTTGCGCCTCGATAACTCTATCGCCAATGATTTATGTAATTTAGGACACACAGGAAATGCCATTGAAGTGACAGTGCCCGGGAAAACTACTACTATGTGCCTAAAGGTGTCAACGAACACCGACTCTGTTCGTTCGTTCGTTCAAGGCGCTTCAAAAATTGACGAACGTTCGTTCGTTTGTTCGAAAATTTT
>NW_022595247.1:1253910-1341722 GCF_009176505.1 Sitodiplosis mosellana | reverse complement strand
AAAATTCGACTTTTTTTCGAACTGTTCGTGTTCGTTGACACCTTTATATGTGCCTCGACATGCCTTTGTGAACTAGAAGCGAAGTTGAGTGTTGTGCTAAAATTCGCTCATAAATAGTGGAATAATATGAGAAAAATTTTCCGCTCAAATGAATATCGCATGGAAAATGGAGGACACGATGTTGAAAATGGTGAAAACTTAAGCATTTTAATCGCTTTCTGTCGTTTACAATTGTTTTATGGTTGAAATTCGAACGGGATGGGGTTCATGCGAATGGAATCAAAACAGGAAACCCGTGAAAAATGAAATAAATCGTTGCTTTTGAGATAATATTTGGAAATGTGATATGCTTTAACTCGACAGGCGATCGCAGAGTAATGCACACGCGTGGTGGTGCTTGTGTTGATGAAGGATTTCAATGTCTTCTACGAAAAAAAAACACATACGAATGAACGAATGGAAGACTTAAAAAAATGAAATAATTTTCTCGAGATGGCAGCGTTTTGTGTGAAAATGTATTTACGTCACGAACGGGCGCTTGTCGTCTGCTAGCTTCGCATACATGATGTCTCGCCATAAATTTTATTCATTTGTGTGATAAACTCCAAAGGAAGATAATGTATTATACCACATACTGATGATTTGAATGTGCGAGAAATTGCAAAAGGTTACCGAAACATTACAAACGCTCTCCTATCTTTCTCTTGTTCTCTGTCTGTCTCCCGCTCTTTCTATCTCTCGCTTCGCATTGTTCAGTTGAACACGGAGCGAAATTCGCACAAGATTGCCATAAATCACAAACGATTATGTTTTATTAAAATTTGTGTTTGTGTTTATTATGTGTTTGTTCGATATATTCATGTTCTCACAAGCGAAATGTGAAACGCATGTCACTCGCTTGCTCTCGCGTGCGCGCGCGTTCGAACTAACAAATTTTCCGTAGAAAATGTATGACATATGCAGGCATATCATGGAACCGAACAGAACACGATCACGAATTGAATATGAGGTTTAAAGAGACGGTGTGTGTGTGTGTGTGTGTGTGTGGAGCGAAAATTTTGCGGATAAAGTTGCTTGCAATATTTATGCTGTGCTGTTAATGCTTCGCTGACTCAATCGAGTGATGGGCTCTGCTAGCTAGCTAGTTTTGGGTAATCACAACGTCAATTTTGCGACTCACTGTGACAGGATAGAGCAAAACGTGTAGATTATGAGTTAATTACCTGGTCTGGACAATGGACAAACACCATCGCTTTTAACATGTGTAAACATAAAAGAGATGCAGCATTCGCATCCATCCCGATGGTTGTCATAAAAACAGCCACTTTTATCAGAGATAGCATGAAAAGCTTCACTTTTTTCTGTACATCTACTGATGTGGCCAACTAAAAATGGCCATTATTTTTTGATGAAAACTTACTCCGCATAATCTATGGGGCAAAAACGAATGATTTTCGCAGTAAAATGCAGTAAGTGCAAAATGGAACAGAACGATGAACGTAAAATTTGCCTGCAAGCCAGTTTTAGTTCAGAGTTCATAACAATCGTTTCATGTATGGTGTCGTATGAGACAGTTAGTAGCATGCTCGAGAAAAAAAAACAAGAGTATTTGTCTCCACCATATTCGAACAATGACCATAAAGTGTTGATATATGCCTCATAGACTCAAGTTCTCGTCAACTAAATAATTTTATGCAAATTTCCATTCAAAACACAAAACTTCTCGGAGAAACTGAGGATTTTTTTTTCTCGGCCCTTCTCTCGGTACAACAACATTAAAACCACATCTCGAATGATGCGTTTTCAAAACCATTTACGGTCATTTTTTCCGTATCTGAATGCAAGTGAACGTGGAAAATGAAAACAAGAAAAGGCAATGTGTATTGCCATTGTGACCGTGTGCATATGTGTGTGTTGCTCATTTTACACCAGAATTTCCCCTTCACGTACCAAGTAGCAACTGTTTTTTTTTCTTCGTTGGATAAATATCCAAAATAACTGGATCGTTCCAGTTTTTGCACTGGCATATCTTACAGCTTTACGTATTGATGGTGGTTCTTACTGCGCACTGTACGATACATTTCCATGGAATGCCATTGAAATAGCAAACGAAAACAGTGAGCTGTTAATGACGCATTGCATGATTTCCCTCGCCAGTCGAACAGGGTGACTCGAAACACAGTGCTCACATATAGCACAGCACAGTATTGAATACCCTTGAAGCGCGCGTTTCCGACGGAGCGGTGTTTTTATCATCACCAGCGTTCCAGCGACGGACGAATCGTGAGAAAACAAGCATATTTTCCACAATTTGGTTGAGAACGCTTTCCAGCGTACTCATTTCCCATGGTTATTCCCATATCGCACCTCGCATATCATTGACTTATATTCGAGAGTTAACAGCAAAATCAAAATAGTCTATCTGCGTTGCCGGTACGAAACGGTCATTATTTCGCTATTTATTATCGCTCGACTGGAGGCGGAGAGGAAACAATTTGTGTGTATATTGTGTGATTCATAGTATTTTCGGCAGTGAATTCGGTTCGATTGCGTTGAACAAAGTGTGTGTATTGTGTATGTTTTCTCGACGTGTGTTCAGTTTGAGTTTTTTCGTTGTGTATTCAGAATTTTTTAAATTGTGAAGAAATTTTATCATTGTCACAATATCCGTCCCTTTTTCGGGGAAAGCAAAATTGGATCAATTTTATCGATATCATATAAACGTTTTTTTTTCTTGGAATCGAGCATTTTTGTGATGATAAACGAACGAACAAATCAAATTAATGTTCACAAAGTCTATTCACTGTTCGATCGATTCTCCGTAAAGCCACATCAGCTGAACTTGAAAATTAATGAATAAATCAAAGCACACACGACTTCTAGTTCGCATCAAAGCAATAACAGGAAAAAAAACAACCAACACACGACTCAAATTCAAACGGAATACTTTATGAGGAAAATATTGTGAAACGGCGAATGTGTGAAAAAGTGTCTGTATGTTGAAGAGAGCTCATTTTTGCTGCTTGTTTTTCCTCTGCTTTTTTATAACGGCGAAGGCGGTCCCCCGGTATGACTCATTCGAAATGCAATAAAAAAAATCACAAGTCGGATTTTGTATTTGCTGAAAAGCTGTTGTACTGCCGCTGAAACAGAAGAAGTTTCCATTTACACTATGACTCAGCGGTTGCCTTAGCAGAGCGATTCAGTTGGAAAAGCGTTTTGTTGTTTCAAATTGTTGTACACAAAGTCTCTCGGCAGTCGTCGTCGTCGTCATTGTCGTTAGAGATCGACGTGTACACAAACCAAGTGTGTTACTCTTGCACAATGCAATTATGCATTAGTGAACTTTTCAGTGTGAATTCAAACGAGTAAATTGCAATGCGGCTGCCTTTCACTATGAGCCTGTTTATTTCAAAATACACACTAAATTATGCGACTGTAAATCGATAAAACCTAATGAAAAATAGCACGGAACGTTTTTTCCTTTCTTATTTTTGAAACCATAACAAACAATATATTCGTTTGTCATTCGGCATGAGGGGAAAAAAAACCAACCACAACACAAGCTAAAACGGAAATGTTTTTTCCCCGTGTTGTTAATATTTGATGCGTAAATTAAAAGCAAGAAGGAGAGAGAGAGAGAGAGAGAGAGAGAGAGTTAGTGAGCTACCTCGTTTGCGTGTTTGGAACAATAAATTCTCTCGTTTGCATATATTCTTTCGCCAAAAAAAATCTAGTGCACCGAATCCTCCTAAAAAGCGAAGCCATAAAAATAACGAAGAGCGCGAACGACAAAATAAAAACAAAACTCGCCAAAAGTAAATTTAATTGTTTTTGTTTGGTTAGCCAACGGTATGCAAACGTTTCACATCACGACAGTTCTCCGGCGTGGAGTGATTATTTGTGGTTTGAAAGTGAAAAATAAAAAAATCATTTGAACCCGTTTAAATCACATTAACGGCAGTTTAAAACCTTTTTTCCCCCTCGGTCGCACACTTAGGCTGTAACCACAGCACACAGCACATTAAGCGCTTATTTCTTCCGCTTTATTGTCACAGAAGAGAGTCAATAGCACAAAGTACAACCGATTTCGAGTGTTCCACAACCACGCAAAATAGAACGAAAGAAAAGAAAACTGCATGGGCTTTTTCTCACAATATCATGCTGTACCTATCAGTGGCCTTATCATTTTCCTTTTTGCGACGCCAAGAAGCCCAATTCTCCTTTTTAATAATATATTTTGACAGAAAGGAAAGACGGAAGCAAGCAAGCAAAGACACAATAATCTTCATGCGGTGTTAGTATTAGAGATTTTTGTATTGGTAATAAAGCAAACAATGGGTTGCTTAGCGCGTTCAGTTGCTAACGGACAATATTCTCCATTATTTTTATTTTTTCGAAAATTGCTGCTCGGAATTCTTTCCGCCATCCAATTTTTCTATTTCGCTCTTCCGACTCTCTTATCTTGTTAGTTGATTTTTTTACGTGCGCTGCTTTTCAGTTTAATATCACATCCTTTTGTGCTTGAATACTTGGAAAATGATTATCATTTTGGCTGCACAGATAGTATAGTGTGTTACTTGCAAATCGTCAGGCCATTCATCTTAGTTTCGGTTTCTTTCTGCAACAAAACAAATATGGCCAATTTCGAAAGGCACCCGCTTCCTTCAACTGTGCCATTGAAAGTCCTTTATCATTTAATATTCGCCGATGAAAGACAAATTGTGTGCTCGTGACAAATGTGATGACGTATTGTTAACAGCAAACTGCTGATTCAACACTTATCAAACGCGCTCAAACTCGTGCCCATTGAATGAGAACACAGAGATGGAGCAAGAAAAAAAGGGTGTGAGAGAGCGAGAGTGAGAGCTCGTTGACCAATATTTGAAATAAAATGCTCAAGATTTCTCGTCGTATACTCTCTTTGCTAGTCTTGGTCTCTCTTTTTGTCTCTCTCGATTTTATAAATCGATTCACATTCCAAGTGAAATGAATGCTTATGACCTCGTATTATTCATTTTGGGCTTGGTTTCACATAAGCTGCAGCTACCTTCTTTATCGTAAATCACAGCGAAAGACAGAATGAGGATCCAGTGTGTCCAAAGAAGAGCATGCACAATGCATTGACATAGAAAACCGTATATATATCCAACAAGATTAAATACACTGGAAAAAAGTTCAAAAGTTCAAAATAATAATAAATCAATATTGGACTGTGAAGGGCTGCTCTGTTATCCACCCAGAAAATATATATAAATCCCATGCAAAGGGATATTGCAACTTTTTTGACCAGAAAAAACGCCATCTTACGTCGTGCCCGTAAATTATTTTACTGTACATTTCGATGGTAGAGCTTGAACAAAAGTTCAACACTATGCATAAACTTGGAAAGAGCTTGATAAACTTGATGAAATACATATATTTTATGGTAGTTGCAATACCCCTATGATCCCATGGATTCTCTTTCTCTCTATTTCTCTTTCTGTCTATGAATGTAAATGTTGCTTCAAGTCGATGCATTGAAATTTACACATATTTGGATTTGCTGCTGAAAGGAAAATGGTCTCGTTTCCTCCAGTGTGTGTGGAAAAATATCGCACATTGTGCCTCTGCACACTGATAAGTCTCATTCGACGAATAACTTTATAATTGTGTTATTCATATATACACAATAGGACGAGACTGACGAGAATTATATGACTTCGGTTCGCATTAAACAATTATAAATTCTGTATGTTTGCACTATTGATTTTACTCCGTTGATGCGGCAATATTTGCTCATTTCAAATGCATTTATGCTCATTTGTTTGCTGCATTTGTATTGTATGCGACCGAGTATGTATGCGAGGCAATTTTCAAATAGACAACGCTCGTGTTGTTTGTAAAATCAATAAATGGGAAATTTGTTTGATATTCCGATATTCGAATATGCCTGAACTTACAAAAATTACCCAGAAAAAAAAGAACAACTCTGAATAATTCAATGATTTTATAATTGATTCGTATGGCATTCGGGCTACAATTGTTTTCCAAACCGATTTCGATTGCAATTTGATAGCTCAGTATTAAATTGTATGGCAATTACGAGTGTTTTACGAGCATAAAATACCATTTTACCTTTTATCTCTGGAATTACAGTATCAATCATCGGCTTTTTTGCTGTTGCTGTTGTTGCCTTTTTGCTGTTATTTTATGACTCGTTTGTGGTTAGTCGGAGAATGCGATGTGAACAGTTGATACAGCCAAGTACACGTACACGTACATGTACACACATGTTCGACGGAATCCCGAAATCAGTGTGAATTGAAGTGATATGAACAGAAATAAAAGCGTGAAAATTGAATTTTATCACATATTTTCAATACATTTTTTTTTCTTCGAAAATAATAGTTATCAAACAGTTATAACAGCTTCATTCAATCTGTAGACAATAAAATCAATAAACGAATTTTCAATCAAAATTCATTTTTGAACCGTTTAAAAAAAAATCCGTCGAAAAAAAATATGAAGCCAGCGATAGAATAGAGTTCGCTCTATAGAAAGGGAAAAAACAATTCCACAGACTACCAAAACAAAGTTGAAAAATAAGCCAGCGAACGTGCGGTCGTCGCTGGCTAAAAGTTGGTCGCGATTTTAAAGTTAATCATCGGTCTAACAATATTTCGTCGTTGGCGTGCTGTGCACGGAGCTGAGGAACAGCCATCGCCTGGTGGTTTTGCGATGGTATTCCAAAAAGCTCCGTTCTCATCGAAAAATAGTAACAATGGGAATAATTCCAAAAATGCCACCACCGTCAACAACAAAAAAACGACCAACACCACCAACAGCAGCAGCAGCACCATCACATCGACTGCCAATGCTGCCGCACCCACAGACATCTACGATGATAGTGGTGGTTTTGAGACATCCATCATCAACAACAACCTACGGAATGGCATCTCTGGACAACCATTCAACACCACATCCACTTTGTCCTCACTGGTAATTACTTATGACTGAATGTTTGCAATTAGTGAAATTGAAGCAAGAAAAAAGACACGTATTCGATTTTCTGTTGTATTAAATTGATTTTGGATTACGTTTCATTTGTTGTCTGTGTGCAATTCATGCTCTTAAAACGAACTTTTTTTTTTCGTTCGCTTGCGTTGATATCACATTGTCTCCGAAAACTATTGATTGGAAATATAAAAACAGTTGTTGCTTTAATGACGAGAAAAAAAAAAGTTTCGACAGCGAAACGGGAAAACAAAATGCCAAATACTTCCTTGTGCAAATATACAATTTGTGACGATGGAAAAAAAAAAGAAGCGAACTTTTCAAACAATTGCACTTCAGGGACGTGTAATGTAAAACTTTTTTTTTCTTTCGTAACTATTTGTCTCCATTGCTGAGCATTCTTCGGCGCAAAGCGTATTTTTTATTTCAACTTCTTTTTAAGTATTTGTTCGAAGTTTTTAAAAAAAGTCTGTTTCAAAAAGATGACAAAAAAAACATCGCGCTGACTTCGTTAGCCTAAATCAATCGAAAGAAACAGCATAAAAAAGAAGAGCGATATTTGAGTGGGTTGGGAATCAGTGAGGATTACATCGATTTCAATGAATAGAACAGGATGATTTCGCAACGCTTTTGTGACACAACGAAAGTAAACATATGCCCGAAGAAAATGGACTTTATGAGGTTTACTGAAGCGAAAAGTGTGTCTCTGCCGACGAAAAAGACCGTCACACACCATTCATAAAAGAGACACTTTCAAAGACAACTCCCTTCATTCACTCGCATGCCTGGCTTTTTTCAGCTCAAGGATACACACTCACACACTTACAGATACTGAACGTTGACATCTCTCTTCCGATTGGCAAGTGTTTTAATCTGCTTTCCGTGAGTTCAATCTGGAGGAAAGATACGTTGGAAGTATATTGTCTTGATTTTCGTCACGCAAATTTTCAATACGTGCCCGTCGGTGGAAATGGAAATGCAAACAAATTCGCAGCACATCAATAATCCACAAATTTTCAGTATTCGACCCCAAACCCGATGGATGGCATGAATATTAGTTTCGATTTTTCTTATACGCTCTCCCAGTTTTTCTCTCTCTCCCACTCTTACTCTGTCCCATCATTCGAGCAAACATACCGATTGAGAGATACTTCTCTCGTGTTCATTCGATATTATGCGATGGGCAAATAAATGTTGCAGTGTATGTGTGCTCACTGTTCATTCAACTTGCAATGTGTGTATGTGTCAATGAGAGCTCATATAATCCCCGAATTGTTGGCCGTCACATACTTTGGTGTCGTCTAGCGTCTAGTCGCTTCATATAAACACAAAATGACATTGGAAAAATTTCAACTCTCAAATTCAGTTTTATACAACTTTTTTCCCTCCTTCTCATTCTCACTTGCTGTTTCCACAAAAGTCCATTTCCAATGTTTGTACACGTTTGATTTTCGTCCGTTTCACATTTTTTTTTTACTTTATCCTATTACGTGTCATGAATTCCCCGAGCAAAAATGAATGTCTCTTTGATTTCACATCGTCAGATTTACGTATTTTATAAAAAAAATGTTCTTGCTTTTCATTTGGATTTTGCTTGGGCGAACATTTATGTATGAATTGTGTTGGTGATGCTACATAAATGCCGAAACAGAATAGCAAAGCAGAAGACAGGTAACGTACTCTAGTTTCACATCGGCACGAACGAACAGAGCAAAGAAAAAAAAAGTATGTGTAGCGTTACAGGCGTTTTCTGTGCAAATGAGTTCACACTCGATGAGTACGAAAGAAACACCACTTGGTGGGCTGCTGTTGATGTTGCTGCTTTTAATGTAATTCTTTATGTCGTTGTGCGCCTCACTCTATCTTCGGCTCGATAACTTTCCCATTGAAAGTTTTTTTTTGAAAAAGCGATTTTTTTTTTCATTCTACAAGCCCAGAGATGTGTTTTGAAGGGCTTTTGAGGCGGAAAAAACACAAGCGATGATTTTTCAGCACGAAGAAGTTTTCAAGTATTTTAGGGCTATCATAGGCGATTGGTGACTTCTACCATCTGCATCAAACGACTCTTATGCGCTCTCTGGCCATTTTACAATTGTTTCGCGCAAAAGTCCAACATCCAGATCATTTTTGATGCAAAACTTTTTGCAAACGATAGCACCAAGTTTTGTGTTTTTGTGTATCTGTTCAAGTCTTAGACCAACTACAAGTCTCTCTCTCTATATCACACCATCTCATACTCGTTCACCCGTTCTATCGTTCTTTAGTTTTGAAATATATTTTTTTTTCTTTTTTCGAGTGTGAATGTCGCAAACAAGCAAGTTATTTTAAATTAAATTCTGTTTTTCTCTCCATTATTATCAAATTGGATCACGCAAAACGAACCGAACAAAAATGCACCAGCAACAATGAATGAAAAAAGCACACAACAAACATTCCAAAAGTTCATTGCGCTAGAACGAAAAGCGTCGAGTGCAAGAGAAAGAGAAACAAACGAAGAAAACCAATTATTACGGCAATATTTTCATTTCGATCGAACGCAAAACAAAAACCCAGCGACAAAAAAAACAACAACCATTTCGACTAAATTTTTAAAAAAAGACTCGACATTTGTTGGCTGTGATTGATTAGATTTACGTCAAATGCATTTACCGGCTGCAGAGGAAACGGGTAAACTATTGGTGTTGGTCTTTTTGTCATTGCCCCCCACTAGTTTCCTTGTTTTTTTTGTTGTTTATTCTAGAGTTTTTTTTCCTCCAAATTCGATTTACTTTTCTTGAGCTCGTTTGTTATGCGCACGAACGGAAATCCAGACCACCGTTAAAATGAGAAAGTGTGCAAAACAGCAAACAAAAAACCAACACACAACCGAAATTCAATCAAAAGTCTCAAGTTTTTGTTATAAAAAATTCAACCAATCACTATAATCCGGCTGCAAAGTGCGAGAGAGAGCGGCTAAAAAAAGAGATCATTTCATCTTGGAGATGGATTTTCCCCTTATTTTCAGCAGGCAAGCATTTTCACTAGCAAAATGTGAGCAGTGGCTTTAGTTTGGTTTGAGTCAAGTTGACAGACGGTTTTTCGCAAATTACACCACTGCTCGGCGTGCTAGCATATTTGAGTTTGTTTCCCCCTGTGTGTGAAATTCATTTAAATATCTAGCGACATTTATTCGAAAGTGAGCACGTCAATTAAGAAAGCTTGATGAATTTATTTCGTGTAAGTGACGGCGCATTGTTAATTGTATTAATGAAATTGCATGTTTATTTTTCGTTGAGCGTAATCTATATGTCATCATTTCAAAAATATACAGTTGATGTGTGCCAGTTGGGTGCTAATCGTGTACATTGCAATAGGTGTCAATTGTCGATGGCCGCCAACCGAGATCTCGAATCGAGAAAACGACGAGGTTGAAAGTGGCAAATCAGGTGAATATTTGCGCATTTGCTCTGTTGGAAAATTGCTCTTCTAGCACGCACGCAAACACACAGACTCTCTCTCTCTCTGTGTGTCTCATTCTCAATTCCGAACGAAATCGTTCGTGTTTTCTTAAAATTCTCGTTTATTTTTGAAGTGGTCGATGCCAAACGACGTAGGAGCTCGGAACTTCAATTGGAAAAATCAATAGTGAGTCATGACCAAGGCGAGACACGAAAGCAACGGACACAAAAAGGACGAAAACGACAACGACAACGGCGTCCACATAAAACCCAACGAAAGAAGAAACGGCAACTTGACAACCGAATACGAGCTCACCATTTCGATGCATTCGAAGCAGATTATGTAGATTTTGGGGCGCTCATTGGACAAAACGGTGCATTTTCCTGGCATGCAAATTACTCACCCGACTGAGAGAGCAACAAAAAGAAGAGCCAAATAGTCGCCTCGGCCACACTGCTGTTGCCTCCGCTTCCGATGGCTCGTGTGCGCGCTATCTCATACTCATTACAATATATTTACTACACTGTATTTACTGTTCACCCTTCAGTTAATTACATGTCGTTTCGTTTCGTTTCTATTGCTGCACCATATATTTTGTAACCGTATACAATAAACTGTTCATTGAATCGAAACCGTTATAGTCAATATGCCGTATTGATTTTACCCTTTTTCAACAGTTTGTGTGTTTCTACTGAGTGGAGCGAGTCAAGTCATCCATGTATATCTTACCTAATCACAATATGCAAAATGGTTTGACGATCAATCGAAATAGTTATTTGTGTGTGTTGTTGTTGTTTTTTTTTCTCGTTTGAGTATTTGTTAGGTATTAAATCCATGTTTGTTCGGCATAATTTGAATAAAATAGGAGGTGGCTGATTTGCACGTGTTCATCGAAAATTTTGAAGAAATACAACGAGACGAAAAAAAAGATGAAACAGAAAAATCCACTCATAGAACCCTAAAAATGGTTTGGCCTCGGTCCTTTCGAGTTTGGCGAAACTTTTTGGAAATATTCTCGGTATTCAATAACACTTATTAATGAACGCCCATTCATTCACGCATAATTATGCCAAAAATATGCGCCTAGCATTCTATTTCAAATTCGACAAGCTGCTCGCTACCAAACTCCCTAAGACCACGGCCATTCAACGAACATTTTCCAGCCACTTTCCTGTTTTAACTTTTTGGTTATGAAATAGTTCAGTAAATTATCAATCAATTAGTTTGCATGCCTGCGCACACTACAACGCACACAGAGACACACACAATTTTACTCTCACAGTAAATTGAACTTGGCCCATAGAGTTGATTGTGTGGGTTAAACGTGTACGCGTGATTGAGTAATAAAAAGTGATAATTTTATTTAAAACTTTGCATCGCACACACAACAACCGAACCTCTTCAACCGCTTCACTTATTGCGTGGTTGAATTTAGGATAGTAGTAATTATTTTAAAAAAATGCTCCTGCCAATTACACATTTCCGCTTGAAATATCAAAAGCATACGTGTCTTTCGCTCCGTATGTTTCTCACACTCCTCCACCATCCAATTTGAGAACGTACTAAGAATAGTTAATGCGTTCTCTCGGCGACACAGCAGTGAAACGGCAGCAGTAGTCAAATTTAGAAATCGATTTCGTATTTTTCCATGAAATATTTAGTTTACGAAATTGTTTACATACTTGATAACAATTTGAAAATTGTATGTATGGTTTGTTCCGGAACGTTCTCGATGGGTTTTTCGAGTTTGAGGCGGGGAAATGGATAAGTCAATCTAGACTACGTATCTAGAATGGATTTTTGATGATTCAACACCGATTAAAGTTGATAATGGTAAATACATACACAATGTGCATTACACATACAATAAAAACAACATGGAAATAAAGTACTTTGCGGAAACCGTGTGGGATGTTCGAAAAAAAATTCCGACATTACTCGTCGTGTGTTTAAAACTTCAGTTTGACGAAACAAATTGCTGCGCATTTTTGCCTTAGTTGCGGACGACACGGAGCACAAGCGCACCGAGAGAGTGAACAGGGAAAAAAAATGTCGACGTCAATTTTTTTTGGCAAGAGCGCGCCGAGCGAACGAAAAACTTTTCTTATAATGTGGAGAGAAAAAAGCGGCAGAGTGCCGTTGCATTAGTAAGCATTTGAACGGGCAAACTTTGAATCTATAAAACAGCTTATTCCCCAAGAAAACTATGTGCATGATGGGAACAATTTTAAAATTTAGCCATAATTTTTTCCGTTATATTCCTTTATTCGCCTCCCTCGTTCGCATGTTGCATTAACATGTGCCGTCGTCCATTTTTATATCTTTACTAAAAGTTTCGGTCGACTAGAGCCGAGCGAGAGTGAAAGAGAATATGTGACTGGCGCTCTCACAACTAGCGACAACAAATCATGTGAATTTTTAATGTGCTTAACATGTTGCACGTTAGCAACATGTGCTGAATATTCCCACGATGGCGGATTTTGCCAGCTTCTCATTCGTGCGCGCTCGCTTTTTTCCCAGTTTTAAATCGGTGTGTGTGTGTGTGTGTGTGTGTGTGTGGCTTTGCAAACGAGCGCTAGAACACATTAAGGCAATTCTCCAAATGAATGTTGATGCCCAGATCGCAAGAAAAATGCGGTGATATAAAGTGAAAACAAAGCATCGAGAGCTTTCCACACTTGTAACCACAAAACAAAATGTGAATATCCTGCGATTGCCGCGTGTGCTCTTCGTAATTTACTTGATTGAATAAAGTTTGTCGCGCAAAACCTGAGCCAAATACAAACAAAAATGGATACAATGTTTGTGAGAAATCCTCTCGCAGTCACGTCAATGTTTTTATCGGAGCTGCGAATAAGAAAAAGCACTTTCCCAGCCATCCCACATCTAAATACATTGAGTGGTATCTGAATAATGTAATGCATTAATTACGGTTTGACATGTATACTTTTCGGCTGGCTCAAGAAGAAAGAGAGAAAAAAACAGAAGCAGAACGGGCTTAATAGCCCACAGGTGAATTCATTACAATAATATCGGCGATTTGTACTGTCATTAACAACAATCTGCGAATAATTAATTTCAACGGTGTCATTTTCAAGTGTTTTGACGGTGAAACACGATTCGGTTGTTGTTTTTTTCTTTCTTCCTACTATGGGGTAAAAATAAAATTTTCATGAGACGTGTTGGCGTTGGGTTTCACATCTGATCTGGATTAAAATTTATTTTTGAAACACACAGAGAAAAAAATCCACGTAAAAAGGTTTCCTAGAGCATTTTTGTTGTCGTTGTTTTGCTGTTGCTCTGTTATTGCTGGAATGCCATGATCGAGCAGAGACGGTTCGCTTTGGCAAAAGCGTGCATCTATTTTAAAACTTTAAAAGGATAAACCAACGAAGCGGCACGTGTTGCCATGGACTTGCATTCCAAAAATCCCCATCGGATGTGCTTTTACATCGGCTCATGGTTAACAGAATTATGTCACATTGACTAACAGAAGGATACCCGTATCAAACGATGCCGTTCGCATTGTCGCGCGCCTTTTCTCCCTCTCTCTCTCTCTCTCTCCCTTCCTCCCTTTCTCTTCTTCGCTCTGCATCGGCCCCGCGCACAAATGCGCACTAAACCAAATCACTAACTGACGTGATTCAATATTTAATAACTAGTTCATTTCATTAATTTTGAATTTGGTTGGTTCAATACAAAGTTTATTGTGACCTTCATCTTGAAGTATCTACTCGTTACTCTCTACACTAATGCGCCATATGCTCGGTTCGCAACGTTTAGCCCCTTTTATCGGTTCATAAACGGAACGAGACGGAGAGATAGAAAAAAAACTGCTGATGTTGAACTAGGAAGAATAAAACTCTTTATGAGCCATCTAGTTCGATTCGTGTGTGTGTGTGTGTTTGAGCGGAGCGTATGCAGTATACTTTGTTATAGGAAAAAATTGAGCATGTCGTTTTTTTGCACTCTTTTCGAGCTGAAAATAGCAAATTTTCAATTCGATCTTTTGTCAAAGTGAAGAAAATGAGTCAACATATTTTGTACCATTTGCTGTTCCTTGTTGCGCAAAAAAGTGTTTCTGCTTTGTTCTGCAATTCCTGTTCTCAACACACATACACACAATTTACTTCGTTGCCATAATGTTTTATTCTTATTTGTTTCCATTGAGAACGCGCCGCGCGCACAACATTACTTTGTCCGATGAAGTTTTGCGTTTTTAGCGAACATCTCTCACGGTTGCTGCTGCTGCTGTTGTAACAAGCATTTAAGCTATGCAGATAAAATCGCGAAGTCAACGAATGAAAGATGTTGCCACGCAGTCAAATTCCAAACGTAAATCCCACTTAATATGCGCAACGAGGAAAATATAAACAATAACGTTACACTGAACTTAACACAGTATCACTCGACGCTGCATTCTGTTGTCTTTCGTCGTCTTCGTCTCTTTTTTTTCGCTGCCAAACGTGACTGTCTGCCTTTGAAGTTGAAATTTTTATTAGAATCCCACAAGGAAATTGAAAGCTTGTGCTTTTTTTTGTCTTGCTGTTGTCGCCGCCTGTACAAGCCGTACTGCATTTGCACTTTACTTTATCATTCAATGTTACACAGCGTCATGTTTGGTTTTGCTGCTGTCGTTTCAATTTGTAAAATCGATAGAGTGGATCGTGAAGGTGAATGATGGCGTTTCAAGCGCCTCAAAAAGTGGAGGATGTTTTTTTTTCTCGTTGTTGTTATCTAAAAATAGTATAAAATGAATGAGAAAATAATTAAAAGCACCGCACATTTTTGCCATTGTTTGAGGAGATGGGTGGATATTTATTGAGAACGGCAAAAAAAACATATCAAGAAGAAAAACTGCCATACACATACACAAAAGGGTGCGCCATATTAATATTCATCCGACCACATTGTGTGCCTTATTTTATCCATTTTCATGATCTCGAGATGCTTTCAGCGGTATTAAAGTTGAACATTATTCTAATTCTGTGTCACACAAGCACACACTAACACGCGCTACACATTTTGACGCTGTGAATACTATTCAGTGAATAGCCTTGGTGCAGTCTCATACTCTCTCACTCACTCTCTCTTGGGCGCGCACAAATCAAAAAGAAGTTGTGTGTACATTTTACACTTACACACACATACGGATACAAAGGAACTTTTGCCGAATAGCAGCTATTTGGTGTTGACGCTTTTTACCTCATTGGGGCAAAACTTGAGATGCTCTTGGTTTTCAGCAGCAGCAGCAGCAGCACTAGCACCAACAACAACAACTACGATAATTGCAACTAATGAGACGCAACCGATAATACTACACGTGCACAGTTAACTCTTTGCCGCATCCCATTCACTCGGCTTGCGCACACAAGCCGTGCGATGTTGTGTGTACTTTGTTTTAACAGTTTTTTTTTCTTCTTCGTATTCAAGTTTGTTTCTCTCTTTTTTTTCCACTCGAACTAGTGAGAAAAGGGAGACTTTAGTGAAAATATTTGTAAATGTGCTGGAACAAAATCGACTGAAAACTTTTTCCACACGTATGATGGAATCTCAAAGTTTGCTTGATTGTTATTGTGATTGTTTCGAAAAGGGATTGTTCTTGCTAAGCAACACACTGTTTTTAATTCGGTCCATTGTCAACCCGAGAGCAGAATGCTTTCTTTTTCTTGGTTTTGAAGAAGAAAATCCATGCATGAAAAATCACGCTCTCTCACCCATCCAAAACAAAGACAATCTCAACACAACAGCAGAAGAACAACAACCCAAAGAATGAACAGAAACTTTCTCACATTCTGCATATTATTACAGGCGGTTGGAGTTTTCTTTTTCGCTTTAATTCGAACATTACAAACGAAACATACACAAATATCTCACAACCGATTCCAGCAACTGAAGTCTTTGCGCTAAACTTAAGAGAGTAAGAGAAGATAATTTTCGAATCTGATGTTTCGTTTTTGCAGTCTTTTATCAATCACATGACAGGATAAGCCACATGTTCAAACATCCTTGTCTCATGCAGACACACACACACAAAAGAATGTGGAAAAACTTTGTATATTGTGCAGTTTCATCGCAATTCCTTTTGGTGGTTACACAAGCGGTGGCTACAAATTTCCTTTTTAATTTGAATTGTTGTCACCATTTTTATCCACGGACGGAGGATGATGCGGGAAGCGAATGTCGGAAGAGAAATATAAAAAACAAAAACAACGAATAAACACGTAATCTAGGAAATGGAAAATACTTCTTTTGTCATTCGCATTCGAGTGCGCACAAGTACTCGTAAATGTTTTTCGCGTAAACAAACTTTAGAAAGTTAGCGCTAACGCATTTCGCTTGGTTTGGTTATTATCAGCGAGACAAAATGTGACATTTTATTTTGATGGAAACCAACAACAACAACAACGCAGCAGCTATAATAATAAAATCCAATTTTAAATGCTGTTCGACATAGAATATTTTGCTGGTTTTAATCGTTCAGTAGCTCGTTTTGTTTCGTTCGAAGACGGGGAGCGAAGTCAGTTGAATTCGGGATGAGAAGATAATTCAGGAACAGAAGTTGAATTCAGGAAAAGTGCAGAAATAAAAACAAAGAGAAAATGGAAACTGTCAGCATGTAATCGAGTTGATTGGCTGGAAGAATGATATTGGATTTTGTAATATCGACTTTGTTAATCGAAACAGTTTTTGCGCAGTTCTTGAAGAGAAACGAAAAATGGGGCACCTGTGTTCCACGGATAATATCGTTTATTTCATTGAATCAAAGCACTTGGTAATAGTGAAAACTCATTTAACAGATTCGTTAGAGCAATGTCCAAAATTTTGATGCAAATTTATATGATTATTATGAGTTTTCTTCCATTTGCGCTTTCACTGTCACTCACTTTATTTGATGAGATGAACGAAAACGACTCTCTCTCTCTCTCTCGCTGCACTGCAAATATTGTTTTTTTGAATGTGTGTCAATAAAAACATGAAAATTTTCCACCGACAAATTGCATAGCAGTAGCAGTAGTGGCACTACTTTTGTATTTCAGCAACTGTAAACAAGCTAATGGAAAAATGTTTGCACAATCTACAAATTAACAATTAGTTACTTAAAATATTTGGTGTCGACATGCTAACGCTGCAAGCGATTTAATCGGATTGATGCATTGAATGAATGATGATGATGATGTTAACGATCGTCGTTAAACTGACGATGTGCTCAAACATGCTTCCCTCGCACTCGCTCTTGTCAGAGACGCAGAGTACACAGAGCACAACCAGGTTAATTATTTAAACTCTTGTTTCAGCTGTAGATGAATGAGTAAATTAGTAGAGATGCATTTGCTGAAGCAAAAGCCAAAAGCGTTTGCGGCACATTCAGAAATGAGAGTGATGCTTGTGTGAAACATGCGATGAAACGAACTAATTGCCCCCGTAAAGTGAGTGCATTTAGTTTTATGAAATAAAATTTGCTTGGGTAGTCTTGAGCGGTATCCTTCGGTTTGGTTCATTCTAAGCCACCACACATTCAGCAATGCGCTGGCATGCTATTTCGATGGGAAAATTTATGGTGTTTGTGTATAGTCACATTTCACATCTTAGAATTTTAAATGACATTTAAATGTGCGTTAAAAGCTCGACTTGAAACTTCAAAGAAAGGTCAACATATAAATTGCGCTTATTTATTTAGAGATTTTTTGCATTTCGAAATCATATATACAAAGTATGCTAAAGACGGGAAATTAATTTGCTGGACACAAAGTTGTAACATTGCACATTTTCAATGGAATTTACAGTTTTTCTCCCATAGTTAGAGAAAATACGTTAAACGATACACATTTCACTGCATCATATAATCATTTCTCGTAATGTTGGACGAAAAACGCACTTTGCTACTCCAAGAGAAAAGTGTCGAACTATCAATATCCACTGTAATTAATGCATAATTCATCACAAAAAACACAACAACTTTTAATTAATAAAGTTTTCTAAGCCCGGATCGCGCGTCACATGCTTTGTGTTTTTCGCCACATTCAAAGCGGTAAACGGTGGTATCGGTCTCGCAGTGATGTGGCAGAAGTTGCCACATCATCTTATGCATGAACGATTCCAGTGCATATTGAACGAGAAAAAGCACTTACTTCTTACATTACTTTTTCGGAATATTTTTCGGCTTCATCTCTCACTCTTCATCACTTTTTGATCCGTTCATTGCTGTTGCTGTCGCTTCTCGCGCGTAATTCAAACAGAATGAATAATGTGAGTGCATGACATTTAATTTCGGTATTGAAAGTCGCCGCCGCCGTTTGCTTATCGGAATATCAACAGAGTGTTGAAGAGGGATAAGAGTGAACATCAGAATCATGCTTTTGATATCAAAAGAAGAAGTGCCAGTAATGAAATCAACGAAAAATATACAAATATTATTCATGGAATGTGAAAAGTTATTCATCAAGCCCAAAAACATACGCACACATTGGGATGTGTTGTTTTGAAAAATAAAATGCGGAAAAGAGATTAATTCATTTAAAATCAGTGTAGCTATTCTCTCTATTGTTTCGATGCCGAGACTTATGGATGCATAATCAAAGCGAAACATTGTTCGAAACCACAAAATCCAATGGAAATTACGTAAAAAAGGAGAAGTGGCAACACTCTCGAAAATCGAAAGAATCAACACAAACAATCGTTTATGATTTCAGCTGATTCATCAGTTGTGTGTGCTCCAGTGCGAAAGTGATTTTTGGGATGCTGAAGTAGCGCAACAATTTTCTATACGCTGTGTGTTGCTTTTTAATTGAGAATTTGCATTGAAAGCAAACTCATCATACTACGAATTTGAACTGGTGTCTGTGTTGAGCGCACAAATCTCTGCTTGCCGCAGCACTTTAACTTTATACCGAAAATAATTCCCCAACAACCGGCAATATTTGATGAGCATTGTATAATAATATCATTTGATTCCTTTTGTCTCGTTTCAGGTGAGTGTTTCTCTTTCTCTACCTTCATTCTAATGCGCGTCAAATCGACGATTTGTAGAACGTGCACCGAAGGGTAAGTTTTGGAAGAAGTAAATTCATTAACTCAACAAATACAATAGAAATAGAAGATTATAACCGTACCATTGTACATAGTATATGTGAAACTTTCACAATTCATGCCGTTGGCACGCGAATGCAGAATGGAATTTTCTTCAAGTGCTCAATTTTTTTTTTCGTGCACTAATGATGACGAAAAGTGTCGGATGAAGTGTGCTAAATCAGTCTATCATGTAGTCAGTCATTCGGCTGGTACGATCAAAGTAAAAGCCAACGCCGTTTAAAATATATGCAAATTATGACAGCGCAAATACACCACGCGCAAATACCTATTCGTTTGATATAGACGGTTGTGCGTCGATCCAGTTCAATTAAATTACAAATATTCTGTAATTTCACTCTGACAACCATGTAATTTTCTACGTCGATCATATGTATCCAATCCGCCAGCTCTATCGCGTGTAATTTTATTGAACCCACATTTTATGAACATGTAGGCAAAATTATTAATGACATCCAACAATGGCAACAGCAACAACATAAACGCTCTCAAGCTACTTTACATTTTCCTATGGAGAGCTCAAATTCGAATGCCAATGTTTGCCAGCCGAGTTTCTGATCGATTCGTTTGTTTTTTGTTTGGTTCGTCTTTAATTCATGCATTGGAATTAGCATTGGCTTGCGCTAGTCATAGCACGATTTTCTACTTTTTCAAGCACTTTTTTAGTATGCATAAAAGTATTGCGATGGCTAAAACTGATTAAACACATTCATGGTGTTAACTGAGATGATCTTGTATCAGTTTTTCTTGTTATCCTCGAGGCTAGTCAAATCCGGGAACTTTTCAAAATTCAAATAATTCAATTGCCGACTTAGTTCCACTCAATTGCGGAATTGAACTAGCATTTATCGCTTAGATGCATTTTTTGAAGATACTTACACGATAAATCCTTTTGTGGGGATCATGCATAGTAACCATAGCGCATACGCAACTGAAGATTTTCATCGCAATTCGATTCGAATGAACAGTACGGAAAAGTTCGTTTTGCCTCCGTGCAACTAATTTCTCTTGCAACTGTATGTGTTGACGCGTTCACTGCCCAAAATCCAATCATATATTCATGATCCATCATCCTCGACGTTTCGCATGGCAAGCAATTTGCATTCATTTCATCTGTACGGCAATGATTATGCATGAATTGCTCTCGATACGTCTAAGACAAATAGATTATTCAAGCCACATTGTGTGAGGCATGTAATTCTTCGAAAAAACAAGGAAATAGACAGGTTCATTTGAAAGCGTAAAATTGCGAGTGGCTACGAATGAAAATGTATCGTTCAATAATAGAGACTCTTTTCGGTTTTCCTTTCACTTTTCGCACTTCTCGGCGTCAATTTTTCCTATGAACTGTGGCGTCTGAAATGTGGTGTTGATGTGGTTGCTGCCGTTGCTGGTTTTTGGCATTCAAATAGAGACTTTCGCTTTTACTCAACACTGTCTGGTGTACTTGATTTTATCGATCAACCAATGTTAACACAATATAATGAATGGTCACCGACAAACAATTAAATAACTTATCTAAATCGCAATAATTACAAGAATTTTGCTTCCCTTTTGTAAACTGAACGGTTGGGAAAGCGGTATGCGAAAAAAGTTATGAGCACCTGGTGAGAGACACACACACACAGAGAGAGAGAGAGAAAGAGAGAACGAGCGCCCAGTAAAATCAAATTAACTTTAAATTGTTAGTTTATTTATCAAGATCACGTTTTTGCATAGTTCAGAAAGGAGCATGGTACACGACGGTCTACGACCATTTCAATTGAACTCATATGCCATATTTGGCTTTTATCGCCGCACAAATGCGCCAGCTATCGAACCGTGTGCACATATGAAGAGAGAGAAAGAGCAGGAAAAAAGAGCTACAAAGGAGAAAAGTCAAATATGTACTCGATTTGAATCTCCATTTGCATTCAAATATCCCGTACACACATGATTCATAAATTATACACGATTCAATGCAAAATTTCAAACAATGTGGGCTTTTTTCTATCTGATTCTGTAAAGGTTATAATTGAGATCAGATAATGCATTTAATTTTATAGCAACGAAACAGTAAAAAAAAAACACTGAATTACCATTGTCAGACAATAACTTTTGTGTGTACGTATGCACGCGCGGCTTTTATGCTGGAAAAAATCAATGAAATCGATCAAAATTGTATGGTATTACCCATGAAATAAGTCGAACGAAAAACAGCGACGAAATTTTGATTAAAATCTTATTCAACCAACATTTTCTGCTCCATTTTTCGTACACATATAATCAATTTTGCATTCAAATTACATAATATGAAAATGCTTTTTCCACAAATCACCGTCCATTGAATAGGAACGGAATCTGATGGAGAGATTGAAAGATGCCGACGGGAAATTCGGAATGGCAAAATGACACACTCGACAATTTTATCGAAAATTTAAGAGACACTCTCTCTATTTGGTTTGTTCAGCCAAATGAATATTCATCTCTCATTAAAATTCAATGCACTTGCATATATAACCAGATGCATGACCGGATCTACGTCTCTTTCACTCATTCTTCCCGTTCTGAAAGAGAAAAACAAATTGCTTCCTTTCAACCGAAACGTTCTTTCAACTCGATTTTATTCCGTTCCGTTTATGCATTCATCTTTTGACGTTTTCGGTCAAATGTGAATGCAAACGCCAGAAATCTTCAGATTAGACGATGTTTCTTCGAGACATACGAAGTGCGGTTCCACATTCAAATGCATCATCACGTTCTGCTGCATTCATTGAAAGAGACACAGAGAAAAAGATAGAAGTGAGTCAACGTATGCATCGCATTATTTAAAGCACAACACACAATACAATCGGTACCATATAATCTATAAAATGCAAACTCTGACAAGAAAATGTGAAGACATGAGGTAGAGAGAGAGGGAAAAGAGAGAATGAAATAAGGTGTTTTGAATGTATTGGTGGTAGATTTTTGCTGTTGATCGTTTGATGGTAGCACGCATCGACAATCGAAACGCGTAGACGCCACAACAACACAACTACAATGAAACAACCGATCACACCGATTTGCCGTTCGCTCACGTTCGCTTCATGCATACACAATACACATACATGTCTTGTGTTCAACACCGATGATTTTTCGTTTTCTTCACGTTTAAATCGTCTCATCCATTGGCTTGTTGCAAGGTATTGGTTCGCGCGCGCTCTCTCTCTCTTTCTTTCTCTTTCTGTGTTGTTATTCTTTTTTATTGCTTTTTTGTGTTATTTTTTTTCTTTACTTCTCTAAAGACAATGGGGAATTCGAACGTTACGAAAAACTAATGTGTGGTTAACAACCAGTCGATTTTTACGCGTCGGTCCGGTTGCGTTGTGTATTTGTTTTGCCAATACGTGCTGCGTCAAAAAAATAAATAAATAATAATAATACTGAGAGCGAGGAGGAGGAATAAAAACAACAGTAGCCAAACAAAACATAATTTAGAATTGTTTTCATCGAAAATAGTTGAACTAAATGTGAAATTTTACAATTGCTGTGTGTTGTTAAGCCTCTGTATTGAAGGGATTTTGTTTTTTTTATTTCTTGTTATTGTTTTTAGTTTTGTTGAGAGTTTTAGTGTTTCAGCAGAAAAATCGAAATCGAAATCGAAATCGAAATCGAAATAGGCAACAAAAAATATTGATGCTCAATCAAAAAATCCAATTGACGTTCGAACTCAATGCAATAAACACGCATTTCGAAAGGTTTTATTTTCGACTGGAAATATTAACCTATTCGTTGTAAATTTCGCGTTAGTTGTGTGTGTTGCCTGTGTGTTATGTGTACCCGTTATATTAGTTTGATCGAATATTTCGCACTGTGCACCGAAGTGGAAAAATGATTGGATGAAATTTTTTTACAAAATAATCTACACAATTATAAACTAGCAAAGTACAACGTGATTCGGGCTACGAGCAAATCAATTTCAAACGTTCTACGAAAAAGACTATCTAGGAAGGAAAAAAATCAACTAACAATTGGTTTTATTTTGATTGATGATTTTTGGTAAATGAACTACATATTCGGAAATAAAACAACACCCTGTCGTGGTTTTGTTTGTGTTACATTTTGGCTGACCGATTCTTCTTTTTTTGATGTGATAAAAAGCATTATTTTTTAATCTATGGGCAGCTCTCTGGTGCCCCAACATCAATCTCTCTCTCTATCTCGTGGTCGAAAGAGTTGAGTTATATTATGACCGAGATGACCATGGTTTTTTTTCGTTGGTGATTTTGTTTAGAAAATTGCTGGAGCAGACTCAAAATGAAATTAATTCATTAAATAATCATCATTAGAGCTCTTTTCTAGGCTCTGCTATGCCGAGTTATCAAAGCGTTGAGAACTGTGAATGTGTGTCCGAGTGTTTATGTGTTTGTGTATGTGTGGATTTGGTGGATAAAGAGAGAGAGAGAGAGAGAGAGAGAGAGAGAGAGAGATAGCGCGCGGTTAAATACCCATACACGCACAAACCGCAGATTTGAAATGCGTGCTTTATAGCCATAGTTGCAATGCTGAATCCACAGTATTTTGTAGCCATCAGCCGTGTCAAGTATTTTAATTGTAATATTAATTACAGACCTCTCTACGCCAATGTGAATGTTATTATGTTTCATCGATCAGAGTCAAGAGAAACACAGAGCGCGCTCGGCAAGCAAAAAACACATACACAGCTCAACACAATAACCAAATGAAATAATGAGCAGACTGAATCTGTTTCGAATTAATTGCTATACAGAATCAAAATTTCAACGTATATAAAAAATATCATGTGATAGCTTTTTCCGTATCGCAATGGATGTATATATATATAAAATTAGAAACGAATGATGAACAACAAAAGGAACAACGGCAACAAACAACGAAATTCTTGAAGAAAACTACTAAAAAATGTTCAAACTCATACCAAAAAAAAGAGCAAATAACAGTTATTATTACAGAATAATGAGTGATGGCATGTTGGTAAAACGATGGCAAGAAAAAGAACAAAGAACGTCATCATATGGTTTTGTTGAGTTGGGTGTAGTTTTCGTGCCCGATTTTTATTTTCCACTTCTGCTGCCATGTTTGCTTGCAGAAAATGAACTTGAAATGTGACGCTCAAAAACAACTAACCAATCGTTGTTACACCAAACATGATACAAATCGCTTTTTGTTTTTTCCCTTCTTTTATGTTTTAATTCTCAAAAGATGAAATTTTTCACACCAGACCACATACAAATGACATCTCACAATAGATTGTGCACAGATTTTTCACAAATCAACATGATTTTTGATACCAATCTCTCGTTATCTAGCCGTTTGCGATGAAGATTTAAGTTACAATGCACAGTTGAATCTTTGTTTTCTGTTTCGGCTGTTCGTTTCACATAAATTTATTGCTGTTGTTTTTCCTCTTCGTCATTATTTTGTTTTCGCTGGCATTTTCTTTGGGTTGTTGCTGTGGCCCGTTGTACTTGATCCAAATTGCCAACATTCGTCGTAATGAAGCGATGCATTTACGGAAAATAACACACACCATCTACATGAATACAACGGTGGAAATTTCAACCGGTTTACAACGCCGTTGAGCCGATGATTTTCTTCTTCAAAAGGTTCAGTGAAGGTCGATTCATTCGAATTTGAAATCAATGAAGGCTTTTGAATAATTTCTCACCCGAGCATTCCATTCATTTAATGAACTAATTTTAGACTAATTTCACATGAAAATCGTATGAATCAAGTGCTGATTTGGATCTACTAAATTCAGGCCCAAATGCATTCAAACAAAAATAATCTTTAATCTTACAAAAGGTGTATAGAAAAAGGTGGCAACGATGAGATGGCGTTACTACACAACTCGTCCACCATCTTCATAGTTGTCATTGAATATGCCATGCTAGGCCTCTTCTGTCCATCCGATATATTTTATATTCATATGTTGTGGGTACTTATCGTTATTTCCATATTTTTTAATCTCCGATGTATTATGTTTCATTACGGCCGCAGTTTATCGACGGTTGGCGTACGGCACTCGCTATGTGTGAGTGTGTACTCGCTTGGTTTTATTTCTCTCTTTCTCTTTCTATGCATGGGTACTTTAATGTTTCAAATTGCAGTGAACCATTTCAGTGTTTGTACACTTGGGTCTCTTTGGTGTATTGAATGCCGTTTCTTTCTCTTCTGTTTTGTTAATACCAATGATGATGATGATGATGATGATGTGGATTCAGCAAACAACGAGCTGGTTAATGCCGCGTAACACTCTCAAATAAAGCACTTTACGTTGCTGCTGCTGCTGTTGCGGCCGCTGCTTCATCATCATTCAATTTATGTTTTGACGGAAGAAACCATACCTGCGAAAACTTCTATTGCACCGCATGCATGTGTGTACAGAACCATTTTTCTAAGTACACACATCAACCCGATTCCGAATATACACATATATATGAACGTGTATTATTTTTGGATTCATATGGCTGGAATTACATTCATTTGATATTGAGATTCAGTGGAAATGGCCATCGCGCACCATGGATCAACCGTATTGCGTACAAATGCAATGGGATAATTTTATTTTACTCTTTTTTTCGTTCACGTGTGTGCACGCTATTTTTTCTACATTAGGTCTTTCACATTTCGAAAATCTTGAACGTCGTCGACTTTAAAGTGCTCTACCACAACAAGAAAAAAAATGTAGTACTGCCCCGACAATTCGTTTCACTTGAAAAATCACGACGATTGTTCTCGTTGTCAAATGCATGAAATGTGAAGAAAAAAACCCGAGCAAGAAAGAAAAAAAACTGTACACATATACGAACAAGCCGATGTAATACATATAGCGAATTGTCGAACGGTCAGTCACATACGGTGCTGTTGGCGTACTTATGAGAGAGTTTTCATTTCCTTGGATCTTGTGTTTTTTTCTGTATATTTAGTCGGTCTCGTCTGAGTCCATTAAATCGTGCAAAACCACAAAAATGAGTTTCGATTCATACGCATTGCAATTGCCATTGTTATTATTGTTTGCATTTATCAGTTTGTGTGTGTGCATGTGTGCGGATTAAGCGTTTGAGAGAGTGCCGGCAAAAACATGCTATACAGAGATTCAAAGACCTCAACTAGACCAGACATCAACGCAAATGAACTAAAGCGCCCGAAACAAAGAGATATAGAGAGACGACCAACCGAAAACAAACAAATGGAAAATTTAATTTTTGCATTTTAATGGACAATTTTCGCTATATCCGTTCATTTTGGAGTCACAGCGGTAGTTTCCACTGCGACACGATTTTCATGCACAATAAAACAAACGGGTATAAACCACAGAAAACTGCAAATATATTTAGTTCTTCTATTTCTCTCTCTCTCTCTCTCTTTCTCTATTGCTCACTCTCTCTCTCTCTGTGTAAAGTGCGTGGCTTTGCAGAAGACAACTCGGCAAAAGCGCTAAAACGGCTCTGGTTTTTGCATGATATTTGCGATGAATTTTACATTTATTTTAAATGGAAATCTCTTGTCTGTGTAAATTATACAATAAAGCTGTTGAAAATCAGCACAATCAGGACAAACAGAGTGGAAAAAATAGAAAAAGAGAGACGACAACTGAGAGTGTCCTTCAAAAGAGAGTAAGCAACAGTGGAAAAAAGATAAGAACACAGGAAAAAAAATGTCGCTGTTAGACACATTTAACAAGCAGCCACTGGATTTTGGTTCAGACCAAAATCCATACATATTTTATTGGGTCGCAATGTGTAATGCGATCGCTGCTGTCGCACCCTCTCTCGCTGGCGTTGTAAGCAAAGCCGTTCACAAGCATTTTCCACTACTTTACTCGATGACACCTGAACGCTTAAACAACGACAAAAAATTATGCGTTCCATTCATTTATAGTTTTTTGCTTCTCCTTCTTCTTTTTCTAGTTTTTTTTCATCTTGTTCTATTGTTTTCTAACTACACTACAGCAATTTAATCCGAATCTAAGCATTCCATTATTAGCTGAAATACGAGCACTCGTTCGCAAACTCTCGCTCGAAAAATATGTCAATTGGAAAATAAAATGAATCTCTGACGAGAGCCATCTCAAAAGAAAAAAAACGTGTTAACCCTCTAATGCACACAACCGCCTCCAGACGGGCAACATTTAAACGCCTGTAGAACATAGACCGTACATCGGCTCACATTGCTTCAAAGAGAATTTTTATTGGTCAATGTTTTCTCTTTATTTTTGTCTTTCGTAATATTTGTCTATGTATTGTGACTGTAAAGTTATAAACAAAAATGTGTGCAAAAACAAAAATTTGACAAAATAAAATATTCGAACTCCAAATTAGATAGATTTTTGACACTTTTAAACAATGGATTTGATTGTTCTCTGATTTATGTCAATCGCATTTCCTGACTAAACCATGAGGAATCCAGGATTATGAATATTTTTTTAATTATCTTTCGCCAAAACTCAACCAAGTACCAATACTCCCAGCCCTGGGAAAAATTAATGCATTAGAGGGTTAAGGGCTTTGAAAAACTTTAACTTACATGACATTATAATTATTAATGTGCTCTCTTCATCAACGCGTTTTTTGTTTCGTTGCTTTGTGTGATTGTGTATGTGTGTGTGCTGGGATCGCAGATTCATTCAGTACACGCTTGAAAATTAAAAGTTACGACAATAGAACGCGACGGTCTTTACTTCGACAAATACTCAGTGCTGGCAGCTATTTTTCTCTTTGTCGCAAATTTGAATCACGTTTATATAAATTATCTTGATTTCTTTTTTATGTTGTTGTTTCGTTCAAGTCGTTCAGTTTTTATTCAAATTTTAACACAGATTCGTAATCTATGCGAAAGAAAACAACAACAACAGCAACACTAGCACCAGAAATACCAGCACAGTCATTGTGCGCGAGAGCGCTAGTTAAGCTCGGAAGAAAGAACGAAGAAAAGTGTCGAGATCAAAAACGAAGACTCCGTGTGTGTATACGAAAAAACAATGTACCGTTATGATGGCTTCGAAATTGCTATTTGTGCGTGCGCTCGCACGTTTAGAATGAAAATAATGAAAATAATGAAAAATTCGGCACTTACAATGGAATTGAATTGTGCGCACGAAAAATACATTGGGTCATCATCTGTGTGTACATGCACGAAATCGAGCAAAGAGGAAGAGGAACGAAAAAAAAGTGCCACGAATTACATGTAATGAAATGAAACCTTTTAAACAGCACCAGAAAAAGAGAAAAATTAACCATAATTGAGAAATTTCAAGTCAAAGACTTGCCAAAAAAACGATTTCTGCCCTCAAAACATAAAACTGAAACGAATGAAACGGAAGGTTCAGACAGTCGAAATGATGAAGAAAAAAGAATTAGACGAAAAACGACGATGGTCTTTTAAACATGCAGCCCAAAATGTTGTTAACCTATGTTTAAAGACTTTTTTTCCACTGTGTTCAGCGAACACACACCAGGGCAACAAAGCAACAATTACACGACATTAAAATTAGAAAATAATTTGCCTTTGGCGAAGTCTTAATCAACGTACGAATTTTTATTATTGTTATTAATTTACAGGCATATCTAATATACAGATCTATTTTTTTTATTCACCGTTCGAGTGTCATTCGAGGAACGAAACAAAAAGTACCATTCTCATTCTCAATCGTTGAAAATTATCGCAATTTATTTTTCGACCTGGCTAATGTGACGAATTCGATTTGGAAATGTTACGATTGAACGTTTAATATTTGAATTTAATCTAAATGGGCTCAATTAGTTTCACTCCGCCGCTAAATAATGCTGGTATGATTGACAAAAATGCTCCTGGTCATACCGCGGCTACAACATAATCCGTGATTGGTTTGAATGGCTGATGAAGCAAATAAGTAAACCTAATTCAGTTTGTTCTATTTTCGTGTGTATTGTTTTTCGTTTTGTAGACAGATTTACATTATGACCAATCCAATACAGATTGAACGACTTTGCCAAATTGAACCATTTCAACGAAAATTAGCATTTGACATGATTTTTAATGTAGATCCCGTACTCAGCGACTGGTTAAAACACACATTCCAGACTAATGTGCAAACATTCGGAGCCATTTATTTTGGGGGAGATTGTCATAAACAGCCGATTATTGCAGACCGATCATAAAATTTAAATGCCCAAAACAGTATTCAAATCGAAGCGAATATGTGAGCTTAATTTGGAAATATGCGCATATCAATTTTGTCGCTTGAAAATCCGGCAAACGAGAGAAGGAGAAATCAATTTTCAAAACATAATCAGAATTTATGGCATTTTTTCTTGCTGTTCTGATGTTCAGCATGAGTCCAAACCAATATCATCGTCAACGTGTGCGCACCGAACTATCTTCTACATCGTTTTAACAGCTTTCAGTATAACAAGTTGAATAAACCTTTTTCTCTCTTATTCAATTTCGCATTTATTTTCCGACAATAAATTGAGGTGACGTAAGCGATTTACATTTTCAAGTCGTTTGCCGTCTTCTTGACATATGTCTACAAATACAAGAGAGAGAGAGAGAGAGAGAGAGAGAGAGAGAGAGAGAGAGAGAGACGCACACGCAGCAAACGATATGAAGTAGTTATGGAAATTCCAGCAAATTCTGATTTTATATTTGATATGATTCACCGTCGAATTTTGATACGCGTGCGATGCGTGCAAGAAATACGAGAATGCAAAAAGAAAGCGAAACGATAAAAAATGTTGAAGAAGGAACAGGTCAATCGGATATATGTAGATATATATACTTGCTGGCTGCGTGTGTACGTGCTCGACAAGAGTGCCAAGCACATTTGAATACCAAAAGGAATAAATTGAAAACCCATACAGGCAACACCTTTCAAGATTGAATAACGAAAAAATAAGAGTGAATATATTTATCATTCGATTTGTGTGTGTGTGTGCCGTATCGATATATGCGTATCAAACGTGGATTACAGGTGAATCGACAGGTTTTCCAATATTATTCTGTTTACTATCTTTCTATTTACCGATTCCTCCGAACTGTCTTTTGTGTGTGCGTCCTTATTTTGGTTCTATCTTCAACTCTTTTCACTGTGTCACAACGAGTCCCAGGCCATATCTTTTTTGTAAACAACACAACAAAAACCGCACCCAAATTCTTGATTATAATTCAAATGGATTTGATGTATTTTCTGGTTGTTATTTTGTGTGTGTGTGTGTGAGATTTGTATTCACATCGACGTAGCAATAGAGAGAGTGCCACTTGGTTATTCATCGCTTGTTTATGTTCATTCCATCGCAAAATGTGAATCTTTTCACTTTTTTGTTCCCTTCTTGATGATGGCCAATACTGTTTTGCTATGGCAATTGATAGTCTCCTTTGAAGTGTGAATCAATGAAAATGATCCTTCGCCCACATCACCCACTTCAAAACGCAACGCGAACGTTGACGTTGATTACATCCGACATTGAAAGAAGCAAAAAAAACACACGAAATTATCAATCGATCGCTCGCTCGCTCGTGTATCGAAATAATGAATTTGGTGATCAATTTATTTTGATTCAATTAGGTGTGCTGCGGGGCTGGCAGTACGTCGTACACATGAGTGTGAACGTGAAGCTCGGCAAAAACCATTAAATGCGCTGACAAAAAGTGTGCAATGAAGCGAAAAATTGAAAAAATTAACTGAAAATGTATACGATTTTAAATTTGAAATGTCTTTTTTTGTGTCTCGGATCGGGTTTTGCCATTTCGTTCCATGCGCTCCATTTTAATTGTTATTTATGAATGTATTATTAAAATTTTCACGAATTTCAATTGCCATCTCTCGTTCGGAAATGGTCGATTTGTAAATGCCAATTATGAAATCCAAATATGATGTTTACAGTTTCAAATTGATTGAAATCAAAATACAGAGAGAGAGAGAGAGAGAGAGAGAGACCGACTGGCAAACGACTGTGCGAAATACAATTTAACTATTTATTCAAGCAATTCACGACGACACATTGAGTCAACAAAATGATGATAATGCACGAAACAACGGTGTGTGCAACATTTTCCAGAACATCAAATTGGATACACATTCACAATTTAATATCTGTGTCTCGTTTTCACTCTCGCATTCGACTATTTCGCGGGTGTAACACGAGTATAATGCCGACTCGTCTCTTCCTTATGTAATGCAATATATTTAAACACACACACAGGGACAGAGAGAAAGAGAGAGAGACAGAGAACGGCAAACCGAACCGTTGATTAAATATTATTTTTGTGCCAAGTCAACAGTGTCGTCAGCATGCACACACCAGTTGAAAACATCTAATTTAATACCGTCTAAATTTAATTTTCCGATTGAAAACGCAATATTGAATTAGGCCCATAAATTTACATTAAACTATGCGATAGCGCGAGTGTTGATGTGAATTTTGCTTCGATTTTTTGTTTTTCTTTTCGGAAAATAGCAAAAAATCATTGAGAAGTAAATTAAAATGACAGCACGCAACAGCGAGCATGGCAACAGCCGATGAAATGGATGCACCACACGCGTCATCAAATATTTGGTTACTAGATTCCTCTCTTTAATTAAAAACTGATCAATTTGTTCGTTAATCGAAAGAAGAAAAAAGGCGGGCACGTGTAAATCGTTTGGACGATGTTCGCCTGCATGCTGCCGTGGTTGACCCGAAAAATGTGTGAATCAAATTTGTCGATGAACGACAAGCACCCGGCCAGAATAGATATGTGAGAAGCTCTGATTTTCCAGGTGTATTTCCATCATCAATTTTAAATGTGAATTTACATTTCGGTTCGTGTGGCTTCTCCTCTCTCGGTCGGTGTGGCTGACAAATGGTGGTGGTGCTTGTCATTCCATTCATTCGAATCGGATTTCTTCTGAACGGCCATTCGACAAATACAATTACAGAACTTTTTCCATACATAGGGAAAGTTGAAATCTTTCTCTGTCGCTTCACAACCTAATGGATTCCGTTAGGTTCTAATTAATTTGATGATGAAACCGCTGCCATTTAATCTATTTATGTCACAAAACTATTATGATTTGCATGATGTAATCAAATTGGAGCAGAGAGTTGGGAGGCAAATTCAAACCCGCCAGGTATAAAATGCCTGGGATTGAATATGTGTATGTGGGATGTGGGTGCCATTCGCCATTTTCCACTTTTGCAACAGCAATGCGAACGAGAGCAAAACAACAATGCCAATGGCATTCAGTTTGGGGTGATGGAGCGCTTGCCATATGAATTTGTTACCACAAAATGCAATCAAAATTTCTGACATACCAGTAAATTATTTTTCCGGTTACTGTCGAAACGCGGAGGGGAGAAAAAGCCCATGTGCATGAATCAAAATATAGTCTGAAATCATCATCATCGTTGAAAATTGAAACGATTTGCACGACTATAAAATTGAATGTATGCAATTGTTCAAACGGTTATCTTTTCGTGATGTCGTCGTCGACGTCATCTTGCCTCTCCGTCAAGTCATAAGAAATTAAAAAAAAAATTCTCCTGTGCAACCGCACCATTTCAATATTACAAACTGTCAGTCAAACAGCAAGTGACCGAAATAAAAGAGATATGGGGACGACGAAGACAGACACACCAGAAAGTGAAAAAAAAAACAAACTGACCGCCCATCCACTATATTTCGAACAATCCAAATGTTCATGATACAGAACTTGTTTGCTTAATTGAATTTTTCCGTCTTTTATTTTTGTTTTACACTTGATTGAATTCGCTTTTGTTGAAGCGACTCATCAATGAAATTGAATACACAGAAAGTGGCCGAAAAAAAAACTCTGCCACCAACCAACTAACACACATCGAGACTAGTTCCCATTGTGTTCCTTCTGGTTTTTCCTCTGGTCGCAAGTCATTCAAGCATTCGCAACAACGACCAGCAAGAGGAATAGGATAAAAAGTGCACATGCTACAAAATATTCACATTCATCGCCAGTGTATTGTCAATCATGCGAAAAATGTAATAGGTTTTTTTCGTTGATGTGTCCTTTTTGCTGTTTCTGCAAATACTACACAGACGTCAATGCCATTCATTGTTCCTGGATATGAAAAACATGAATTAAAAGCACAAGCGCAGTGACTCCCTTCGCTACTCGCTTTTTTCGGCGATTTCCCCACAACAACAAAAAACCCATATAATAAAATCTTATGGCGCAAAGAACATTTGATTCAGGCGGAAAAAAAGTCGGTAATAAGCTGAAATTCCGGCGATAATAGCAAAATGGCTTCCTAGACCATCAGCTATTTCGGCTAGAAATAGGGGAGACAATCAAATGGAAGCTTGACTTTTAAAAATAAAGATTATTTTTCGACACATTTTTTTTTTCTATTTTTTGTTTGCCATTTTTCACGTAATCTCGGTGTGACGAAATCACTTAAAAAAACCAAAATCCAGCCAACGGCTGCGGAATGAAATTTCCACTTAATCGAGTTTTAGCTATTTTATCGGATGATGGTGGCGATTTTCGTACATTTTTCGACGGTGTCAAAATCGGCCAGCGGCTGAACACGAACGATCGTGGCTGTAAAATAGCTTGTAGACGGTGATTCGATCGATATTCCATCGGAGGCTGTATGTCGAAAACCAAAAATGTAAAGGTCTTCAATTAGAGCAGCAGCAGCGGCGACGGAATGTTTAACAGGGAAAAGAGCAATCAACAGTAACAATTGAATGGACACGCAATGAAAATAAATGTCCCCTTCGGTGCGGGAGCAACACTGCACTTTATGTTATTTGATAAGCGAAATTGGTTGCGCCAGCAAAAGCAGCACACACACACATAGGGCGAAAGAGAATGTGTGCAAAATCGATTCTGAATATTTTTCGTTGTCTGGAAATGGTTGTAAATGGAGATACATTTCCATGGCACTGCCCACAATCGGTTATGATTACGACGGTTATGACAGTGATTATTATTGGAGTGAATCGTGCATGGGAGAAAATGGTTATTCTCGAATCGAAATAAATGTTATTCGAAGCTATAACCAAGAATCACAATGCAAATATTCACTCACTTTCTCTCTACTTGAATGGTTCGCTCTCTCTCTCTCTCACTCTATCGCACTCTCTTTCGCAATTTGGAGTAAGCGGAAGTTAGTAGCGCGCACATGAAAATACATGGTTTATTCCTTTTAATGATTGAATTCTCTCATTCGCAACATTATTGCATTAGTCATTGAATTGTGGCTATAAAATACTATTAGCTGCTGCTTTCAACCAATGATTTGCGATATCAACGGATCGGTGTGTGGGTTATTGTTTCATTTTGTTTTGTTGTGCATGTCTATTATTCAATGAATAGTGGCTGGTGATGCATGCACCCATCATATTTTGCGGTTAAAATACACATTTTCTTGCTGTGCGCTTCGTGTGTGTTTGTTGTGGAGCTCATGTGTTTTTCAATCCGATTTCATATGGTGAAAGAAAGAAAGAAAGAAAAAAAACCGCACAATATCGATATGCGCTGCTGGTAAAAATTCATATATATTCAGATTTTGATTAGAAAAGCATCTCATGCTTGAAGAAAATTAAATTTCCATAGACAAACCCAAATGCTGAAACGATATTGAATCACACCGCATTTACATTAACATTGGAATGGTGTGCTTTTTTCTCGTTCACTGCGCCCCAAATGCGGGCCGAGCAGCAAACGCATCCATGTATCGTTCGTGTGTGTGTGTGTGTTTACGTATAGTATACCAGGTTCATTGATTGGTTTCCAATTCGTATACTTTTTTCGTCGTTTTTTCTCTTTTCATTGTTAAATAAGTAAAACGGATGTGTGTGTGTGTGTGTGTGTGTGTGGCGGGCTGTTGTTGAGCTGTGCAATGTAATTTTTGCAAGAGTTCGCGTGTGCCATTGCGCGCTTCGAAGTGGGTTCTCGCACTTAACCTGTTAATCGAAATGAATTTTTTAAGCGCACCCTAGAGATGATTGATATTTATCTAGATATGTGAAAATGGCTGACAACGTCAATCACAGCCCAGCAAACTCACATACCTAATATATTCACTCGTCGATGTTTGCGCTTATCAAGTTGCATGAAAATCCCAAGCTCGTGTTCAACACACTCCATCGATATAAAATATGTTAGTACGCTGTGTTCGTGGATTAACCATATACATATATGCATGCATATACGGAGTGAAAACTAAAACCGAATACAAAATATAGATGAACCCAACCGAGCAGAACTAGACACATGTATTGGTATTATTGAAAAGCTGTTGTTGAACTTTACACGATGCGCCAATTGATTTCGACGCTGCTGAGCTGAACTGTTGTTGAGTTTGTATATGTGTGCCGTTTTTCCCCATCTCCATCGAATTTGTTTACTTAAGAAACTTCGGGCCAAATCACTTGAAATAAATTAATTCACATCTCTTGATGAGTGTGCTTGTTCATTGGTATTTGGAAAACGGTTGAAATCGAACTGTTTGCATTAGCTTCAATTGTTTTGATGTATTAATTTGCAAAGGTCTTTATTTCAATATAGAATAGTATATTCGTTCCAGTAGAGTCTATTCTCAATTTCAATTAGACTTTAACCATCGTAAAATGGTGAACATTTCATAAACATTAATCCACCGAAACCCTGTCAATTAAAAGACCTTTTTAAAAAAAAAAAACAACCAAATTTATCATTAAACATTGATGTTTATGCTCCCTTTTTGCTATTTAATATACGGTTTGTGCATCATCAGCTCCGAAGCCTTACTAAAAACTAATCTCAACTCGTAGTCTTGTTTAACACCGCCAAGTATTTTATACATACAAGAGTCAGAGCTCGAATTCCCAGCACAACATCTTCTAATTGTTTGAAAGTGATGCCATCACCAGAAGATATCAAACGTAAATAGGCCATTTCAGTGCAAATATACCGTTTATTTATTTGATATTTCCATAAAATTATGACACATCAAGTCGAGATACGTGATACTAAATGAGAGAAAAATAGAGTATAAAAAAGCGAAACAATTCCCATCGGTACAATAACAAGAATATTTCCACCGAAAATTCACATTTGAAAGGCTTTTGAAGTCTCGCACGCGCATCTGTGTACGTTCGCTGTGAACAATATATATGCCATTGGGGAATGTGTTAATTGCAGAAATAAATGCGCGCAAAACATGTTTTTCCATTTTGGTTCGCCCATTTGTTTCAGTTGTAGCCGAAAAGTCACAAAAAACAACAACAGAATGCCCATTTCAACCGACCATTTCGAATATTTTAATTTTAAATTTGTTTTCATTGTGTGAATACAATGTTATCAATACACAATTAGAATGTGATACTCTTTACAAGCCAAAATATTCAACAAGTTCAGTTACACCAAAAGAAATGCTGACATCTTCATGCGAAATATGCACGAATTGAACAATCAAAACCAAAAGGAACCACCGATTTCGAGGGACGAACCACGATGAGCATTTTATGTTTGCGTCCAAAATTACAGACTAGCGTTTCGCTCTCTTTGTGCAATTTACTATGAAATCTATCTATTTTCATGATTTATCCCAGTGAATTTCATGCCAGAAATGGTGCTATTATTTCCTGGGAATTGGATTCGGGCAACCAAACGACGACGATGGCACAAGCGAAAATTCTAAATACGAAATTGAAAAATGATGCCACTGAAATTCAATACGATAGTCATATCTGATGTACAGGCAAAGCAACAAACAAATTCCACTTACAAGATACAAATGAAGCAATAGAGAAATATAATCAGTATCATCTGTTTGTTGGTGTGAGTGAGTTTGGTTGTTGGAATTTGGGTGCGTTTTTCAATTTCGCTATTTTCGACTTTGGTTCGTGGTTTCGCTTGCGTTCGTGAACTTGGCACACATAATTCATCCTCAGAAACGAAGTAAATTCAATTTATTGTGTGTGTAATGTTTGGCAGAAAGAGCGAGGGAGAGTTTGGGTTTCGGAAGAGTGGTGATAATTCACCAAATCACCAAACAGATAAATATATTCCGAACAAATGAAAATTAATCATAATTTTTGTGATAGGTGCACTTAAGCGATGAACACAGAAATAATAAATAATCGAATCACGGGCTCAAAACGCACGACACACGGGAATAGACATTGGAAACGTCGTCCATTCACTCGTACCGTTTATTTACTCTTGGTAAATTTGTTGTTGTCGAAACGGTATGTTTGTTTTGCATTCGTTCAAGTAATGAAATGTTTCCATGGTTTTTTTCGCTGTTATTTGTGTTATGACCTTCGTAATGAGCGAACGAAACCCATATCAAACGCTTAAGATAAGTTGAAATGCGACGCGCTTCATCTAATTGAAGTGGTCATTTTGAATTATGATCGCTCTCATCCATGTTTTATCTCATGATACGATGAAAACCACTTAAATCCATCGACGGAGTCACTCTCTTGCCCGGGTGAATTGAATCGTGTTGCTGTGACGATCATAGAATAAAAGAAACGTTCTCCTACAACACGAATTAAATCTCGATTGTATGATTCATGATATATCGCCCACACACACACACACACACACACACACACACTCTTCATCATCATTTATTCATAATAATTATTTCAATTTATTGCAAAAATTAAAGCCTGTCATTAAGGCCTATGTATATTGTGAAACAGCGATTTGCGCGCAATTCAAGAGACTCGCAACCAAATGATTGCATTTGAAATCAATTTTATTGACTACAAACAGCTGACCTTCTTTCAACCACGTAATTCCGAACAATAAACGCTACCGATCAACAATTTAAAATGCTAATAAAAAAGCCCCATAAAATATATGTGTGTGCGCGCACATAAGCGGTGCGGCTCCAGCAGCTACAGCAGCAACAACAGTAGTTACAATCGTACCAAATTTAATTGTGTACAAATTGTATCGTTAAATCGTCTGGAGATCTTGTAAATCTAGTTTCATTTTGGCTTAAACATGTTTTGCAGTGGAATAAAATTCACATAATTCATGTGAGTGATCGATAAGTGCGTTTGATTTCTTCGATACACCGAAAAGCCCCAAAACGATAAAAACATGCAGTGTTTCTCTTTCGGCTTCGAGTTTTTTATTCTTCTTCTCTTCATTTCGTTTTTGTATTCATAGCGCACACAATCGCCCATGTAAATCTCTTGACTTGAAAAGATGGGATCGGTAATACAAACAATGAATGAATAATGCAACTGTAGATTTGTGTGTGAGTGTATGTGTGCGAGTTGTTCAAGCCTAATCCATCGAGATTTCTATAATCTACGACATGCAGCTACGCATGAAACAGTTGAAACGAATGAGAGCAACAGAGAAGCAGTGTATGGAATTTTTTTCGGTGTATTTTGGTCATTGATCTGGTTGGAGGCAAAACAAGTTTTATTATTGTGTTCAAAAATATAGCAACCATCAATATGGATCAGCACCGAATGAAATCGGATGAAAGACTTTTTTCTCTTTCTCTCGCGCTCTTGTCGACCGCACGGTACCGATGTGTTGGAATCTTGTACTAATATCGATATTCGCGTTCAAAGTCATTAATCATCTGTTTATTTTATTGATAAAAAGAAATATAATGGATCTTCGGTATTATTCGGGAATCTGACCACACCTCACATTTTCGAAAATTTACACTGCATTTGAATAATGTTTAAATTTAATAAACCGATTTAAATTCAGAATGGAAAAATGCAATTTGAAAATGAAGGAGAAGAAAAATGATATAAAATGATTGCGTGGGGTCGATGAATTGACGTTGCTTCATGTTATCATAACAATGATGTACCGGAAATCTTCCCGTTATCCTGTTATAGCCGCATTCTAATTCTTGTTATTTCCGTCTTCGCATCAACGCGTTGCCCGAAATTTTAATTATGGATTTAACCTAAAATAAAACAAAACTTTTAAATGTCGCACAGTTTTTATGCTCTCGTAGAGTGTCACCTCTCCACCCTCGATTTATGAACTGTCAAAATGAATTCTTCATGGCATTTTAATATGATTAATTACCGCTGATTCGATCGACGAGGGTACACAGTACACACGCTTTGCGCGTTAAACTTATTTTCAACTTAATTATGGAATTGTCAATCAAAGGCTCGGGCATTTTTTTTTTGTTTTTCCACCAACATCATGTTTAATGGACGGATTTGACATGAAATCCTTGAAGTTGTGTATACAAGGAAATGATTTGGCATTTGGATCGATGTTAAGTAACATCCCCGAACAGTGGTTTTGAATAACATCGGATGTAAGATTTTCAGCAGAGCAGCATCGTTATTTAAACATTAACAAGAATATTTTGTTTCAAAACGTAATCGCATTTTGACTGATGATGTTCTGGGTTTGTACCTTCTCGTTCTGCAATCACCAAAATGCCCGAAATTTTCCGTACTGAGAAGTTTTTTGCAATGGCCAAAATACGTGATTAATTGTCCGTGTGATTGTGATTGATTGAAGTAAAAATATATAGAACGTGCGCGTTTCTTGAGCAAAATCACACCTTTTGTCTCGATCCGACAAAGCAAAAATCACTCACTCTCCACGTTCTCAGCGTCCGCTTTGTTGGAAACTTGCCTTTCACAATTGAATGATTAGTGCATTTATCATTTCGTTATCAAAATGTGTATATGAGAAATGGGTATCGAAATACGATGGTCGTGTCTTCGTACAGTTAATAAAGTGAGCGGATTGGCCAGGCTGCTGCGGCTCGCTGCGTTGCATTGGCTTCTCGTTTACTTAGCAACAAGCGCCATGAATTGAAGCGATTACATTGTGGCCATGAGCCTTGATGGATCTGATAAGGAAAATGAAAACATTCTGTGATTGACTCAAAGCCACTGCATAGAAGAGAAAAAAACGGCAGTAATCACACCCCGATGATGTACATTTTTCTCTGTCACAAATCTCGCCATTGTTCTCTCCAAATGGAAAATGGTCAACTAGAGAGACGCCGGATTGCTTCTTTTTCTCCACACACACAGCGCGCTAAGTAAATTCAATGGCATTTCCGAGTAAATTAAATTCGGCGTTGGGTTGCTTTAGTTTCTTTTTCGCACGCTTATCACTCGTGCAAAATAATTACCGTTCATTTATTTAAGTTTGCTTGATGTATGGCCAATGCCATTTAATTCAACGACCAACCAACCAACCAAACCATTTTACCACTATATACTGAAAATGACGAAGCCAAAACTAAACGAGCTGCAAAAATATTACACCCGCATGAGAGTGAGAGAGAGAGAAAGAGAGAGAAATGGCAAAAGAATTTCATTTAGATGGGATATAAATGTAAAAATCATTTATTATCAACCCAGAAGTTTTAAATGATCCTAATGAGAATAATGAAAAAGACAATTTAAAAATGTACGGAAAATAAGGAAGAATAAGCAGCAGGCGAATCCACAGCAAATACTATTTGTGTAATGAGGACATGAAAATACTTTAGAAAATACCAGTGGAATTTATGTACTGTAGCTCAGTAGCATGGAGCTTATTTGCGACTTGGAAAAATCCACAAACTAGGTCACCACTTTTTTTGCTGCTTCTGCTGCAACGTTTTGTTTGTGTCGAACGAACACAAAACATTTGAACTCGGGTTTTCGAATGAATTTATGGAATTTTTCACGCATCCATCAATTCAGTGTGCGCAATTTCAATTCAGTCGCCCTGAATGAAAGTGAATGTATTTAAAGCATTTGCAACTTAAAACCGGAGGAACAAGAACAGTTGAAAGAGCGAATTATCACATTTTTTCTATTATTTTTCCTTTCTCTTTCATTTCTGTACACGCTTCTTTTGCTTTCTTTATGCTATTTTTCAAGTCATAAGATTCATTCTTTTGCTACGCTTTAAACGTTATGTGAGCATGGTGACAGCATGAGATTTCGTTTTCAATGTGGCTCAAGAGTCCTTGACGTTCACTCATTCGCACACAATCATGCTCGCTCGCTCTCTCCCTTTCATCCACTGGAATGAATGGCATGAACGCACGTTATTTGTGCAAACGAGACAAACGGCGCTAAAAAGAATCCAATTGTTGCGATGAAAAAGGCATTTTTTTTCGCATTTTTGCTAATAGTCATCTTGACGTGTAAGCACATCTGGCACTTATATTCTGAAGATGCTAAATTCCAATTCCCAATTTCTTATTTTTTTGCGTCGTTTTTGTTGCCGTTTTTCTCGAGGCAACGCATGACGCGTTCCGAAATCAAAATGGAGGCAAATATTTCACGCTAAAATTCTTATGAATTTCCCGAAAAAAAATGATTGCCTTTAATGTATAGTAATTTGGCATTATGGGTGCTATCGATTTTTGCCTCATTGACTGTGTGTGTGAGAGAATGTGGATGCAGCAGATCGGGTGGGTAAAATCAAGCCTTTTCACTCAATCGAATCATTGTTTCACATTTGTTGCCTGCCACAAACTATATCATATGTTTAGAGTTTTTCGTCATTTTTTTCGACGTTGCTTTGACGCACGTATGCGAGCGTGCTGACAAGAAGATATTCTATTTGATTGGAAGTTGATGTAAATTTCTATTTTCCCCATTTTCCGCTGACTTTGGCATATTTTTTCCCATTTTTTTTGCTCTTTATCTCGCGAATATTCATCAAGGCTACCGTTACATTCTAGACGTATTCCAAACAATTCCTTTGTCAACAACAAAATTACATATTGCTTTGTGTGCACCTTCTTTTCCGTCGAAATGTCAATATTTTTCTATTATTCCAATTTCAATGAATGATTTGGCATCATATATCAGGAGGCGAGCGCCGATACTCACAATCTCGCTTTCCGATCACATCGAGATAAAGTTATGTAACCATGTCGGTTTGATAGCACATTTACCATTCTGACTTATCATCTGTAATATTGATGCTGTTTCCAAGGCCCGTTTGACGTGAATTCCGCACACAAAATGTCTCACGCTCATCATTGGAATACTTTTGTTTCCGCAGCGCGTTCATTTGTCATCGTTTTTCTCTATCTGTTCATCATGGTAATGGAAGTGGAAGAACAAATGGAGGAACGAAAGCCGATGTGCAAATTCTAAGGAAAAAACTCATCTTGATTTCGTTAACATTTTTATACGCTCATGATATTTGTCACAACCCCATTAATGTTTCGCATCTAGCGTGCACCCGCACAATGTTGATATAAAAATAATAATAAAGGCTCGACATCGTCGAGTCCCCAATCTGTCACAATCAATTCAATCATATGAAGTCAAGCGATTCTTCTCTCGAGTATCAAAGAGTTTCAGCTTCATCATAAAAACAAACAGTGTAATCAGACGCCTTTGCGAATATAGCTGCCTCCCCCGTTCAGTTGATGATTTTTTTTCTTCTTCTTTTTCTCCAGAATCGAACGTCATAAAGTGGAGAGAGAGTGAAAAAATTGCGGCTGTTTGTATGAGAAAACGAAAAAAAAACAGTTACCATCTGTTCTTGATTCATTCGCTTGAAACGTGTTCAAAATGCGGAATGAGGTCCTGATTTGGTCATTTATTCTTCAGCAAATCACATCAAATCATGAAAAACGATCGAAATGTGATTCATTTCAGTTCAATGTCCAATTAAATTTGCAACATTTCACTGGAATGCTCCACAGTCTGTCGGTAGAAACGAAATGATTGAAATTCATTTAATTATTGAAATGGAATATATGCCAATACATATATAGTGAGTGAAATCGAATGAGCGAATCGATGTAGAAGCGAATTGGTGCACACAATTTTGGAATTCATGTGTCACATTGGGCGCAGGAATGAGGTGCGATATGCATTGAGTCTTTTGTTTACGTTTTTACTGCAAATGTTTACCGTGTTTATTCAAAACGTACACACAACAGCGATACCATTAAATTGCAGCAAAATGCATTTGTGAATGAGTGCATACCGTTCGCATCGAGAGTTTATAAATGAGAATGTGTGTGAGAGAGAGCGAGAAAGCTTGGCTATCATTTTATGAGTGCGATACGCCTTCGCAACAAAATCCAATAAACACAAACTTACATATTGAGAGCGATGGCAACAGAGGCAACAACCACCGTCGCAGCCACAACACCACCAAGCAGTAGATTGGTGTTGCCCTTTCGCGAAACAAAAGCGAAACAGTTCGACAAAACCAAACACGGGCATGAATTGATCAGGCGTATTTTATTTAGTGCAAAATGCTTACATAAACAAACAATCGATTGCCAAATGATTCTGAATTGGATGCGGATGCTTTTTGCTGTTGTTGGTATTGAGATTACTATTGAAACGACAATGGAATTGGTTCGAAATATGGATAAAGCAGCTTTATAATATTCGAAATGGGCAGAGAATAAAAGTGTTCATCGATGACTCAATCTCGACACAGTCACATTCCGTACACATGAAATGCAAACAAATCGGAAATATGTACATACGATATATCTAACAAAACAATCTCTCATTCACTACACAGTCTCCTCCAGTCTCCAGTCTGGATCATAAAATAAGTTATATACACACACACAAAACGATTGCTCACACCATGAAACCGTGAAACAGAAAATATTATGAAAATCAGAACGTGCGACAGCATAACACACTGCTGCAATTTTCAAAGTACCGACCAAAGCCTTCTGTCAATACACAACTACACAATGTGTGCATGCCTCAGTAATTCGCTTTATGTATGGCTCGACTGTGCTATGAATAAAGGTGAACACAGAGAATACATACAAAAACGACCCAACATATTCTGTAGTTTCAACAATTTCAATAATTTTATTGAACGAGCAAAAAAAAAGCAAGCCAGGCAGTAGGCATCGAGAGTGAGAGAGACTCGAAGTGTTTGGCGCACAAACGAAATGAATGTGAATTGTGTGTGATCCGCGTTGTTCAGTTCGCGTTGCGATGGCTTTGATTGCGGTCGATTAATTCATTCGAAATCTCGTTGATTCGTACGTGCGCTCGCGCTCTCCATACAAACCATTTTTGCAGTGAATCGCGCGCTCACCCAGTAATCAGAAGTGTGTGTGTGTGTCTATTATGGAGAGAACCATTAACGATTTATTGACATAATTCCAAAGTTTCGATATATTCCATAATTTGATGGTAATGAAGTTTTGTGTGTGATTGGTCTGCGCAAAAGTCCCATACCAACTAAAACATCAAACCAAAGTGAAATGAATGTGCTATTTGATTAATTCCATGTGTGCCAATTTGGCTTCATTATTTTATTATGGATTCGAATCCATCAATATATTTATTTATTTTTTCGTTTGGCTTGTGGAACGTTTGCAGTTTTCATCGAGTGAAAAGTTTGCAAATCAGTTTCAATTTCACCACCACGTCGACCCAAAATCCATGATGAGCATACCAAAACGAGTGAAACAATATAATGCTTATGACATCATCATGAAATGGTCAAATATGTCGATGCGAACATTTTATTATAACGAAAGCAAATTATTTATTTAAATCAACCCATATTCCATACAAAGAACACAAAAATAGCATCGTGTGCATATTTTGACAAGCGTTTTGTGGGGCGTTCATTTGCTGGGTCGCATCGTGCGCCCAGATTTTGTATTGCGTGTGTTACATGCCAAAACAAATGGACAGATTGTCTCTCTGTGTGTATGTGTTTGTGCGGATTTTGCTTTTTTTCTATACTTTGTTTGTCAATGAAAACGCGATTTATTTGGTGGAACGTGTTGTATTGGACGTTGTTCGAGTTCCAGATCGTTAATATACTTTCGTTTCCATAAATTGCCACTTTTCTCGATTTGGATCGGTCGCGCGCACACTCGCTCGTTCGTGATCATCTAATCATTTCTGTCCAGTTGTGTGTGCTGTGCGCCAATTTTTTTCTATGCCATATCGAAAACGAAAAAAAAACAGAAGAGAGAGAAGAGAGAGAGATAGAGAGAGAGAGAGAGAGAGAGAGAGAGAGAGAGAGAGAAAGAGAAAGAGAGAGAAACAAAACGATGGCTGTGAGAAGCTTGAAGTTGGAAAAAACATGACTTTGGATCCGACATAATAAAACCGTTTTTCCACAACTCGACCTCACGTAATTTGTGTGTGTGTTTTTCTCTCTGTGTGTCGATTTTTACAGTAACCTTATTTTTTCATCGCCACAATTTGTTTCGTTGTTGCTCCATGGCTTTGTCGTTGTTTTATTCGTACTTATTGTCATTTTGGATCCAAACAAGCCCAATTATAGCTGAAATTCGTGTCTCATTCATCCGTTTCGATCAAATTCAACTGGACCCACAGAGTTAAGCAAACACATGTGCTGTTGCTGCCGTTGTTGTTGTTGGCTTGTTGTTCCATTTCATATTCAGCTATTTGTTTTGTATTAACGAGATATGTTTACCTTGCAATAATAATAATTCTCTGTTCATTACATTTACGTACGTACAATGTGTTTTGTTACGATTTTTTCCTAGCAAATGAAATCGAAACACAATTACACGCATTTCAATCGCGATTTTGAAATCGTGGACTTTGTTTTGGCCTACAGTAAAGAATGTAGGCTTAAGTCGACCATTTTTGGTGTCAAAGAAAGTCTTGACTACAACGACTATAAAACGTAATTTTCTTGTCAGAATCAAACAATTGAGTCTCGTTCAAATGAAAAATATGATTTTTGGAATGAATGAACGAAATGTAGGTTTGGAAAATCGAATATTTTTAACAACAACAAAATTTAACCGCGAGATATTTTTCCACACACACACACACAAAATTCGCAGTGCGATCCATACAAAAACCAGTTTCATTCTTGTTCAATTTTGAAATGAGTCGATCGTTCAGAAAAAAAAAACAAATTCGATGCGCAATTCGAATGGTAATGATCGTAATCGTGTGCTTTGCAGTTGACGATGCAAACTTCAATGAATTGTTACCTATTTCGCCGTAATCATCTTCTTTATTTTTATAAACGGCGTTCAGCCTCTTCTTCACTACGGTTTTCTCTCTATCCATATAGTTTGTGTTATTGTAACTGCTTTGTTGCTCATTTTGTATTGACATTTTGTTGCAGAGCAATACAATTTTTGCGAATTCATTTTGTTCCCATCGTAGATCAGCATATCAATTCACAATCCATCCAGTCAGCCAGCCAGCCTACGTGCCATTTTTTTCTGGGCTGTTTGTTGTCATTCCCTTTCTCATTCGCTTTCTCACTCGCTCATGCCATTGTGTATATATGCCTTACATTTGTGTAAAACAACAAATTCTAATGCGACCGATGATAATTGGCAACTTAACAAGTTTTTTTCCTTCTCGTTGTTCCCTCTCAATTCTCATATCCTCCTCTTGTTCACGTTTTTTTCTCTACACGTGTGACGTTCAAATTACATGTAATTTTATACCGAGAAAGAACGCCTTTTGCAATTTACGTTTTTAAAATCAAAGTGGCAATGCGACAGCATCAGAACATTTCGGTGAATGAAACGACTGACAGGAGAAAAAACAACGACAACATCAAACTGATAACAAATGTCGGATGAAATACTTGAGTGAGATCAGTATCACTGATGGAAATTCCGACACGAGAGCGAATTTAAAAAAAACAGCAACACAACGGTCAAAAAAAAATCACAATTCTTTGTGTAAATAATATTTTAATTTAAACATCAAGTGAGCACATGACTTCATGGCGCAATATTGATCATAACTTATATGAATTTATATTTTATTCGCCGCTGTGCTAAATAGCAACAAAGAGAGGTGTTAAACGAAAAGAAAAGAAAAATAATATTGCAATTTTTGTTTTGTTTTGTTTTATTGCAACTGATTTCCATTTAGATATAAAGGTTAAATATCGACCCATTGGATTTGCAACTCTCGCGGAAAAGAATGCGGTTTATGTGCATGGTGTGGCGAGAAAATGCTGATTTTATTGGCTGTGTTTCTTTAAATAATATTCCGTCGATTCTCATGCGCAATCACAATTCCAATTGACGAGCAAAAAAAATGAATACTTTTCTGTTCGCGCGCTACATTGCAGCACATTTTCTCTGCGGTTGTTGCTAATTTTACCGTTTTAAAATTCACATTACAAAAAATTATGTTCATTTCATGGCATTTTGTATCTTCAAATGTTTTACATATTTTCCGAACTGATTCTAATGGGTAAACATTCCGGCGGTTGAAACTCGCCGCTGCCGCCATCGTCGCCACCACAATCGTCACCACCACCGGCATCACAGCCTGCGATTGTTTTATAGTTTTTAAGTTGTAAAATTGAGTGAGACAGTTTCGTCGAGTGTGTGTGTGCTCCGATTCATTGTCGGAATTTGGCTTACGTCATTAACACAGCCACGAACAAAGTGTTTTCCCATCATTTACAACAAATAGAGTTCTCGCGCGCCCCGCGCCGTGATGTTTGCGATGAGAGAAAATGCGATTTAATTATTTTCGCTAATGCATAATGGGAACGAACTCGTATTATGCAAATAGACACGATGTTTATGGATCAAATTGCATTTACCACTGCAAAGTCCCAGTCCAGTGTTAACATTCAGCAAATCATCTTTGTTACAAATCGTAATTATTACAAACACATACACGTACACACATACGTTCACTCGACTAATCATAATTACGGTTTGTGACTGCGCACCGCGCACATCTTAGTTCACTGTTTCGGTTTTGTTTCCTTATTTCGCGTAACTCTCGTGCGATGGCCCGCTCCCATAATATTTGCCGCCGCACAACATATTTGTTTGTGCGCGGCGCGTGAATGTGAATGCACATTCAATTAAAAACTTTTAACCGAAACACATCAACGGATTCAGTTTTTTTATTGTGTAATCAACGTTTAATTAAAATTAAATATTGAAAAAGGTACCAGCAACACTGTGGTAGCAATGGCAGCTATAGTGTGGCGTTGGCAAAATGCGTTGCTATAAGAAGCTTCGATCCGAAATTAATTGGCATTTTGGTTTTTGACTGCTCAATTTTTTTTATTTCGTCTGTTCCCGAGACTTGAACAACCAACTTTTTCCATCTCTCTGTGTGTTTCCATGGTTTAAAATATGCATCGAATGTCTGCAGCAGAAATTACTTTTTAAATATAAAAAATATATATATTTGTTGAGTGCCGAAAATCACGTATTGCACCAAACCAATCTGATATGCGTAATAAATTAATTCAAGTTAGTGGTTTTGGTTTGTTTTTTGTTTCGATGTGGAAGGCAACATCTTTTGTATTCGCCATTCCCATGATTTTCGTGCCACGTTTTTTGCGCTGTATCTTGAAACAAAACACATGCCGGCCAAAGTGAAAATGAGTTAATTGTATGCTGGCCGCAATGAACAAGAGACAAATAACACATTTTTTTTTCGTTTCGTTTAAAATTTCGGCACGACTTTTGCAACATTCGGCAGAAAGCCATTACGATCATCCATTCAAATGATTGTTAGAGGTATTTAATTCTCACCCTACTGAGAGTGATGGAATGAAAAGAGTTGAGAGAGCTTAGAGGAGGGAGAGAGGGAGAGAGGGAGAAAAGTTTTGACAAAACAATTGTGATTAATCGTCACCATCCGCTGTGATTGTTTTTTGTCTGGCGTCCACATAACACAAAAGGACATTATTTATGTACACCGTTAATGAAACGTTTTTTTGGTCTCGTGACCGTGCCCAGCGATCTCGTTCGCTTACGCTCCATTTGTTTTCCATGAAATCACACACAAAATCATTTAATTTATTACCACATGCACACTCACACATACAACGTCGACCAATGCTCACAATTGACGCTGTTGATGCAGATAGCCATTTCATTTGTTGGCTGCTGCTGCTGCATTGGCTGTAGAAACAGCAGCAGTAGCAACGTGAAATAACTGTTTATGCTGAGCATTTTCTATTTTTTGAGTGTTGTTGTTGTTCGTGTTTTGCATAAATAACCGTCTGCAGCAAACGGTCCACAGTAGACAATTCATCGGTGGAAAATTAAATTGAATCAACTGTGGAATTCGACGACGACAAGCAAGAGTCAGCCAATTTATGTACACAAACGGAACATCACCTTTGGACTATCTGAAATGGAATGTGAACACACATACACATTCCATCGATAAAAAAATTCCGTTTGTTCAGTAAATTTTATTCGACGATTTGTTTTTTTTTTGTTTTTTTTTTGTAGCTTTGATGTTTTCGGTCATGCATCGCAAACTCAAGATAAAATTGATGCTGTGTCGATAGATAGTTAAATGCGCCGCAAACGGTCACGTGCATATCAAAAGAAAAAATGAGAAAGAAATTGAAGGAAATAAACAAGAAAATCCCGCGAAACGAATAGTGCAACCGAAACGAAGGCAAAAAAAAGGAAGAAAAAAACGAAGAAGAAGAAGAAGGGAGAAAAGAAAGAACAAAGTTCAAAAGGGTTTCCAAAGTGAAAGCGAACGAGTCAAAGCGGCATCAGAATGTGGCATACGACACATGAATTGAGTGCCACACAAGTGCATCATCCAGCGATAAATGCGTATCAGCATTATTCAACGGCACAAATACCTCATCATCATGTCAGTCATCACAATGGTAACATGAACAAATGGAATATTGCCGGCCAAAGGAGTTCGTATTCATTGCCGCATCCCGGACACACCCAAAGCAATATGCGCTGGGGAAAATATGATGAAAAAACCCATTTGAAGGCAACCCAAACGCAACCCGCACGCAATTTATCGAATTCAACGCGAAACCTAACCACTGTACCGCCAAATGCATCATTCATGCATGATCAACGGCAAATCTTTGGACAGGGCGCTGGCATACCGCGACAACGGCCGGCTTCCATGTACGATTCACCGAATAGCATGCCAAATATAAATTATCACAATCATCATTTGAACGGATTTATACCGTTGCCATCGAATCCATCGAAAAAAGATATTGCCAAGCAGCAACAGCAACAGCACAGGAATTCATCTGGTGTTGGCCTGCGACAAAGTCCTGGCGAATTGGTAAGAAACGCGTCTTTTTTCACTTTCTCCTTCTCTCTCACTCTCTCTCTCTCTCTCTCTCTCTCTCTCTCTCTCTCTCTCTCTCTCGATATAACTCGCACTTTTGCTCATTCAATTTCCGGACTACCATGAAATTATTGCACAAGGAAATGAGCCCCCCAAGACAAATCGTGTGTGTTCAATCTTACTTCGTGATTTACGCTAGACCGAAACGACCTCTTTGAGAGAGAGATTTGGTTGCCGCGTGTTAGACGCATGCTGCTCCAAAAAGAAGAAAAAACCCATATGATAAATGAGCAAACGTAAATTTTCCTCCACTGATTACTACAACTCAACATTCCTCGCGCCTGTTAAACACCAACCATAACCGTCTAACTATTGTTATGTAATACTTTCTCGCTCGTGTTTCATTTGAAAATATTGAGAGAAAAAAATTACCGCTTTGGCTAGTAATGATGTGGAGCAAAAATCAGCACTTTGATTGACGCAACGAGTGCAAGGCGAGAGAGAGACGTCCATTAAAATCTATCAAAACACTTTATTGCTCTCAATCAAATATCTGACTTCTTTATTGTTTCTTGACTGCTCATAGTTTTTGACCGCTCACTACCGAAATTTATTCGCTAATTTCTTGGCTTTTATCGGCCGCAACCGAAGAATATTTGTCACGAAAACTGGCCTCGCATCCATTCAAAAACCATTTCCCCAAAGTTAAAATGGCAAAAGTTTTCGCTCGTTGTTGGACACTCGAAACAGTTCAAGAAGAAAATTGCCTTGAAAAGCGCGCACGAGTGAGAGAGAGAAAAAACCAATATTTAAGAAGACTTGTTCGATTGGATTTCGATTTTGTGCTCAATTTGAAATTGAAAGATTTGTTGAATGGCGGCGCGTTAGCGCACACTCCCAACTCCAGCCATATGTTACGAGTGAAAGAAAAAAGATTCGAACGAAAATTTCTCGATGAATCTAATGATATCGCTTTCATTTGTATTCAATGGACCGAAGGCCATCATCGTCCGTTTATATCGCTCAACACATCTTGTGCGCGCCCATTCATTCGCTCAGCCGCAGAGCCTCCCGCGTGTGTCAACGAATTATTTGCTATTTAGTAAGATAGAGAGCCGAGTGGCCAGTAACGTAATCTGCACAACCAATCGACAATCGATCGATAATAAATGAAAACCAACTCAATCACTGTCCCAAGCCACTCGGTTATGGTAGTGGAGTTTGCCTCTTTGGGCGATAACACACACAGAGCAAAAACTTTAATAAATAAATGTACGACATTTTCATTTGGTCACTTTTATATCGGGATAAAATTGGCAAACGAAATGAATGGCAGAAAAACTTTATCCAACTTCAATTCGAAGCAGAAGCGCAAGCGAAACCATTCGACAACTTTTATTTTTGCGTAATTCTATGAAGGATTTTCATTCTCTTCCTTCTGCATTCAATTTTGCTGGTATTGAATTGTGCTTGATATGCGGGTCACATGGTTCATCGTTCAATGTTCAATGAAAGCGATTGATAAAGAAATCATTTTGATGCCGTCGTTGCCATCGGCGTCGTCGTCGCTGCCTTCGACTAATGCATCGCATTGTTGACAGATCGTTCGTTTCATATAAATATTTTCTCATAAATCTAGCTATTGTACCGCTTATTTCCAATAATTGAATTGAATTCGCATCAAACAACAATGCGCATTGTTTTCTATTTATTAATATTTCTTCAAAATTCTTCGATCCACTCGTTTCGTTTTTGTTTTGTCTTCGTTTATAAAATGATATGATGATAGTTGTGAGCTGTTGTCCCCGGAGCAACCGAGACTAACGGAAAAACACACTCTTTTCCAATCGAAAGTGTTGTGTGTGTGACCAGCAACCAAGCTCATTAACTTCGAAATTGAAGCCACAAAACTCGGCACTCGCATTTGCTGGAGCGAGAGACAGAGAGAGAGAGAGAGAGAGAGAGAGAGAGAGAGTTTCGCATTACCCGAACCGTTAATTTGGTTGCATCAAACGAACTGGTGATGGGAACTGCTGCCCAATCATTTTCATGACGAAATCGATGTGAAGCAAAAAATCGTGAATTATTGACGATGTTGCCAAGCCGCCACACGTACTAACTATTACCGAGTTTTTTTTCCTCGTGCAATTTGTGTCCATCGGCATCAAGTATATGCAATCTATCCTGTTATTCGATCTGGTTTTCTTTATCTTTTAACTTTTTTTTCTGGTTCGTTCGTTCTCCAGAATGTTCGTTCGTTGGTTGGTCGCTGTTCAAATTGTTTCAAAAAAGTAAAATGTGGCACACCAAGACCGAGACAAAAAGCAGAGGCACAGAGGCAAAAAAAAAACAAAGACAAAAGAGAGCAAGCATTAGAGTGACGACCACAGAAAACGTGCATAACTGACGAATTATCATAATGGCCACTGTTAAAGCCTGTGGTTATTTATTGCTCCATGAGCTAGTTATTGTTGACTCTATTGTTTTCATTGTCATCGATTTTTCGTCTCTCGTGCCATCTCGTATTCCGTTTACGGTTGAACGTTGCTGGAATACTTGTTTTTCGTTTGAAAGTCGATCGATTTCGAGGTTGCTGCTGCTGCTGCATGCATAATTGTAAATTGGTTTTTTTTATTCATTCGCTTCGAATCAGCCAATAGCTGAATGCGACTATGCATGTTTCTATGCGCGATGCGACAATGTCGATTCTGTCTAATGGCTTTTTTGCTCAGATTTCTCGATTTTTATTTCCACGAAGTGCTCCCATTAGGTAAGCGCGATTTGTGTGAAATGATTCAAGTTAAACTTAATGACAAAACATATCCGGAACACAGTGATTAGTTACATCGATTGTGTGGTCGAGCAGCTTGTCCGTCCAAGATAATAGAAAAGTGGCTTTTATTTCTTTTCCATTTCTCCTTCATTGTTCGCCATTAAAATCACTTAAAATCGTTCATTGTCGCATTATCTCCAATCCGCTTTACGCCAGAAACAACAAAGTTGTGCCACCAATTGAAAATAACCAAATGTTCGCTCGTTTATTTTTTTTTAATCAGACGCTAATTTTCGATAATCCGCTGCGAAAATTCCGCATGCCATATATTTGCGTAAATAACATTGTGTGTGTGTATTCTTGATGCTCATTAAAGCAAAATTAATCAAATTGGTTTTTCGTCACAATTTCGGTGTTGTTTTTTTTAACGGTTTAACCGTAAAATCAAAATTGCCATAATTTGAGTGTATTGTATGCAATGTCAACTTTCACTAATGATCTCTATTGATTGGTTTTTGGTTTTGTTTTTACGATTATTCCGACGCACATTATGCACTAATTGGATCGTAGCAATGGCAATTTTTATCGGACATTTGCCGAGAAGCCAAACAAAGCAAACATGTCTATAAATACCGTGTTTATCCGAAGGTAATGCGGCCGTAATACGAATTATATCCAAAAATGTCTTAATTAATCGATGGTTGGACGGTATACACACGACGCTCTTGTTATCGATGAATTTTCGATTGTTTTGTGTCACGGTGCGCGATTGTCATATCGCATTACAATCTGACCTTAAACTTGTACACGTCGTAATGACACAAAAGTGTGCCCGCGCGCACGTGTGCGCCACAGATACAGTTTCCAATTGTTGTTATCGTTTTGTGTATTTCCATTGGATCGCTTTATGCGATGGCGTCCAACGCTAAGCGGTAACTATGTCTCTGCTTCTTTTCCTGTTATACAACTAATGTTGTAGTTGCTGTTGGTTGTTATTTAATCATTTACCACAATAACTTGAGCATCTGTGTGATGGCAGCCAATATCAATGCGGCGGTATGTTGTTTGCCCATGGAAGCATTATATTCCGAAACTACAAAACCAGTTAGTGGAGGTTTTGGTTGAGTCAAATTCACAGGGCAAATAATTGCATAGCATATTGTATCTTGACGCAAATGCCCCAAAACAAACAAGCCACGCATTCGATTCAATTCGAAATAGATAGTACAATATTTGGCTTTCGATGAAAATATCTTTACAACTTTACAATTTTTTTGCAACAATTTTGTGTAAGAGATGTTCTTCTACGCGCTATTGTTTTCGAACCGATTAATTAAAAGTTATTATGATTCGCTTGTGTTTCACCAAAGACAAACTTCTTAATTAATTTCGAATCCAAATGGAGAATTGCATTAATTTGAGTGGCGGAGGACTGTTCCCGTGCTAAAGTTTCAAAACTGAAATGTCATCAAAAATAATAATAATTCAGTTGAGTAGTTTTTGATGTGCCGTCGCCTGTCAATGATGATGAAAAGGTCAAATTCATTACAGTCGCATTGAATGCATTCCACGCCCAACACACGACTCGATTGCTCAATTGAAAATTGCATATTTTATGGTATAATCGAAATGAATCTTCTTGCTTATGAAGCAGAAAAAATTAAACTGCACTTCCACGTCATTCGATGAATTGAATTTGTATTCGAATGCAAGTTGAAATGCTATTCAAATCCATTCACAGTCAAATGCGCTTGTTGATCAATAAAATGTGCAAAAACTTGAAAAAGATGAGAAGGAAAAGCGCACACATTCGTTTGCGCTAATGTATTGCACACCGTGTGAGCAATGTTCATTGAGAGGAGAGTGATTGGTGCATTGAGTTGAGCTGGTGATCAATGGTGCAGTGATTGCGATTTGTTGGAATTGTTTGTTTCTGTCGCTCTCTCATTAAATCGGTATCATCGCTCGCAAGAGATGATGCACATCGCGATGCAATGTGCAATTGCAATGCTGTCACCATCTCCACCACTACCGCTGCTATCCTAACCGTTGTTGTCGTCGTTATCGTCTTTGCTGCAGCTCGTTTCGCACACGTGCATCACTATGGTTCTGTTGTGCATTGCAACCTAGATATTTGTATTTTAAGGCGATTATATTTGTGCCGTTCGCGATGTAGTGGCTTTTATATGTTTGGCGCAAAAATGTCGTCATTCTTCTTATTTGAGTATATACTTGCTGTTGATTTGTTTTTTTTTTCTACTCTGCACTGACTACGGCCGTCCTCGTCGTGCTTCTTTTTTTCATTCTATGGTGTGTGTCTCGCTCTGTGTGTATGCCAGTTTTGTACAACCAACAAACCGATTGGAATGACTTATGTTATGCAATATGAAACACACAATTTATGTCTTCGTTTCGTAAAAACACTTGATTATACGAAGAAAACGACGACGACGATGGAAGAAAAATAGGAACGATTTGTAATGCTATTTATGGTGTGTGTGTCTTTCTTCTCCTATTCTTTCGTCGAGATTTACTTGATTTTTCCACGGAAATCACTTCAACCAATGGAAAATACTAGCATTTGAATGTGGAACACCTGTGTTTTATTTTTCAACTAGTTCGAATTGAAGTTACGAAGAAATTTCAACTCTATTATCGTTTCATTCTTAAGTGGATTATTATATTTCTCTCTCCTTTTCTCTCCCTTGCTCTGTCGTTTCAATCCAATAATGCACTTGTGCAATCATTGTTTTAAATGAATAGTAATTTTTGCTTTCCATTGTACCAACAAATGAAGAAAATATGTATAAAACATCGAAAAATTATAAAGTTCATGACGAGTTATTAAAAGCAAAATGTTTTTTTCTCTCTGTGTCTTCAGCTTGTGCTTTTTTTAATAGCTTTTGTGTTGAATGCGATTAAATGTCAATCAAAATTGTGGAGCGAGTTTTCGTGACTTGCATTAGATTGTGGATATATCAAATGTCGCGGCCAGCGTAAAGTGTCGCATATTTTTCTCACTCTATCGCTCCTGCTCCGGTTGAACGGTCGGTTGCTAGTCTCGTCTCGTATTTTTAGAATGAATTTTAATGAAATCCATTCCTTTTGTTCCACTCGAAATAGCACGCTTTTATTTGTGTAATGCGCATATCTTTTTTCTCTCGTTGGCTCGGTATTTTTGTTTCGATAAAATGCCGCTGTTGTACGAATTCATTCCGGCGACATGCACATTAACGATTCCAGACCGGATTAAAGTCATTTCTATTAAATCTGACAATTTTTCGTACTCGAAATGAGTAGAGCAGAGTGTGTGTGTTGCTCGTCTCTCTCACTCTCTCTCTCTCTCTCCGTCTCATTTGAACGTACGAGTGCACCACATCGCGCTACAGTTTCACATCGTTGAAAACTAGAACATTTTAATAGCGTGACAAATCAAATTGCTTGAATGAAAAATCGGTTTTCTCGCTTTTGCATGCCATTTTTCAGATGAATGCACTCGATTTAAAATCATTTTTCAAACGAAAAATTAAAAACGATCAAAATGAATGGGAAAAACTTTCGCAGGAAATGGGACGCGTTTCTTTTTTTCTCTCTTCTTCAAACTAACAAAATAACAACAACAGAAAAAACAAATTTCATGTAATCAGAGTAGAAAATCCATCACTTTAATTGAAGTGGATATTCATAAATTCTCTCTTTTTTTCATCACTCTTGGCTGCAATGAATGGTAGTTAGACTGAAAAGAGAGAGAGAGAAAAATGATCGAATTATCGGAACAATAAAATGTAAACAATCCATCTTTTGAGACAATCAAACGAGGATATGGAATGGAGTTTACGTAACAGTAATGGTTTTATTAATGTATTGGAAACTGAAAGACGACAGTTAGAAAACTTCGTCTTTTCGCTGAAAGAAGAAATAAAATTAGCTGTTCTTTTGTGTGTTGTGCAGTAGCAGCTCTGCTTCGTTTCGGTGCCGGTGAATGCAACCAGACTTCAAACTACCTTCGTTATATGTGTGCGTTATATGAATGCAATTGATATGTATGTGCTTGTGCATGACTAACATGCTTACGTTTACGAACATCTGAACGAAAAATTTATGGAAAGAATAACAATAATAAGTCGCATTATGGATGAGCTTCAGCATGAACATAGACAAAAAAAGAAGACGACGATGACGATGGCGATGATGATGAAGAAGAAGAAGAACTATCGCACAAATGGTACATTTCCGTTTGTTCAATTGAACCCGTGAGCATAAAAACGAATTACAAAAAAAATCGCCGATCAAAACGTAACATAGATTTGTCGGCGTAACATACCAGTGTACAATTTGTTCCGAATTGAACGAGTAACAAATAGGTGTTCCGCTTTGTTCGGCGACGTTTTTATAAGTCGTTTTTATGCGCACGGGTTCAATTATTATATTTCTTGTGTTCGTCTTTCGTCTGCTTTTGTGCTGTACTGACTGAGTGTATGAGTCCATGTTTCATGCTTCGATCTGTTCGTGATTCGTATTGCATTTTTATGGATTGTTTATTGCATTTGTTATGGCAAAGTTCCTACCTTGGAGTGTGTATGTCTTGTTAAGTACGTTCACGTCGGCATAATGTCGACGTGATCCCAAGACGTTTATCTATTGACTGTAATGAAAATTGAGTTCTAATCCATCAAGACGCTAACAAATTCAATTGTTTGGTTATATATTCTGTTCGTGGCACAATGTTTGCTTCATCGTCATCGCCAATGTCGTCGTCGTTGACAACAAGCGTTGCGATTAAGGGAATACACCCAAACAATGTATAGGTCCAACCAATTTTTATTGATGCGAGACCATTCGATTCAGAGTTAATGATTTGCTATTCCAAACACTCCCCACTCTAATATTACCGATAATTTTCTTTGATGGCCATAGCATTTGTATTGATAAAATTCTTTTTTTCTTCCTTTTCAGGTAAGCAAAAGACGATTTCGTGATCAACGAAAGAAAGTTCAGGTCAACTTCCTGCTCCAACAAAAGGAAAAAACTAAGTGCATTAATCAATGAGAGTTTGTAAGCGAATTTATGTAGAAAATTCAATCGATTACCATCTGCAACTCTCTACGGTATCAGGTTGAAACTTTTTCATCGAATCAGACGAGAGAAAAAAACTCGAAGAAAATAACCCGATAAATTATTAGCAAAGGGATTAATTATTTTCTTGTTTACTATTAAAAATTTTCAAATTAATATTTCGACGCCCACAGGAGTTCTCTATGGAAATGCACGTACATCGCCGACGAAACCAACACGAAATCCATCAGCTTCAAACGTTTCCTTAAAAGGGCGTCGAATTATTTACACACATTTTGATACATTGAGAGAAAGCAACTGAAAAAAAAACATCTACAACCGACCACACCTTTTTTTAACTTTGAAAATTACTAATTCGTACCACACTCACTCACACACACATTAAACTTTCCAACGCAGAACTTAGGTAATAATAATCTTTCGGTGCAACACACGCGAGATACACGAGATATTGCAATGCGATTTTCAGTTAACGTGCCGTATTATTTTCTTCAAATAGAGCATGCAGCTTGTGCTGTGTTGTGCGCGTTCATTTGGAATCAAGTACGAAACACAAAACGCAAAATATCAACTTTGCTTTGTAATTAAAGATATATCAGGCTAAATCTTATCGCCGGGGCTTTTGGTTGTGTTTCGTTTCGTTCAATTCAACTGTACAGTTGGCCAGAAAAATTGATTTTTCACACCATACACCAATGCAATGCACCTTCAATGGTTCAAGTGAATGTTTCATGATCAAAACTCATTTTGATTCAAGATAACATCCAATTTATACGACGGAGGTAGAAGAAAAAACATAAACACGTCGATTTCCCACTAGCCACTAAAATTGCTTCAATTCCTCGCTCAATTAAGAAAAACATTAACCAACGCGGACATGGGTTTTTCTTTATGATTTTTTTTTTCGTTTGTCTTGAAAATTCATTTTCGAACTGAGTGTGTTCATTGTAGTGTTCATCGCTGAATATAGCCATCGGTTGGATCGAAAGAACATTGGAATAAAGAAATAAAAATTCGATTTGAAAAGTGTTGAAAACTACAAGGCCATTTCAAGTATACACAACCAATAGTGAAGCGTTGAACATTTTCTTAATATAACTTTTTTTTAATTGAGAAAACTATCCGACGAGCAAAAATAGAGGAAAAGAGGTTAAAATCCAATAATATAATGTTATTCAATGTGGGAAAAAAAGTGCGCCCGAAGAGGGACTTGAACCCGCGACCCTTGGATTAAAAGTCCAATGCTCTACCGACTGAGCTATCCGGGCTTCATAGTTGAACGACGTCGAACATAGAAGCCCGGGCGCGTACGTTCTAACTAAACATTGCGTTGCTTATCATCATTCCGGCATAGCATGTGTGTTGCTATTACGAAATATTGCCAAATGTACAGCGTGCTGATGTGTCGAAATTTCATTTCAAGTGGCAACATTTTTTGTCACTTTTTCAAGCGAGATATTAAAATGTGAATAACAAACTATGATGAATTTTTTTCTGTACTAATGAAATTCTTCTGCGAAGTATCATTTCTTTTTGCGCGAAAACATAATTTTGTCATCAATGTGATAATGAGATTCAAATTCGATTTAATGAGCATTTTCCTACAACATCTCCATCGTTGTAAACTTTATGCAATATTCCCGGCGGAAATGAATAATTTACATTCCTTGTGTGCGACGTGCTCGAAAAAAATGAATAGTTCACAAAAAGTCTTCGAAATTACTCACGTCATGTAAATTTTCTGATTAAATGCATTACTCTGGCACGTTTCACATGACATATTTGCAAAGTTTTTGTCTCGGAAAATGATGATGAATTATTACGAATGATGTTTGTTTTTAAACTTAAGTTCAACTATTTCATTGGATGTATTAAAATGATAGTTTCAGTTAAATTATTTTCTTTGAAAATGTACAAATTGTAGAAATATGAAAAAAATCATTGATTAAGTTAGTGATCAAGTTCAGATAGCAATTAAGTTCATCTAGTGAGAAAGAACAAAACAATAAACGCGCCCGTGCTTCTATGTTCGACGCCGTTCAACTATGAAGCCCGGATAGCTCAGTCGGTAGAGCATTGGACTTTTAATCCAAGGGTCGCGGGTTCAAGTCCCTCTTCGGGCGCTTTTCTTTTTTTTATTTCACTCCAAATGAATTGAATGGACAAATGACAATAGCTCAGAATCGAATAAAAACACTTCTTTCATGATTTTTTTCGATAGGATTTTGCAAAATATCAATTGAAATTGATCAGAATATGTGAAAGCCACCTGATCAAGTTTTAGCTAGAGTAGAATTCAAAAAAGAAGTGCGCCCGAAGAGGGACTTGAACCCGCGCCCCTTGGATTAAAAGTCCAATGCTCTACCGACGGAGCTATCCGGGCTTCATAGTCGAATGGTGACGAACATAGAAGCTCGGGCGCGTTAATTTTTTTGTTCTTTCTCACTAGCTGAATTTTATTGCTAACTGAACTTGATCAATAGCTTAATCAATCATTTTTCTCATATTTTTACAATTTGTACATTTGGCGTCGAACATAGAAACTCGCGTGCATTCTAGCTGAACGTTGCGTTGCTTATCAGTGATATCACCAGTGATATCATGTAGCTATACAATCTAAGCTCAGCTCAACGACGAAACGTACCTCAAATGATCGTATATCACATCAGTTAGATCATATTTAATGGTTCTATCGACCGGTTTTTGAGATCAATTAACTCTATATTTGATAGAGATGATGAAACAATTCAAAAAAAAAGTTCTGTATTTTTACATTTTTCAGTTTAAACAGGAGTTAGGAGCATACTTTTAGCATGAATAAAAATAAAAGCATGCTTTTTCTATGCTGCCGTATAATGAAATTCTTTCTTCTTGGAAGGTTCATCGGTGATATCATATTTTGTTGATATGATCAATAGACATTGCCATCGTCGTTCAGCTGAGCTTTTTTTTTCTTCACTCTAGCTGAAACTTGATCAGTCAAGTTTTACTAGTTTTGACCATTTCAATTTATTTTTTGCAAACATTTATTGAATAAATATATTTCATATATTTCATAATAAGAAAACTCTTTTCAAGTACAAATTCATTAGATTTGAGCTAGCTGGAAAGGAAAAAAAAGTGGAGCGCCCGAAGAGGGACTTGAACCCGCGACCCTTGGATTAAAAGTCCAATGCTCTACCGACTGAGCTATCCGGGCAGATACCTATTTTGTGTGTGTATGCCTATTGGTGTCACACCACCTTCCAGTTGCGCATTGCATGTGTTGTTGAGCTTAGAGACAACATGAGATTCCATTGCCTCTTGCGCATCACCAACAGATATGTATGATCAGTTGAACGACGTCGAAACACGTCTATTGATCATGTTTACAAAATGTGATATCACTGACGAACACATGTGTTTAACGATGTGGTATCGATCGACCATGTGCCTTGAGCAATTCGATACCGTCGTTTCTATTTTATGCTCTGAATTGATTCGATTCGAATGAAATGATCTTTTCATTGGAAAAACGCATTTTTGACCGTAAAAATTTACACGAATCGATTGAGAATTTTCATACTCTGATTTATTTTGATTGAATTTCGATCAATAGAATGTTTCTCAGAAAAAAATGGAATATTTCTCTGTTAATAGAGAATCTATCAATCTATCTGGCTGCAATATTTATTCGGCTGCGGTTTATTCATCATTAATCACATGTGGTGGTTTCATTTGGGCGAACAGAATATTTAATTTGCAATCTCATCACAACGAGAAATTCGAATTTTGAAAATGAACATTGAAAATTTGCTCCATTGAATAGCCGATCAAAGCACTATTTCAAATCGAATGACGAGCATGCGGTCAACCTGTGCTCCTATGAACAAAACGCGCTATCATTTGATAGTTGCGATTCTGAGTGAGAATATTCCTGAATATCTTTAGACATAATGCCCGGTTAGCTCAGTCGGTAGAGCATGTGGCTCTTAACCACAGGGTCGTGGGTTCGAGCCCCACATTGGGCGCTGATTTTTTTTTTCATTCTCTTTCAATAATTTGATCGAGACTTTATATACAGATTGGACTTTATATTGAATTATGCATCAAACGATTTTTTCAATTTTTTAGAGAAAAAAAAACATAAATGATAAGTATGATACAAAACCGAATATCAATGAAATGATAAAAAAAAAGAAATAAAAATGGAAAAAATGCAAAAAAATCAGCGCCCAATGTGGGGCTCGAACCCACGACCCTGTGGTTAAGAGCCACATGCTCTACCGACTGAGCTAACCGGGCATTATGTCTGAAGATGTTCAGGAATATTCTCACTCAGAATCGCAACTATCGAATGATACCATGTTTTGTTCATAAGAGCACAAGCTGACCGCATGCTCGTCATTCGATTTGAAATAGTGTGTGTATGCCTATTGACGTCGAACATAGAAGCTCGGGCGCATACTTTCTAGCTGAACGTTGCGTTGTTGAGGAATCGCAGCTATCGAATGATGAAATCACATACACGTGTTCTTAGCAAATGCTCTTCGTCTCTTCCATCTCTTTGGATCGTTTTGAATTACATCGATTGACGACGATATATTCATGAACATTTACACACAATTCGAACTTTGATTTTGTTCTTGATTGAAAATGCATCATGTAATACAATCCAAACAATTCACCCATCGTCGTACTAAGTATAATACAATGCACATTGCACACGGTATCTTCCGAATGAAACAAGAAGCATGCGAATTGCATCATCTTTTTCCTGTCTGAATCAATTTCTTTGTGTCTTATTTGCTAAGTGTTGCTTTGCCATTAACCGAGAAAACTAATGAAAAGTTCATTTAGCAGGGGAATAAACTATGAAGTCAAGGCAAGGCAAGTCGTGCAAGCAGAAAATGTGTGCGAATGAAAGTGCAAAAGAGAATCATGCACACTTACATCTGTATATATGTACTATAAACAACAAACCTCGTTAAAATCAGGGAAAAGAGATTGCGTTGTCGAAATAAAATGCTTTCCCCGTAACCATGTCTATTTTTGTAATTTATCACCCAAATATTTTCTCTCTCTCTCTCTCTCTCTTTCTTTCTCATTCTCGGTTTCCTTGAAAAGGTTTAGCACATGCATCATACGTACATTTTGTCGACAAGTAGCGCTATATTTTTATCCTGTCTCTCACACACTTTCTCTCACTATCCATGCGAATAAAGCGTAACCATGCCATTCGTCAAAGCGCTTGATCCCAAAATAAAACTATTGGGTGTATTTCGTTTCCATTTCCATTTCAACGATGTTTGTTTTCAACTACGGGATTTTCGATGTTCTCTTTTGGGATAAGCAATTTTCCAGAACAAACACACTCACTCACACACATGGTGAAATGAAGCCATTGAGAAGCCACCTCCAACATCATCGAACACCTAATGAAATTGAGATCAAGACAAATATCGTATATTTTTCGTTTGTTTTTCTGTCTTCGTTTCGAAGGGTGCAAAGAACCCTTACTCCGAAAACGAGCGAAATAAAAACTTCTGTTGCAAAATGCATGAGCGTGTGTTGGTTGTGGTTTCAACGCTGGGTACGCGTGATGAATAAAATGTTGTTACTCAATTTCGAAATGTTTTGATTGAAGTTTTGCGCAAAAAAGGCGACGTGTTAAAGTTCAACAAATATAAATTGCTTATTTTGCACCACGGTAAATGTTGCATGCAACCGTATGCCAACACGAAAAAAAAATTGCGCCAAAATAACGCATGAACACTGTCTATCTCCCTACAACTCCATATCTTATCAAGAGGAAAAATAGCGCGCCGAATGAGGAGAGGGAGAGATGTCAGCTTTGCATTCGACACCATCGAAATGCGACAGTGGCGCGCACGAATGTACTACTCAACGCACGAATTGCCACACTGCGTGAATGGAGTAGCAGTAGCGAGCAGCAACATCATAGCAGGCGATAAACAAATAAACATAAATAAAAACATTCAATGTGATATTAGTGTTCCGCATTGGCATCTCTCTGGAGACAGAGCATATTTTTCCGTTTTATTTGCTTTTGTACACATCCCTCCTCCGTTTGTACACGGAATAGAAGAAGAAAAAAAAAATGTGTGCACCAAACCGTTTTCCACATGTGCGTGTTTTGCAAATATTATTGTTGCCGTCTCGCAAAAACCCACATCGTTTTCGGTTTTGCCGTTTTAGTTTTTATGGAGCACACACATACAGCCATTATCCAGCCGCTGCATCCACCACATTTTCGCAAAACGGGAAGTTTTTGCTCCATTGCTTTCCTTTTCCACCGAATATTGTAGTGTACACAACACACTTGACATTAGATAAAGTGTTTGCTACATGTTTAGAATGCAACCCAACCAATTTTATAATCGAATGAAACGCCCCAACGAACGATACAATTTTTTTTGCCTTCTACTTCCTCGAGTTATATTCGAACTCGCCCGGATATGATTGCATCGTGTGTCGTTGGAGTATGGCAGTTGGAGCATGGCATTACCAATGGAAATGCGCCCGTTTAACAGGGACACCACGTACAATCAAATGAGATCGTTCACGAATAAATAAGAAGAAAACTGAAAAATCATACACATGGCTCCATATTATAGGCATATTATGGGTCTGTCTTTTACGATAAACTTCCTTCTTGTCATTTTATAAATAGCAACCAGTTCACTGAACTTCGAGTCGAGAGTAAAAAAACATGATGAAAGAAGATGGAAAAAGCAACCCCATCTCAATGTTGGTTCCAACTAGCTTCTTTAACTCGTTGTGCTCGCTTCGAGAGACGCCAATCACATTTCCACAATTCTGTACGCTTTTTTATGCGAAAATTATTCGATCACAATCAAAATTACAATATCATTCAGAAAGCATATTTTATGAAGAGACATTTCTCCTCAGGATTATTGGGAAAAATGAAAATGCATGCGTTTGACAAAAAATGAGCACACAACATCGTACACAGAATTCCGTTGCAAAAATGAAAACAAAATGAATTAGAGGAAAAACTCGAATGTTATCCCGAGTTAAACAAAACACTAACACATTCGAATACACTATTCTTTATTCAACAGCATTTGATATACAGTTTTTGAGTTAAAAAACAAAAAACAAAAACTAAATCGTTTTCTATGAATTTCCAAAGTAATTTGGTTGAAATAGAGTCTGCTTTCAAAACGAAATTTCTTCAAAAGCGATGTCATCGTCGTGGTCGGCGGCGGCGGCATCATCTGCATTATATGTGTCGATTAAATCAGTAACTGGATAATCTTCGTCGCATCATGAGAATGGCACATCTAATTCGACACTATTTGTCGGTGCCGTTGAAACTTGAACAATTTTCAAAAATATCAGCAGCAACAGCAACATTTTGATAGTCAATGAATTAAGCGAATACATTTTCGACTGGATTAAATGCCCTTGAATCTTGTTCTAACCATGCCACTCGACTGAGTGGATTGTGCAAAAGTGTAATTAGTTTTGATCGAGGTTAAAAAACCGATGAAATTCACAAAATGATACAGACCCGTAATATTATCTGATAAAATGAACCATAGAAAACACATTTACGTGATAATCGTCAGCATGTTGACACTAGATAACTACTTCTTCGTGGGATAAAATCTTTACGACGATTATCGTGTTGGTTTTAAATTTACGAACTAAGTCGACGTTAACGTCAATTATACGCACAACACTTATAATGATAGTTACTATACGATAATAAATGGGTTTCTTTGGCAAACACAAGAGCCAAACACGCAGACACACAAAAGGCGATTATTATATCTTCTAAACCGCAAATGGGAAGGTGATACATACTATATATATATATATATATATCGAAGTGGTCATTGAGCTGCTATAGAATCAGAGCAGCACATAAACCAATATCGTAAAAATGTTTCGCGTAACTCGAAACCACCACTGCAATTTGTATCGAAGGTAGAACAAAAAAAAATTCCCAGAGCATCAATTCAACAAATGTTTTTTTTTTCTTTTTCTCTCACAACCTCTCTCTCTCTTTCAATATCTCTCTTTCTCTCTCTCACACACAAATCGATGCGTTCGAAAAGCGACGACAGAAACCGATATCTATTTGCCATTAAGCAGCTTTGGCATAAAAAATGGATGAAAGTCTAGTGCATGCATCGGTTATTTGACAAAAACGTGTTTCACGTGCAACCCTCCCATAAATATAGCTTTATTTGTGTGTGTGTTTTTTTTACTGTTTGTTGTTAAACAAAAATCTATATTGATGGCATTTTTGTGACTTTGTTTACGTTTATTGCAAACCATACATTCATTCGGCGGAAAAAATATCTCGTCCAATATTTATGAACCATAAATATATGTCTATATATAAATATCGGGCCGTTATGATAAATTCAATGCCATAAACACGTTGAATCGGTCCCCAATGCAAAATCTTTGATTTAGCGCCCCGTCTGCAATCGACCAAAAATGAGCACGTTCAATTTCCAATGTCTCAATCGCATGTGCTTTTGTGCGGATATTCTAAATTTATAAAGTCGTAAATATTCGCCTATCGCGATTTTTATAGCCTGTGTAAATTTCCGGAAGGTCATAAAATGAAATTTATCGAATTTTTAATAATGTTAGAAAAACAAAAGGCTCGTCTTAACACACACTTTTTTGAATTCCATGTTAGTCAGCCGGTGGGATGTGACAAGGAACGGGAACAGTTGACAAATAAAATGCAAATTTTTATGTGTTTCTATACAGGAATAACATCTATTTCGATCAATTCTAATCGATGTTGTCTTTTTTCTTCTCTTTTTCTCTCTCTTACAGAAAGTCGACCCAGAGCTGATTTTCACGAAACAAGAGCGAATCGGAAAGGGATCATTCGGTGAAGTTTTCAAAGGAATCGACAATCGAACACAGCAGGTATGGTGTTAAACAATTTAATTAAAATCCAAGATATGCAAATGTTCCAATATAGCGTCATCGAACTTTGAGTGTGTCGAACATGCACAAACTATTTGCACCCATTTGCAATCACAATTTAATTGAGTCAGAATTCAGTTCTCAAGAGAAATGCTGTTTGCCATGTCAAATATGTACATTCGCAATCTGTGCATGTTGTCACTCTTGACTGTTCGCTTGGCATGTATTTTCGAGCACAACAACCAAGAAAAACATGTACACGCAATGGGATGGAATTTGTATTCACTTTGATTACACGTTGTTGGAAAATCTGTCCGAAGGCATTCGGTTGGTACGTAAAAGTGAAAATGAAATAATTAAATTTAAATTGCATTTTCAGGTGGTAGCCATTAAAATCATTGACTTGGAAGAGGCCGAAGATGAAATCGAAGATATACAACAGGAAATTATGGTGCTATCACAGTGCGACTCGCCGTTCGTCACAAAATACTATGGGTCCTTCCTCAAGGTAAAGGCTAAATATTGACACTTGCAATTACCGCCTACTTTTTCTAACGTTGATTTCTGTTTTCATTTGCTGTCGCATCGTCTATAGGGTACGAAACTCTGGATTATCATGGAGTATTTGGGTGGCGGATCAGCGTTGGATCTTATGAAGGCTGGTTCATTCGAGGAAATGCATATTGCCATTATATTGCGTGAAGTTCTCAAAGGTTTAGATTATCTGCACTCGGAGCGTAAATTACACAGAGACATAAAGGCTGCCAATGTGTTGCTCAGTGAAATGGGTGACGTGAAACTAGCTGATTTTGGTGTGGCGGGTCAACTCACCAACACCACATCCAAACGGAATACATTTGTTGGTACACCATTTTGGATGGCACCTGAGGTTATCAAACAGTCGATGTACGATTCGAAAGCTGACATCTGGTCACTGGGCATCACAGCGATCGAATTGGCCAAAGGTGAACCGCCCAATTCTGAACTACATCCGATGCGTGTACTGTTTTTGATCCCGAAAAACAATCCACCGCAATTGACCGGCAACTATACAAAGTCATTCAAGGAATTTGTCGAAGCTTGTTTGAATAAAGAACCGGAAAATGTAAGTTGTTCAAGTGAAAATTGCATCTGAACTTAGGCAATTTTTGAACTTAAATTCATATTAATCGTGGTTTTTTACTTTGAACGTTTCGCAGCGACCGACAGCTAAGGAGCTTCTCAAATTTCAATTCATCAAGAAAGCCAAAAAGAATTCGTACCTCATCGATTTGATCGATCGATATAAAAAGTGGAAAACGCAGAAAGGCGAAGAAAGCGAAACAGAATCGGAAAATTCAGATTCGTAAGTATTTTTTTACGTGCCATATCACAACGTTCATAGTATTTGTACGAATAATTTTCACTAATACCTAAATGTGTGTGTGTGTGCGTTTTAATCTTAAAGTGAGGAATCAAAGCCAGACAGTGACTTAGACGAGCCATGGATAATGACGGTGAAAGGAAACAATTTCAATAATTCAAATAAACAGGGCGCTGCCATATTGAGTGGTGACGATGCCATTCTGTCAACATCACCATACAAACACAACGGTTCGAGTAATTCATTAACTAGGGATTCAAATCTAAATCATTACAAAGTGAATCAGGTTAGTTGGCACAGTCGAGCGCAGCATAACAATATTAAATGCAATTAAAAATGCGACCAATGGTATTGATGATGACGGCATTTTCTTCTTGTTTTTTCTGTCATTTTTCAAATTGAATCAATAAAGCAGTCAAGGCCTTCAGCGACAACAACCGCAACTCCGATTACAACCAATGCTGTGTCGCATACGATATCGATAGAAAATCATGACAATAGCAAATCTATCAATCTGTCACAGTCACCCAACCACTCGAAATCGATTCCATTGTCGCCGCAAAAGGAGAAAGACAAGCACGAACGACACAAGAAAGACGACAATGACGGATGGGAATACGATCAAGACACGAAGGATAAGGAGCGAGAGGAACGAGAGCGCGAACAACAGGATCGAGAAAGAGAAAGAGAGCGTGAACAACGGGAACGAGAAAGAGAAAGAGAGCGCGAACGGGAACGGGAACGGGAACGCGAGAGAGAACGTGAGAGAGAGCGCGAAAGAGAAATTTTACGTGAAAAGAAACAACAACAGGTAAAAGTTCAAAATTCTCCAGAAAAATTTGGTTTTCTTCTAACAAATCATCATTGCATGACTCAATTACAAATGCTCGACTAACGCATCATATTAACTCATTCCTTTCACTCCACCCAGGCTGATCAACCATCGTCAAAAAGCGATGAAAGACGATCGTCGAGTCTGCGACGCGAGAATCGTGACAGTGTCAAGGAAATTTCCCAAAATGGCAACAATGGAAATGTGTCATCTAGCAAGAGTATCACAAACATTGCCCCATCAACACCGCAGAAAGCTGGTCGCATGTCAAATGGCAATATGAGCAGTAGCAATGTGAACAGTGTTATATTTCCGCTTCTGTCGGATGTAAGTGTTCAACCGAAATTCTAACTCTCTCTCTCTGTCGTTTTTTGTTCATCGTTCGATCTCCTGCAGTAGTAACATTTTTGAATTTTCCCATTTTAGATTCAAAAGAAGTATCATTACTCTGGTAAAAATGCATCAACGGTGGATATCATCGATCTGCAAGCCGCATTCGAAATGGCCGAACGAAGCTGTCCAGGCATTAGTGATTTATTCGTAAAGGAAATTATTCACAAATTAATACCTGGCTATTCGGAGACCCGAATCAATACGCTTATTGAGAAAGTTTTGCGGTAGGTAAGTTTTTAATCATTCGACTAACAAGCACTCCGACACTTACTTGGTGATGGTTGCAAACGATGTGATTTCGGGCACACTAAAAAGGCATAACATTCAACATTTTCTTATATATATTCATAAATCTATGCTAACGTGCTAATGAATTTCATTTTCTTCGTTCATTCAACAGGAAAAATCTACAAAGAAACAACTCAAATCACTAGGCTTTTCCTTGTTTTGAAATTGTATTTATCTTCGTTTTTGTTTGAAATATTGTTGTGTAATATAGATAAAGAAGAAAAATGTGCATCAACATCCGTCATGTATCCTTGACATCTTCAAGATAATCAAAAAAAAAGAAGCAAAAAAGAACAAGAAAGAAATCACAACCTCCCCACTACACCTAAATAGATTTTATCGTTTCATTGATGAGTCAATCTGTTTGGGAGAATTTTCATTGGATAAAAAAAACAGAAGCAGCAGCGCCACCAGAGAGGCCAACATTGATTTATTTGAATTGTGTGAAACGATGATATATTTTTCCTAAATGCAAAACTACATTTAAAATACTATCGTCAATAAAATAGAAAAAGCAAAACAGAAACAGACAAAATAAGCATTGAACATACGCAAGAGAGAAATGTAGCAGAGCAGATGGCTAAAACTGGTTATTTTTTTAAACTGACTTAACACGAAATAGCGTGTAGAAAATACAATTACACTTGACACTTGAATTTAAACATTTAAATGAATAAATAGACATCAAAAATTTAGAGCCCAAACAAATATTTAACGACACAAGAAAAAACTATTAAACTAAAGGCAAAACATTTAAATACATACATGAACAAAATCAATAAGAAAAAAAAACAAAATTCCACCAAACATTCAAGAGCAAGCATTGAAGTTGTTGAGAATTATTATTACTATTATTATTATTATTATTATTATTATTATTATAAAAAAAACATTATTATTATTATTATCATTGATAAAGTTATATCGCATAATTCTTTATTCAAAAAAGCAAAAACAAACAATACACACGAACACAACACAAGAAACACAATAAATAGTTAATTTGTTTTCTTTCCTTTTTTCATTAATTTGTTGTATAGAAAATGACGAAGATGTAGTGGGGAGTAATAAAACGTGAAAATTGTGAAATGATGTTTAAGTAAACGCGCGATCCGAAATGATTCGGATTGATGACGTACGTAATGTGTGTACTTGAACACTCCAATGTTGAATTTTTCGAAATGATTGGAGTAGCGATAAATATTACACAAAACAAAATTAAACAATCCCCAAAAAATATTTAATTTTGAAGCCATTTAGCAAAAGGAATAAAAAAAAGAGAAAATGATATAGTTTAGAACATTTATAGCTCAGCTGGAAGAGAATTTGCGGAGTTGAATCGCGATGTGAGATGCGTGTCGGAGATGCGTGAGATTTTTCAGTCAGCACACATTGGAAATAATGTGTTTTTTAGTCTTTCTCTCAAGCCAGGGACCGAATGGTGTGTCATATAATAAGGAACATGCAGGATTTATAGTCACAATTTTTTTTAGACAATTTATATCAAAACTTTATCTATATCAAGTAAATCGACTCTTTTGGCTGAACAAAAGAGTTTACTCTTTGACACTTGACTTGAGTGTCATCTGCTCCACCATTTAAATACAAACGATTCACCATCGCCACGTCATGAGCTCACATCCTGATTTTAAACGCCGCTCATTTTCAATCCAGTACAATTTTCTGTAATATTCAAATGGAATATTTTAAATGGAAACTACACCCACTCCTCCTCAACACACACACACAAAACACACACATGGACAACATTTTTCACTATTTTAATTCAACGGTAAAAATGGAATATATGATTCAAGAAAATAGCTACTATTATTATTATGTATTAATGTAAAATAGACAGAAACTGAGAAAGAATTAAAATTGAAATGAGAGACAAAAAGAAATAAATAAATAAATAAAACAAAAACAATTTTATGAAATCTAATGGCTGGCTTTTATTTCAAACAATTTTACTTTTTTTAGAAATTAATTTGTGTTTTTTACAGACAAAGGTGATTGAGACAACAGACAAACATGATGGATGAGAAATAAGAAATTCTTACTGAGAATACATGCTAATTTCTGTTTCCATTTCCACAAAATGAAAGGAAAAATTATTTAAAATTCTGATTTACAAAAATGCATCACCAATTGGTAATTCAGTTTATTATTGAAATATTTAGATGTTTCATCATTCATCAACCGATGCTATATGTTGGTGCATCAAGCAAAGATTTAACTCCCCATGTTTCGTTGTTGTCAATCAAGACAGTTCATGTATGCCGGCGTTCAGAACACCTGAAGGTTCAGTCTTGAAATTCGACCGTATTCTATGTGACGTGCCATGCACTGGCGATGGAACAATGAGAAAGAATCCGGACATTTGGCATTTTGGCAACGCATTGAATTTGCATGGTACTCAGTATCGCATTACAATTAGGTGGTCGTTCGACGGCTGGTTATTATGGACAGGACGAAGCGCATTTAGAAATTCTCGATGAAATGGCATTGCCTTCTATTAAAGCTTAATTCGGCAGTACTGAGAACATTGTTTCGTCCATGACAATTCTCCTACTCACAAAAAACTCAAAGTTAAAATTTTGGCCACGAGAGGTCAAGATAAGCGGTCCAATCCTTGGAACGGACAAAAAATATCTGTTTTGGCTTTGCCGTGGTTAAAATAGGTTTACTGTCAATTATCTGTGTTTATATCAACACAACTGTAGTCAAAATGAAGCTAAAATGTTATATGTGTCCTATTTGTTTCGAGAATAAAAACGAGATTATTAAACATTTGAAAAAACAACATTCAATTAAAGAAAGAGTGCATTCAATAAAGTGTCCAGTCGAGAGCTCAAAGTGTGAAAAACAATTTACTACGTTCAACGGGTTGAAAAAACACATTGAAAAATGCGTCCAAACTACAACAGAGGACGTCGATCCAGAAATACCGCAAAAAGCCATTGCTAAAGAACTTGAAAAGTTAAATTTACATTCACAAAGTTTTCAATCAGATGATATTGAAAATGTTTGTAATAGCAAAATCACAGATAAAATATTTTTGGCTTCTAATTATGATGATTCTATCTCGGAAAAGTTATCATTGCAAAGCGACGAGGAATTCGTATTTAACGCAAGCAGTTTTAAGAGCTCAAGCGCTGAAAATGTAGAAAGGGGACCGTATGTTTTTGAATCGAGTGATATTATTTCAGATGAGAAGCACCGCACAAAAATAATTGATTCACCGACGTTGGTGAATGAATTTATGAAATCAGTGGTCGAACTTGGTGGTAATCAAAAAGTAACAAATCAAATATTCCAAATTGGAGAGAATTTATTAAAACAAATGAAAGAGTTTGAGATTGTGTCATCAAAGTATTCACGAAAATCGCACAAGTCCTGAGGAGATTTTACATTTGCTTCGACCTTAAATCATCTTAAAGCATTCAATTCCACCTATAAACGTGGACTCAACTGCCAAAATTCACATTTTCAACATCTTCAATTTTTATGAAATGCCGTTTATCTTCACAATGAACACGATCAAACGACATTTTCGTGCCAATTTTCTGTATCACAAATCGGTTTAATATTAAAGATCCTTGCTTTCACTGGTGGAAGCTGGTGGAATAAAACTGTTGCGGCATTCGAATGAGTAAATGACTTTGACAGCTATAGTTTGTTTTGACGTTTCTGCCACTGAGTGGCGTTTTAACCACCATAAAGACAAAATATGTAATTTTTGTCCTTTTCGAGGATTGGACCGCTTATCTTGACCTCTAGTGGTCAAAGTTTTAACTTTGAGTTTTTTGTGAGTATGCATACTGAAAGAAGAGTGCGTGAATTTTCGGGATAAATCGATGTGCCCGGGCTTGAACTTGAATGAAAATGAGCACAATATACAGATATATTATGAATAATGGTTTTTGTCCATGGGTGTTGAATTTCATTCAACGCCACTAAGCTGTAGACATCTCTCTCCGGCTATACAGCAAACAACAGAACCAACACTGAACATGAAAATGACATGTTCAATTGTGTTTGTTTCGTAAGTTTGAACTGTGCCGCTACAAGAGGTCACTTTTGTCGTTTCTTGTTGTTATTTTACATGTAAAATCAATGGTATTGGACGAGGATGTTTTTGTCCTTTTATTTTCTTTCTCTCTCTTTGTTGTTGTCCTAAATGCTAGTGTAAATGTAATGTATGTGAGGTACCAGAAAAATACACTATTCGAGGTTTTGGCCAAGATAAAATGCCATTATTTTGGAAAAATAACCCAAAAGAACCCTCATTTACCCAATATTTTAGTCAAAAATCAAATTTTTCATTTTTCTGCATTTTGTCTTTCTGTGTTTTTTTTTCTGCGTTTTTTTCTGCATTTTGTCTTTCTGCGTTTTTTTCGGCGTTTTTTATTCTACGTTTTGTCTTTCTGCGTTTTATACGGGAATCAAATATTTGTTTTCTTTGTTTTGATCTATGAGATAATACATAATTTCTCCATATGAATTGTCTTCATTGTCCACATGAATCGATTTATTGTTTATCTTTCGAATGGCTGACTGGATCTGTGGCGCCGTTCTCTTCTTAGCTACAGCACGCTTTTGTTTGCGCACACAATTCACTAAATTATTTGAAAAAAATTTGGAATAGTTATTTTGCCAGTATCTGTCGTGCGTTCAATAATGTTTTCGACTGCCGGTAGTTCTTTCTCTTGATTACAGGTAAATTGAAATTCTAGGCCATTATTCTCTGTCGTTGCTTTGACATCAATGCTTTGAATTTCCATTAGTTCATTTTCTTCAAAATTAACGAAATTTTCAAATTCAAATTCTTCATTTTCAACTTGTGTACTGTCAATAGAGCGCTTTTTCCGTTTCACTGGCACTGGCACTGCGACTGAGTTTGGAATATTTATTTTCGGCATTCGACCAGGATTTGCGTAGTGTCTACTTCTTACGTACTTCCTCTTTACGCCGGGCCCCTGTTTTCTTTTTGAATGAGAGCGTCCAATGTGCCCATTCAAAGCTGCTTGGCTTTTAAAATCATTTTTTTACATATCCTGGATATGTGCACCGATATATTCCATTTGGCTGGATTCCAGTTGAATCATTGTACGGGTCAGAGTGCGAGAGGGTCATTTCCGAATTGTCACTATCCAAGGCATCCGAAGCTTTTGCTTTGCGTTTACTCATAATAAAGGGGAACTTGGTACACAGATGATAAATTCACATTGCTGCACAAACACACTTTAAACTGTTAGATATTTAGCACGGAATATATTGCTTTTGCTCTTCTGCGTGCCATAGGAGGCATTTCATGTTCATATATCGGTCCATATTTGCAAGAAGCGTGCACTAATTCAAATAATTTTGGAAATTGAAAAAAATGTCCTCTGTGTTAATCGGGCTTGGAACCGTCACTCCTCCCTTGAAGAGGGAAGGGGGCCACATTACGTTTTTTTTTGTTTTTTTTTTGTCTAGTACATTTTCCCTAGAATGATTTTTTTGTTTTTTTTTTTTGTATTTTGTCTAGTGCATTTTTCCTAGAATGATTATTTATTTTTTTTTTTTCGATTTTCTTGTAGCTCTTTTCAGCCTTTTTTTGTTAGGTCGAGACCAATTTTCTATTTTTTTTATTTTTTTTGGTGAGGGGAGATTGTTCTTGCATCATAAATTGCTTCAAGGTATTGGAATATTCTTTCGTTGATTCTATTGATGAAAGTGCATTCGCATTCACATTTTATGGATTGTGTACTCAACATAATTCTAATCGTTGGCTTGTCTAGTTATTTTGTCTTCGTCGATAAAAAGTATGAACGTGTCTTCGCCTAGTATGTTGAACGTGTCGTCTCCGTTTGGTGCGTCGAACGAGTTGAGCATGCTCGGTGTGGAAATGTTCCATCAATAATTCGTTTGTTTGAAAAAAGCGAACACACATACGCCAATGGTAACACGATCGTATGTGATTTTGTATTAATAGGAAATCGCAGCTCGAAATTCCACATGACGTGCACCTGCATGAGAGTTGACGGTAGCCAAATATTCACTGGATAAGTGTATGCGTATTTTGCCTAATTTCCAGAACACAGGCGGATTCTTTGTGGTTGCGCTAACAAAGAAAGGGAACGAAAACCAAAAGAATGCCAGTGATGAACAGCAGCCAGATGCTCCGGCTAGAGAAGTGGAAGAGAAACGCGTTCCATGGGGTCAACAAAGCAAAAAACGACGCATTTATGGCTGCAAAGAAGATCCGTTCGTATTTTTCACGGAAGAAGAACCAGTATGGCAAGGAATTCAATCATTCTTCGACATTGATAACGACAAGTTGGACGCGTTCAAGCCAACGCAATTGTTGAAACTATTCTGAAAATACAACAGATAATAACACTACAAAGGGCGGCAACGACGTGATAATTACCAATGAGGACAACACTTCACAGGAAGATATCAACGATGATTTAATCAATTGAAACCAGAAACAGTTGTTTTTCTTGCTTTCATTTATTTTATAAAAATAAAATTCTTCCACATCGTTGTTTAACAAGAGAACCGTTTGTTTTTATCTTCAAATTCATTTTCTTGGGGATCGCATTTCTAGCTTAAACGGTTTTTAATGAGTTGTTCCCTATTCCTATAAAATTGAATGCGCATCGGATGTGGAAGCAACTAGTAGGCTTTCTTACTCGAGCACTAAGTGAAACTACTCACTGTTTACTTGGAGCCGACTCGGATCAGAGTAAGTTGGACGAGCAACTGATCCAACCGAGTCAACTCCAAGCGAATTGCACATTTCATGGTAGGCAATTTTTTTTCGCACGTAGTCTAAACGCTCTGTCAATGCCTTCTAACTATTTTCATCGTAATAATCATCATCATCATCGTGTATTATAATCAGATCTGGTGAAGAATTGTCAACTTCAGCTCTTTTGTTAGGTGGGCTGTCCCCATCGCCACTGTTATCGTCGGTTTCGTCTTTATTTTGATCTTCATCAGGGTGCAGATAATATTCGTTTGGAATTCCTTGTTCCTCTGAATAATTTTGATTGTTTAAACCTTCGGATATGTTATCGATGCTGGCTGGAAGACTCATATCCATATCGTGGCCAAAGGAAACTGACGGATAGCTTTCAGTTTCGTACTCGAATGGTTCTTCACCAGTGTCATCTGGTTCCTTACCAGCGTCGTCTGATCCATTTGGTTGAGCATTTGGAAAAATTTCTTTTAAATGCTGGGCCACATTAGATATGGATACTCCGTCTGTAGATGGAAAGAACGAACCGAATTTATCCTTGACGTTTTTGATGTGTGTCTCGACTTCCTGAAAAAGAGAGAGCTTGCAATAAATAAAATGGCTATAAATTAGAAGTCGAGTTGGTTACCTTGTATGCAACGGAGAGTAATCTTTTCTTCTTGCTTTTCTACGCTTCCTCGCGACAAGTTTTCTCTGAATACAAGTAGCAGTTTCCATACGATACCTCGGATTCACGATGATCTCCGAAGCAAACAACAGTTGCTTTCTCGTTATTATCGTCCCAATGTATTAATTTGGCTGGCCACATCGGAAATTGTTTTATCTTTGCGAAAAGCAACAGATGTGGGCTATCACACACTTCTTCGAAGAAAATTGCTGTTTCGCCCACCAATAGACCATGACTTGAAACAGCTGTAGCGTTCTTTGATGTATTCGGCTGCGTCTTCGCGCTAAGTTATGAAGATTTGAGATGCCGTAGCTACTTTGTTATCACACTTTCCCATGATCTTGCTCTAGTGATTTGCTTTTATAATTATAATCGATTCAGGTAAAACAATGCTTCAACTTAGACTGGTGTATGTGTATAACTTTGTCCAAGAACATCGTCAAACACATATAACAATGCAGGAGGCCAAAGTTTCTTGTTTTCGTTTGGATTCACAACTTCGTTGGCATACGATTTCACAGGCCACTCAAACACTCGGCTTGACCAAATTTCATCTTCCATGTCAAATAATGTATTGTTGTTTGATAACATTAAGCAGGAAGAATCATTCAGTTGTTGAGCGAATCCATACTTTCTGTTTACGAATGGTCGTTGAGCAGCTGTGATTAAACGGAACGTTGAATCGTTTTTTTTCGATTTAATACATTCGTCAAAAATAAAGAAATTTTTGCTGATAAAATCTTGGAAATGAAAATTTCCAGAATCTTCTAGATTTTCAATAGTTCCGTGAGTCTCATGTAGTGCAGCGATCATATCATCAATGTATGATTTCCCGGAATAAGCATCACCGTGCAGGATCCAAATGGTTCGTTTTTTTTGGAAGTTGCTTTGTGATGACGTCATGCAATTCGTCTAAACGATACACCATATAAATAAGTTGGTGTCTTTCAACAATTCGTCGATTCCTTCGTAAATGTCACGTTGCAATGCAAAATGTCGATAAAAAAACATATGAGACAGTGTTTTCAAGTCCAAATCGATTTGCACAAACTAAATTGTAATTACCTGCTCGTTTTCCACCAAATTGACAAAAAAATCTTCAAATAGGTGTATGGATGTAGCTTGATTCATTTTGTTAACTGTCTGTGGCATTCGCACCAAAGTCAGCTGGGAAAAATGGTTTATTTTTAGTTCGCGATAGTAAAACATCGAGCGGAGATTACGTTCTTTCTTTATTACATAATGTAAGTTAGATTAATGGACTTGCTCATGTTCGTAATTTGTTTCTGTTTTTCAAGTCTAGACATCATTTAACTTATGATATTTCTGTGTGTGTATTCAACAGAACGTAGTAATTCATTATCAAATTCGACGTCACGGCGAAGACGCATTCTTTTCGATCGATGATCAAAATGCAGTGCATGGTTTGGACGAGTTGATCAAACGGTTGCAAAAGTCCTGGGATGGATTAGTAACAGAGTTGGTGGCGATTCCATTAAAAGGTTCATTGCGGCCAGCTGGGTCTCGTCAAAATGGTCGCATAACACTACTCCATCGTGCGATCAATGAGAGTGATGTTAAGCTTGTGGAGGCAATGTAACAATCCAGCCATCAAAGAACACCGAATGCCAAAGATAAAGATGGTCGAACTAGCATACACTTGGCATGTCGTCTTACAGATAATGCTGAAAGCATCTTAGAAAAACTCATCAGCTGCGATGATGTGAAGGTCAATTGTCACGATTTAGAGGGAAATGCACCATTGCATGTAAGACGAACTATTTCCAATTTACTGATCGTTATTTTAAAGATGAAATGCTTAACTAAAAGACATATTCGTTCGTTATTCAAAAAGTATGCATGCCGAAAACAGTCAGTATCTTTGATTCAGAAGCTCATCGATGCTGGGGCGTATGTTATTGTTCGAAATATAAACACAGGACGAGTACCTTTTCATGAAGCGGCTAGAACCGGCAATATCGATGTGGTTAAACTGCTACTTAAACAAGGTATTCCACACTTACCGCGTACATCAAAATCTGAAACACCTGCTCAACTTGCCAGAAGAGGTGTTCATTCGGAAACTGCTGAATTTTTGGGTAAAATTGTGGCAAAATTGATTATATAAAGCTATTATGGTTGCTAGGGGAATATCACGCAATTTTTATTCGCAAAACTTATTTCTATCTCATTTATTTCATTAAAATCTAATGAAATCTAAGCTATTTCAAATATTTCGCAAAATCTGTATTATTCACTCATATTCACCATGTGCTGACGTCATTACTGCTTCAAAAATGCTGGAAGTGGGTTTTGGTGGATCCTCAGGATCGTTTAGTACTGCTCCCGGTTCTGGAAGTGGATCCTCAGGATGGGCCAGGGCATTGTCAAACCCAGTCTGGTCCATCCTGAAGATCCACCAAAACCCACTTCCAGAATCGGGAGCAGTTCTGAACGATCCTGAGGATCCGCCAAAAACCACTTCCAGCATTAAAATATCTGCGAAAATCGACCAAAATGAAAAAAATCCTAGATATCTCGCATAATGTAATATAATTGAAATTAATTTTTAGAAAATGCAAAATTCCATAGAAATTCAATAGAATTTTTTGCGTGATATTCCCCTAGTATGGTTGGAGCAACTAAGTAGCTTTTGTTAATTTCCCTTAGAAAATTTTAATCCGCCTCTTCCTACAACGAATGCATCTCAATGGCTACATGGCACATCAAACAGAGACGAAGCTATTAGAGTTTTACAAATGTTTATTACAGCGAATCTCGCGTATCAGGTATCACTATTGACACTGCAGTGTACAGATTTACCGGCATTAAAAATGTAGTAGGTAGTAGCATTACGTTAACAAAAATTTCCTGTAATGTTATTACAATTGTAATAGCTATTACCGGTAATGCCAAATGACTGACATTACAATTGTAACACATTATCGGTAATGCTAAATTTTGGCATTACAATTGTAATAGCTATTACTTGACCCGTCTGTTACAATATTAACATGTTACCTAACATTAACGGTAATGCCAGAATTCTAACATTATTATTAATATGATTTTCTAATTTTACACACGCAATGTAATGCCAAATGTAACATGTTACCTAACATTACCGGTAAGAAAATTCTGGAAGTGGGTTTTGGTGGATCCTCAGGATTGTTCAAAACCGCTCCTGGTCCTGGAAGTCGATCCCCAGGATGGACCAGGGCATTGTCAAACCCAGTCTGACCCATCCTGAAGATCCACCAAAACCCACTTCCAGAATTTTATTACCGTTAATATTTGGTAACATATTAATATTGTAACAGACGGGTCAAGTAATAGCTATTACAATTGTTACACATTACCGGTAATGCTAAATTTTGGCATTACAATTGTAATAGCATTACTTTGGCTCTTTGTTACAATATTAATGTGTTACGGCAAAATGTAAATCTATACTGCAGTGTCATGACTTTACATAATGTTGAACGTTGAGTTTTCCATACTAATCAAAGAACATTTAAACCGACATAACCAAATTGTTTGCTGTCAAACTTTGTTTCGCTCACGCCAACTGTCACACTGACTCGTTCGTGTACGAATTGCTGTTAGCGTAAAAGAGACGTTGTTCGCAGTGGACTCAGTTTAGATGTTCTTTCTTTTTTGGTCATGGTTAGGAAGTATCGGGCGCATTTTTAATACGATATTCTTACAATGAAAATGAACATATTTTAAACTTGATAGACGATGAGAATGGCATGAGAAATTATCCTATACAACAAAGTAATTCTGTAAGTCTTGTTTGAATTCCGTTGACAAAACGGTCGAATTTTATTTTTGAAAGAATTATTCTATTCTCCAACAGACAGATAACTATTTTTTCATCGATGAAGTGCCATATGAACCCGTGAGCTTATTAAACAATCGCCGAACAAAACGATACAAGAAAAAACTACCGAACAAAACGTACCACAGCGGTAATGTGTAGCACAGCGGAGTTTCGTTTTGAACGGTACCGTCCTGCTGTGTTACGTTTTTAACGTGTGTTTTGTTTGGTAGTTTTTTCTTGTATCGTTTTGTTCGGCGATTGTTTAATAAGTCGTTTTTATGCTCACGGGTTCATATATGATATCATTAGAGCATTTGGTTCAACACTATATGAAATTTTCAGTTACAGTTATTGTAGTGGCTCAAAAATAGCAGTTTTTCGATAGCCGATTACTCAAAAAAAATTGTTCCTATTACATAAAAAAAAAGTAAAAACACTACATTAAACTACATAAAATCTACAATTGAAATCGCCCTACTCGAAGTCATTTCGGCAAATTTTCCAAGATTTGAATATTCATCTTCAGATTTTAGTTGCTGGCGAGCCGCAATTAACCTCATACTTCGTTTTGGTGATTTGGTGGATTCAGTGGAAAAAAAATGTTTTTCAAATTTTTTTGTCAGTGGTGTTAGAAAAGTGGTCGAAAACGGCCTCTTACGATGTTTTTGTCTTGGACAACTAACATTTTTCTCAAAAAAATGGGTCCCTGAACACTTGAACATAGTGTTGGCCGTCGAACACTTTCGAACACTTGTTCGACCGTTCGACAACATAAAAAAAATTGTTTTGTTCGTTCGTTCGTTCGAAAGTTTGGTAAAAACTTATTTTGTTCGTTCGTTCGTTCGAAAAGTTGAAAATTATTTTTTTTGCTCGTTCGTTCGTTCGAAATTTATTTAAAAAAAATGTTGTTCGTTCGTTCGTTCGGAAATTGCTATGTTCGACCGTTGGGATTTTTTAAATTTGAAATACATAGGAAGCAAATATTTCTTTGGCTAAGACTGAAGGTACAACGTTATTACCGGTGTTATTACTCAGTAATACCACTGGTAATAATTAGTATCGATCTTATTACCGATTAATAAGTAATTACCGTTAAGTACTTAATTAAACTTTCTACTTAAGCTTGAGTATGTACTTTAAGTACGTTAAGTACTTTAAGTACGTTAAGTACTTTAAGTACGTTAAGTACGTTAAGTACGTTAAGTACGTTGAGTACGTTAAGTACGTTAAGTACGTTAAGTACGTTAAGTACGTTAAGTACGTTAAGTACGTACGTTAAGTACGTTAAGTACATACTCAAGCTTAAGTACAAAGTTTAATTAAGTACTTAACGGTAATTACTTATTAATCGGTAATAAGATCGTTAATAATTATTACCAGTGGTATTACTGAGTAATAACACCGGTAATAACGTTGTACCTTCAGTCTTAGCCAAAGAAATATTTGCTTCCTATGTATTTCAAATGTAAAAAATCCCAACGGTCGAACATTGCAATTTCCGAACGAACGAACGAACAACATTTTTTTAAAATAAATTTCGAACGAACGAACGAGCAAAAAAAATAATTTTCAACTTTTCGAACGAACGAACGAACAAAATAAGTTTTTACAAAACTTTCGAACGAACGAACGAACAAAACAATTTTTTTTTATGTTGTCGAACGGTCGAACGAACGTTCGAAGCCAACACTACTTGAACACTGGTTTTCCTACAAATTTGGTCTCAAATCGACATTTCTCCATAAAACTATCGATCAATTGAAAGATTGATACAAAATCACATTTTTGGCATAGAAAACCCTCCCATTTTTTTGATGATTTTGCCGGGGGGGGGGGGGTCTGCAAATTTATAAATGGGTGTCAAAAAAAATGAAGACCTAAAAAAAATAAAATGTTTTACCATGTCAAACGAACTTTTCCGCACATTTTCGGTAGAATGTAAAATATAGATCACTTCGATGGAATGTTGCAATTGTTAAGTGATGTTACCATAACCATGAAGGACCCGGATGGTATTTATGTTCATCTTCGTTCCAAGACCTTTCATATGATACCCATATTGACTATACATATGTAGAAATGGTATGAAGTCCATCATGGTTATCATGATGGACGGATATAGTGTCCATGTCCACGCCCATTTTAAAACCTTTCATATGACACCCATATGACATATGTCAACTATTTATATAAAAAATGCTGTTAAGTGGTGTTAACATGACCGCGATGGACCGGGATGGTGTTCATGTTCATCTCCGTTCAAAGACCTTTCATATGATACCTATATTGACTATACTATGTAAAAATGGTATGAAGTCCATCGTGGTCGACCATCGTGTTATAACACCATTTAACATCACTTACCATGGGAAAATCGTGTAAAAACAGTAAAAAAAAATAAAAAGTTTAAAAAAAAAATTCAAAAAAAAAAGAAAAAAAGTCAATCATGGTCGGCCATCGTGTTATAAATCATTTAAAACGGATTAACACGATAAAATCGTGTTGAAACAAATCAATAAAAAGTTTTACGAGCGTAAAACGGACTTTTCCGCACGTTTTATATGCTTACAGGTCAATAAAATACATTTGAATGAAAAAAATGAGATAAAAGATAATGGCCAGCATATTATAACACCATCATATTTAATGACAGCTGACCGAGAGAGAGCCAAAGTAATCATGTAAAATGACCCATAAAGTATATTTTTAAATGAAAAAAAGTTGAAAATAAAAATTAAAAAGAAGACCATCATGGTTGACCAATCATTTAACACGGCTAACGATAAGAAAATGATATAAAAAACCAGAAAATGCATTTTAAGCTAAGTACACAGTTCCTCGTGAAATGAAAAAATTTCTCCGGTGAAATTTTCACAGGTGATAATTTTATGGTGTTTTTTATTTTCGAATTGCAAGCATAATGATTTTTGATGTATAAATCAGCTAACTCATCCCAATATCAACACGACACATGAACAAATTTGGTTTTTGAGTTCATTCTTCTATGTGTTTTGTCTGAACAAATTTTTTTCACGGCCGTGAAAAAATAAGAAAGATCAAAATAAATTCAAGTATGAATTCAAAATTCAAATTTGTTCATGTGTTGTGTTGATATTGGAGGGAGTTAACTGCTTCATACATCAAAATCATTATGCTTGCAATTCGAAAATACAAACCACCATACAAATATCACCTGTAAAAATTTCACCGGAGAAATTTTTTCATTTCACGAGGAACTGTGTACTTAGCTTTAAAATGAAAAAAGTCAATCATGGTCGGCCATCGTGTTATAAATCATTTAACACGGATTAACATGATAAAATCGAGTTAAAACAAATCAAAAATCCGTCAAAAAAATTTTTTCAAAAAAATCCAAGGGTCCCCCCAAGGGGGGTGAAATTCTATGACATCCGAAAATTACCAGATGAACTAGTCCAATTTGGCCCAACTTTTGATACATGCAAGGTATTTACTAATAGTGACTCCCGGCCAAATTTGAGCGAAATCGTTTAAGCGGTTCGAAAGTTATCGTGGACACAACCAAAAATCGTAGTTTTTGGGCCATCATGGTCGGCCATCGTGTTATAAACCATTTAACACTGCCTAATATTATAAAACTATGTGAGAACGATACAACAATCCACTCTAGGTTGATGAAAAAAGACATTTTTTTCGACATAATCCAAGGGGGGACCCTTGGGTGATTTTCCATGATGTCCCAAAAGTACCAGATGAACTGGTCCAATTTGGCCCAACTTTTGATACATCCAAGATATTAACTAATTGTGACTCCTGGCCAAATTGGAGCGAAATCGCTTGAGCGGTTCGAAAGTTATCGTGGACACAACAAAAATTAGCACACTTTTTATCACGTCGATCGCTATACTTTTCTCACACACTTCGTGTGCGGAAAAGTAAAAAAAGGTCCTCACTTTTGAAAATCGATTCTATCTAGTGTTAAATTTTCCAAATCGCTGGGGGTCCACATTTTGGATCCTAGAGGGGGGTAAAACCGGAATACCCCCCCCTTGCACACGTGTGCGCCAGATTAAAGAAAAACGCGTCGGACTGTGAAATCTATTGTGGTCAACAAATTTTCGAAAAAATCGTATTTTTTTAATTTTTCTGCGTTTTTGTTTTTCTGCATTTTTTTCTTTTCTGCAAATTTTTTTTCTGTATTTTTTCTTTCTGAATTTTTTTTCTGCATTCGATACCGGATTCACTTTTCAGACCCCTTAAATTTACTATTCGAAGTTCTTGAGGAACTGGACTTGAATAATAGAGTTCAAGTCACATCAGCAAAGCTATTTCCCAAATTGAAAAAATTGACTCTTCATTGACATAGTCGATAAAAAAACATATGAGCCAGTCTTTTCAAGTCCAAATCGATTTGCACAAACTAAATTGTAATTAACTTCTCGTTTTCCACCAAGTTGACAAAAAAATCTTCAAATAGACGCAAGTCTTGCGCGATTGGATTCGATGTAGCTTGGTTCATTTTGTTAACTGTCTGTGACGAAAAACCAAATATTATTTATTTGAAATGGCCGATTCGATATTGTTTGCTGATAATCTCTAGCATGCTCATCTAAGCTCATCTACGAATTTTGAGCAAGACTGCATTATTAAACTGTTTAATATCAATCAAAGGATGTTTTATCGATCGTGATTTTCAAAAAAATCCTTTTTTCACATCGTACCTTCATGTTAATTTCTGTACATTTCTTTGAATGATTCACTTTTGCTGCGACGATTTTGAAGAGAAGTGATTGTGTTCAACAACACTATGACAATGCTATTTCATCCGATATTTGAGCGAGAAAAACAATATTTGGATACTTCTAGAACGATTTACAACAGTCTTTTTGCGAAGGACTGGAGTAAACAGTTGAAATCCTATTTCAATATTTCGTGATGTGAAAAAATCTACTTGATCCATTCATTTTCAAAATAAAGATAAAAAAAAACTTTTTCCGAATCGAATTGGAAATGTTATGAAAAAGAAATGTGTGTTGTATTCTGGAACACATCATTGAACGCCAATGCTATGCAAATTCAGCTGATAATTTGGTTCCTTGAACGCACTCATTAGAACATATGCAAAAACGACAACCATTTGATTGTTGTTTGTTGAAAAGATGCTGCGGTGTTAACGGGAAATTCTATCACAAACAAGCGACCGATGCAGAAAACACTTTTTCTACTCAACGCCATTTTGACACAGTCTACCGAGCGATTCACAAGCAACGAAACGTCACTGAAGTAAGTCGAAGAAAAAAATTATCTGAACACAAGACAAAAAAAGTTGTTCATCGAAAAGACGAAACAAAACGTTTACAACGCAAAGCCAAAAATCGAGAGGAAAAAAAACAAAAAACGCCAAAAAAAAATGAAGAAAGAAATCAGCGTAGCAACGGTGGCAAAACGAATGGGCCGAATTTTGACGACATACCACGAGCAAGTACGTGAAAATGAAGATGCAGCGCCCGAACAATCGACATCGACATTTGGCCAAATGACCTATTCGACGGATCGTGGATTGGAAGTGCACAAGAAATTGTTGAATTTTGCCGCCCAAGATGACAGCGAATCCGAATCGGATTCGGATTCGTCCGACCAAAGTTATTCATTGATCGAAAGTCCGCCGGCACGTTGCCTGCGATCGAGCCGAACAAAAAGCCGGGCCATCAAACGAACCGCCGTTAAAATCATAGCCGCACCAACAAAACGCAAACAGCGAAAAATCACGTTGACGACCACATCAACAGCCACATCGGCATCATCGACAAAGATTGTATCGGCGACCGAAAGTGATGACCCGGACACCATCGTCATCAAAACCACAAAACGAGCCACACCAAAGAAATCCACACCGATTAAGACGACGCCGATCAAAGCCAGCGGAAGCTTCAATGAAAATGACAATCGTCAAGCCACAAACTGAACCATTCACACGCCATTTTTTAAGATTAAAATCCATTTTTTATTTATTTCATCGCAAAATCGTTTGTAATATTCACACAAAAATCGTGCCACATTCATTCCAATTGATTTTACGCACAAACACGCAAATTGTGACAATTACGCATCCAATTTTAGTCGATTTCATCATATTTAAATGTTTTATCACATTCAGACGTAAGCTTTGGTCAATAAAGCCATAAGAATTTGAATTTCAAAAGAAAAAATAAAGAAATCCGTGTTATTTTTATTCATTAGCATCATACCATCATCACATTAGGAAATTGAGCGAGAGAAAAATGCCAAAATCGTCGTAAGTATGCACATAACCAAAACATCGGTTGCTGTTTGTGTGACACTTGTCAACGTGCTATTCTCAGCGTTCAACAATAGCAACACTCTGCTCAATTCGATCAAACAAACAAACAATTCGCTCACTATTAATATCTTGGCTTTATTCGCTAAGTGGATTTGATTTGATTAGC
>NW_022595247.1:1206174-1253900 GCF_009176505.1 Sitodiplosis mosellana | reverse complement strand
AAAAAGCACATGTCATATGTCTTGAAGTCTAATTTTATTCAGTTCACATTTCTTCAATTGTAAGACAAAAATAAATGCAAGAGACTGGAATTCAGATTCAAGTTTGAATTACAACAAATTTTGGTGTAGCTTTGTAAACGCATATTAAACAGTCTTTGAATTTGGAAAAGTGCGTCAAAGTATTTTTTCTGGATGGATTCCATCTAAGTTTTGCTACTTCTTTTTCATTTTGTTTTTGATAAAAATTGCGTCTTGTTAAAATGTACGTCACAAATCCTATTGGTTGAAAAAGTGATGCATTTGTAAATAAGTTCTTTCTGAATTGACTGGATGGCAAATTTGAAAGGCAAGTATGTCATTTGTACGGTAGTGTAATTCCTGTGCGCTAGTTTACATTCGAGTTAGCTCCTGTAGCTCTTGGCCATTCTCTTCGATCGACGCATTTTTGCTGTAACAAATAATACAAAGCCATTATGAGTTCGTTCTATTTTTAAGTCAACCGAGACAAAAACGATGAATTCCAACTGAATAAATAGAGTCTATTGTGTGTACCTTCGATTGCGATATCTCATGATGACAAGAAAAATGACGGCGTTGAACACCAACAAGCCCACCATTATAAGCGTTGGAATTACAATATTGAACATTGTATCACTCTCAACCATTTTCACGTTTTTTTTTCGCCCGCAGAAAAATCTAAATTACAAACGATTCAATGAAATGTTGGGTATGTAAGTAAAAATCTAATTCACGTTACTAAATCGAAGAGAAGTTCACTTTTGATGCGTCTCTATACAATACTGTGTCAGTGCTGTTATCACGCTATTGATTAGAAATATCTTTATTTGAACAAGCAGTTTTCACAGCTCTCAAACTAATGGGCGCGTTTTGATTCGTGTTTTTTTTTGTTTAGTATTGAAATTTAAATCGTATTTGAATCAAGTGACAACACAAAGTACATGAAATGAATCAACGAAAATTAAACTGATATGTATTGCGAACAAACAAAGAACATTCCGATCAGAATCCAAAAGTCTGCTCTTAATGGAACGGTTATTAAACTTAAGAATTTCTTTTCACTTACTTTTCACACACTAAATCAAATGCCGACTCTATGCAAGAGTGCAGAAGTCACCGATTGATACCCTTTAATTTATTTTTAATTGAATACGAACAAAACTGTGAATGAACTATACGGCGGAGTATGTTTGGAGGTTGTCGCCTAATGCACAATACACAAAGCATGTGCCATACACATCGACGGCTGCGTGTGTGAGTTTGTGACTGTGTTTGTGCGCATCGCATCGAAGGAAGTGTCAAAACGACGCTCATATGGAACTGTACTGATAGTGTGAACGAGACGAATATGTGAATGAAATTCGCGTCGTTTCTCTCTACGGTCTGACTCGTAGTTGTGTGTAATGTTTACAGACCTTAATGTCAGTCGCAATAGTTGTCGTTTCTCTTCCAACTACATTTTTCGGATAAATTGAACTTGCTACTTTTATTCGATCCATTTTTCTGATGGAATTTTTTGTTTTCGAAGAAAATGGCAAATCTTCATAACGAAACTCTCAAGTGAAACAATTCGTGAAATTACATTGGATTGAGATAATTAATATTCTGAAGTTGAGAAGTAGCAGACTTACCTTTCGACCAAGGATTTCTTTGAACGACCAAGAATTTCAACGAACGAAACTCATTTTTCTCACAAAATGTACCTCTAGCTGCATCAGAACTGCAATTGTTCCAAGAAATTACTCGAGTTTCTCTAAGAAGATCAAAGTATTTTCCACAAATCCAGTAAAAAACTCAAGAATAACAGAAATTTATTTAAATTTTAGTTGTATTTTATTGAATTTCTTTCTGTTATAATTGATCATTACTCAAATATGGTTTTATTTGTCGAAAATTTGGTAAATATATCAATAAAATCAGTACAATTCAAAATGAAATGCAATAAAATTGATTGACCTCAAAATGAATAAATGACAAAGCACTTGGTTAACTGTTATATTTTGTACAAAAATATGTTTAAAGTAAATATTAAATGAGTATAATTTACTAAAAAATAAAATCTAAATTAAATGCTGACGAGTTCAATACGAATACAAATAAGAACAAACAAAATCAGAGTCGATGGGAAATAAATTATTATTTAAGCTACGGGGCTATGGCAGTGCCACATCCTTTGGTTAATAAAAAGAATCAATCAGGTTGAAATAAAATTAAACTAAAGTGCTAAACAGAGTTGCTAAATATAAGAATTGCTTTAACCGACACATATTGTCTAATAAAGTGACATGAAATTATTTACACTAGAACATTTTTCAATTTTTTTTACATCTATTTTGGTTCTGCTGCCTTGGACATCAATGGATACATGCAACATTTTTCTTTGGCATAACATTATAATTTCACGTGCAATTTCGAAGCTGTTTTTAAAGATACGACTCAATCATTTTGTTTTTTTTTCGCTGTTGTTGTTATTTTTTTGGGCATTATAATCCCATTTACGCGTCGGAAGATAAAAAATAATCTATTCGCCGCTAACAATTGTCCTGAGTCAAAAAGCCAGATAACAATACATTTTGTTGCTCTATATCAACTGATAAACATTGTTAAAAGCCAAAGCCGAATTGCTCATGTGATGCGTGTCATAATGTTGCAATTACTTTATATCACCTCGTATGTATATATACAGATATTTTCTTTTCAGCAAATATTAACACTTTTTTTCTACTCTGAACAATTATAGTCTGGCGAGTCCTTCTTCTTCTTGCTGATTTTTTCTGAAAGTTCAAAAGTATACAATAATTAGTACTTTTGATTTGAAAAAGTGTTAAATGAATGAAAATGAAGAACAAATATTACCTCTTCTTTCTATATCGCCATATGACCAACAAAATGAGTGCATTGCCAACGAAGAGTCCGACCATGATTAAAAGTGGAATTAAAATATCGAAAAGTGGATCGGCCTGGTCGGGTTTTGCTCCCGGTCTACTTTGTTTCCATAATTGTGTGACATATGGATCGTCTTTCTTGACTTTCACTGATGCGTGCTCTGCAATGGAAAGGAGTCGTAAATGATTAGAAGTGTGTCGTTATTAAAATCAACCAAAAATAAGGGTTATTTTTATTTAGCACTGTTCAAAACCTATGAATAAAAAAACCAAGTTCAAAAATTGTGTTAAAATTTGTCATCAAAACTCAAAGCGAAAAAATTGAAAAGCCAAACATAAACTCACTTAAAACAAGATATAGAAATTCGGGTAGTGGAAACATTTTCTGAATGTGTGTAAACACATATGAGATTCGAACTAATTTTAATCTCTTTTGTGTGTAATTTGTAACGGGAAAGTTTTTCTTCCTGATTTTAAAATGTAAACAAATAAACAAACGAAAACGTGACAGAACAGAAAAACAGTGCCGATGGTGCCAGTTCAAGTGCTGAAAACAAACTGAATAAATGGATCGGAATAAGCTAATTAGGCCGTCTTATCACTTTGGCTCTAATATCTGTATGCCAATCTACTATTTGCGAACGAGTTTTGTACTAGGCGAAGGAGGGGAGAAGGGATATGTGTCACATTTGTGACTAAACAATTTGAATTATTCAAATGCGAGTTCAAAATTTGTTCACACAGAACAAAAACTGAATCACACGTAACCACTGACCCCATGCTTCTTCTTCTTTTTGCGAGAATAATATATATTTTGATAATTTATTCAAAAGCCAAGATTAATAAAAACGCAACGAATAAAAGAAAAAGCCGATTGTAAGCAAAGAATGAACAAACAAACAAAAAACGTTGGCAAGATCAAGAAACTGCAGCGCTTCATACAATCAACAATATATTTCGATTAGCGAGAGAGAGAGAGAGATACGGTCGCTAACATACCGACACAATTTGGTAGACTATCATGCCATGTATTTCGATCGGTGCAGTACAATGTGCGACTGCTCTGAAACGTGTCAGGGAATATATAGGATGGATCACATAGAAATTTCACCGAATCATCGGTTTTCGACACCAATCGACCGTTGTTCGGTGCAGTTGGAAGAATGCATCCATGTGCTATAATAAAATATGTGGAATAAAAAATTGGACATTTTTTTGTTTTGATTTCGATCAAACAACAGCAATAAATTGGACATGTCTGAACTGAAAAATGTGAAATATTCATGTCTAGAGAATCGGATGAAGTGCAAATAAATGATACAAATAAACACGTTGACACTAACGACATCTACAAGTTCAAAATGAAATGAATGGTGTGTGTAGTTTGTGTCTTCGATGATAAAAATCATCACATGCTCACATGTGCCAGTAGTGCATATGGTGCAGTGAAGTGTGTGTATTTTGTTCGGTTGAATGAAGCTATGAGTGTGGCTTGGGGATTAAATTATGAAATTACCTGTATAATAAATTAATATTCCACGCTTTGGATAGGCCAATGCTGAAGTGGTTCGGATGGCAATCTGCAGAGCAAGAGAGAGAATTACATATCATGGAATAAAAAAATAACATATTTTTTATCAGTTTCAAGTGTTTTTGATGATTTTTCAAGCATATTTTATCATTTTGATTAAAACAAGGGTGCAGAAACCCATGTTTTTTCTGCGAATAAAACAACAAAAAAACCAGTACAACTGTTACCTGCAGTTCGTTTGATTCACTCAATATTTCCAGTGGTTTTACAATTTCCGTACAGTTTTTATACAGCATTATTCTATTCTCAACGTCGACAATTTGAAGGTAGTCTTTGCATACAGGGTCGTCTGCGGAAAAACATACAAAGTAGTTTTTTTTCTACATTTTTTTGCATGGATAAATTTCACAAAATTCTAATCAGAAGTTCTGATTCAAGACTAAAAATGTTCCAAACTATTTAAACCAAAAACTAAACGGACATTCAACTTACATCTCAAATTAACGTCCAGCAACACAAGACGAATGCGTTGGCCACTTGTAACGGTAATTCGCCAGCTGCAATTCGAATTACCTACATAATACTTTGGATAACCGGGCGATGCGATGAATCCTTGTTGCAACAGTGGTTGTCTAATGGCCGTTTTCTGATAGCTTGTGTGTGCTCGGTGATTATTTTTGCGCCAAACTTTTGGTCCTGTCACTTCAACCACATCATCCTCGTAGCTTGCATCGTAATCTTCCTCACTCTCCTCAATGCTCTCCTTCTCTCCGACGTCTGCTCGGTTTGTGTTTATCACAGTGAATTCATTTTCGATGCGTATTTTTGCATTCGATTGACCATTTGTTTGGTTTTCGTTGGGTGCAAAAATATCATTGCTGCCGCTGTCGATGGGTACTGTTTCGAAAATATTCACATTGGGTGGAAGTAATTCATTATTCCATAAATTAACGGTGGTTTGTTGTTGTGTGTGCGTTGCTGCCGTTTCTGATGTTTGCATTGTGGGCACAAGCGATGAGAGGTGCTTATGATTGTGCATTTCATCGTAGCCGAGTGTCGATCGAACATCACGTAACCCATTATTGCTGCTATCGAACACCGTATTTTCGATGATACTTTTTGTGTTATCGGCATGCTCGATGGGATTGATGTGACTCGTATAAACTGTGGGTTCCGTTGATCCAACCGTCGTCGTTGTCGTTTTTGTATGCATCGAATTCTCACTATTTATGATATCCTCGTTCTCCACTTCTTCTTCTTCTTTTTTGAAATAAAATTCGTCAGCAATTTTTTCGATGTCATTAAAATCATCCAAATGTGCTGGCAGCACTTTCATCACACGGAAATCCTGCGAAACGAGAGAGGAATGAAAAAAGAGAAAATGAAAAGTTTGGAAAAAAAAACTGGCATATTTTCTGGGAAATCAACGAGCTAAATTAATGTGTAAACACTACTGTGATATGCGCGAATAATGCCAGGGAAATAGATTAATTGAGTCGAACGAATTTCAATTAAGCATTTTACTCATGCTGCTTGATTCACTCCCATTTCTCGATTACATTTTTGTGTGTACATTTTTTGTTCATGCTCATCAGCACGGATCTTCTTCTCATTACAAAGCAAATAACGTTACGTCATTTGTTTTCTCTCTATGTTGAGGCATTCAACTCAATTACTCAATTGGGAGCATGATGTAATCGGTGGAATGTGCAAAAATTAAGCCATTTTCATCAGACCAAACTGATTCATTTCAGTTTTTCTTACAGCAAACAGAACAAAAGTTCAATAAAATTCAGTTGGATACAAACCTGTGAGTAGACTCCTTTCCGTGGTTTATCGATTTTTTCAGTGACCAATGCTGATTTGCGTCGTTCGTTTTCTATTTCGGATGGTGATGGCTTCAGTATTTTGAGATGATGAAACATTTGTTCGTTTTGAATCAGAGCTTCGGCTATGGGTCCATCGCGATTCTCCTCGCGCAATCCACTCGGTACACGTTCAACGTCATTCTCATTGGGTAACGAACGTTGTTGCGGCATGTCGTCAGGCTCCTCTGGCTCGAGCTCCGGCACTTCGTTCACTACAACCAAATGTTCACCGCAGAATTTATTTAAGCGATAGCCTAAGGAAAAGTAAACACACATTATAACAATATCATTTTCGCATTGGCGCACGCAAAAAGAGCGGTAATTTGGGAACAAATGAATGTGAATTTAATCGCGCAAAAATGTCATTTGGTTGCCCTACAGACAGAAAATACGTCAGACCTTGCTAATTTGCTACTGTAACGAATTAATATGGCGCATCATTCAATTTGCGTGGCGATGAAAAAGAATGAGCAATCGGGCAACAGCAAAAAAGGGTTATAAATTGCTGTACATGGCCAAAAGGACATGTCTCAAAGGGACACAAACAACCGTTTCAATCAAAATATGTAAATAGCAAATGTTGCATAATGTGTGCGAATGAATGTGTCCATCGTTACGGCCGACGCCTAGTTCTTTGCTATTTGCGTTCTCATTTCACACTCGGTATCGATTAAAAAAGAACAGTTTAATGTAAGGTTTCAAATGAGCAAACGTGACAATTGTGTATGGTTGAAAAAGCAGAGTCACAGTGCAAGCAGCATACTAATGAAGTCGCACATAAAAAAATGTCAACAAACAACGCGACGATTCATTTATCAATGCGTCACAACGACCACCCCTATTTCATTTATAAACATTCGGTGAATGTAGGTCAGAGCCAAGACAGACAAATCGGCATTCATATGCCTGTCGTTGCGCTGCGCCGCGCTAACGTTCTCTCTCTCTCTCTCTCTCTCCCTGTATGTGTGTGTGTGTCTCGTTGAGGGAATTTTCCAAATTGTATAATCTATTCTAAGCAGCATGAAATCAAATTGTGCTTTGTCATCGTCACGTATTTTTGCAACAATCTCCGAAATATGAACATTTGTGTCGGCTAAGTCTAGGCTTTGATTCAACCAATCCCAACGCTGGAAAAATATCAAATTGGTGATGGACAAAAATAGAGAGTGAGAGAAGTGATGGTGACAGAAAAAAAGACGCGTTTTAAGCATAAAATTGATTTAGTCGTTTGCCGAGCCTATTGTGTTGTTAGTGAGCTCATCTCACACCCACTACATCTGTTATCGACTTGGTATGTTGCCATGAATACGTCGTTTTCATTCGAAAACTACAACTTCGAAGCGTCTAGCATGTGCCATTTCGAATGCCTTAAATGAAATGTATCTAAATACAATCAGTGTTCGATGAGTTTGCCAAACTAAATGGTACTATTCCGTGTCTATCAATGGTTATTAGCGAGCATGCAATCCAAGGTCAAATGAATGGAATGGAGACGACACATAACATAGATACTAGGTTTTGCGTGAGACGGCTTGTTGCTGTTCTTTCTTCTTTTTGCCACAAACCTCGTTGGAAAATTATGCTCATTTTATTAGAAAAATATCGATTTTGTGCGCTCGCCACAATGACGCGGTGGTGTCGTCGTGACAGGCAACCACTTTCGCTCCTTTGAGACGTGCTATTGTTAGATGAGATTTTCCTTAAAGAGATAAGAGATTTCAAGGTTATTTCGTTAATGCCAACGTAATTCCGGTGCCAGCATTCTGCTTACACCATTGCGGTGTTAGAAAAAACAATACCAAATGAATAAAAAGAAAAACAAAGCCATTCATCCAATTGGTTCAATCTCTTCTCGTTCACATTCAATCTTGGTATGTTTGCCAATTTTTCTTCTCTCTCTCTCGCTGTTTGTCTCTTGCTCGATCAGTACTTATTTTCAATCAGCTTCGACTAAAACAATGTGCTTCGGTGAGATAGTGGCAAAACAGTTGTAGTTCGAAATCAATAATGTATTTCCATTGGGTGCACTGCGGTGTCTGATGAAGACAAACCGTCAATGGTTTATCGATTCATCGCACATATGGCCAAAATTCGTAATTGAATACAGGGATGCAATGAAACGAAAAGCCATGCACGCACTATTCGACTCACTCAACAACTGGTGACGATTGAAAGGGTGCTGTGCTCACATTATTATCGTTCATTTTGTGCGAATACCAAACTCAAAAACTACGAAACAGCACATTAATTTATTTTCTGTTTATGACACTTAATATTGGATCGAGCAAACATTTTCAACCCTCCCACAAAAATCCGGTTCACATCCGTCTGGTATTTAAATAAAATAGCATTTTGAAAGTCATGTTTTTGCGTAAAATGTCGAGTTTTTGTTTGGACAAAAAAAACGCAAAATAAATCGATTCAATGGGATCGGTCACCGTTTTTGGTTATAAATGAGCTTCGTTCGGCACCGAAATTCCAGTGTGTTTTTGAAGTTTTTCTGGATCATTTATTGGGAACAACTAATAAAACACAACAGTAACAGTAACAGTTACATTTTGGGCGATACGATGTCGCAGCAGCAATAGTAGTAGTAGTAGTAGTAACAGTATGAGCCCATACGTATAAATTTCAACGGCAACTAATTACACTTTCATTTACCACGATACGAACGACACAGAGAGACATTTTTTGGCACTCAACAACATTGCGAATGAATGCAAACGGTGTTACGGTCACTGACTGCGTTTCACTTCATTTTGGCAGACACAAATGCAATTACATAAATTAAAGAACGTTCATGAGCAAAAATGGAAGAATGCAGTGAAAGAAGAGCGGTCGAATTTCGGAACTCTCTTTTCTCGTCCGCACGTAACGTACGAATAGCGACCAAACCGAATTAAAACGGTGAGAAACGATTTCGATAATTCAACTAGAATGTAATTGGATTTCGTAATTATTTACACTGTATCCGATTCATGAGTATAATGTTTCACGTGTTCCATCTGCTACTTTTGTTGCTGTTGCTGGGTAGTCACCCAGTGTTGTGCGACAAGTCAGTGGTTCCATGAATTTACGTTGGGTGTTTAACTTGTGGGCCGGACTGTGAGAGAGCATTTGAATTGAATTCATTGAATATTTTTTGTTTTGCGTTTTGCGAATTCGTTGTACGTGAAAATGTGCAGTTTATGATTCTTTTGTTTAGCAAATATTCCACTTATTTCCAGCAAAATATTCCGTCCAAAAATGTATGCGAACGCAAAATATTTTTCAGCAAGGCAGATCGGGAGGGATCCAATGAGATGATATCATTTTCATTATGCTCAATGGAAAACAGTAAACCGATAAATGATGAGTGTGTTCAAATGAGAAATATTAATGCGTTTCCTTCTCGGTGTGGCGTCGTAACGAGCCTTTGCACCGAGGATAGAATTAATGCGAAAGAAGTACGGACCGCAATTATAGACTTTCTCACGTTTTATTTGGCGCTCTCTCTCTCTCTCCCCCTCTCTCTCTCTCTCTTTTCGTCATCCATCTAATAAATGTATCCGAATCGGAGAATATGAACTTGATACGTGGTGTAGTAACACTTGCCCATCGTTGTGTGGTTTGTTATTGTTATTATTTTCTCGTCATAAATAAAGCAGACCATAATGTTTGCCATCAATTAGACGAAAATGCAAAATGAAGCCCACTCGATATATGTTTCATTCTCGTGAAATATTTCTCTGTTAGCCTTTGCACACTGATTGTTATGGACATGATTTCATGCACACACATATGTGACGCACTATTTCGAATTGTTCAACAACTTTCGATGGTAGTTTTTGTGTGTGTATGTTTTGCTTCTGCCACCGTAACGAAGTAATGAAGGCAACCAAATTATTCGTAGGGGTTCGGTCGGCGAGTTGCAGCAATGCGTTTTGCTATCGATTTCCATTGTTCACTCGTTCATATTGCGTTTTCATTTCCTTCGTTTATGCATGGCTACCGAGTGGAAACCTCATCGTTATGTGTGTTGCCGTTGTTCAAGTGTGAGCACTGAATGCACAGTGGCACTGCCAACAATACTCGAAATACATCGCGCTAATATTTACGTTTATATACGTATATTAACACGCACCGAACAAAAGATACTAATCTGTCTGGATGAAATTTTGAATTCAGTGCACACATTGCACATGCTATCCTTTTGTCATAAATCGTCCAACTTTCCAAAGTTGATTGTACACTTTTTTCCGACATTCTTCAGAAAACTTTCCATGCCAGCAATTTTCCTTTAGTTGAACCAAAAATTGCTTCGTCTTGGGAACAAACGGGAGAGACAAAAATTGGATGGAAATTGTTGGTGCATGTCAAAAGATCGTTTGTATTGATTAAAATCACAACGCAAGCACACGTGTTGTATCGACGGTTTCCGAAGTGTGTGCAGACGACCCGAACGAATTTTCGAGATATTTCGAAGCAATTTCATTTTATCGGCGAAAATTTTGTGCAAAAAAGGGCCATTTCAACATACAGAATTTGAGGGTTTCACACACAAACACATCTAGCTGTGTATCAGATATAAAATAAATGGAAATGTATTCAAAATGAAATTGTATCCAGTAAATACATTTTAGCAAGCAACACGCGTGGCATGTTAAAAGACTATATTCAAATGTAGTTTTATTGTCAGAGCAATTGAAAAGCAATTTTCACATATCGATCAAATTGGAATCTTGATTGGCTATATTCACTCGCTTCGCGTATGCGATTCGACATTTCAACGAATCGATATTCAAAATGGGAGACGGAACTAACGGCAATGTGCAGTGCAAATTATAATTTTGTTACAAACGGATATCAATCTCATTTATGGTTAGGCGTTGCGTTCGATAATGATCAATCTGTGCCATAGTGGCTCGAAACTAAGCCGAGAATGGAAATATTTGCAAAGACAAGCCAGACGTCTGATAGTCAGTTAAATTGCCCTTTAAATCAGTGTGCATTTCCTCGGCTATTCGGAATTGTGTTTAAGCCTAGATAATACCATCCACCGTCTGGAGTAAATGCATGAGCGTGAGTAAATGCATTTTCCAAATTTATGCGCCTAGAAATGGTGTGCATTCTTCATTTGGTCGGAAATGCATCGCATTCATGCAATAGCAAAGCCGCTTTCTTTTTTCCATCGGATGCTATGCAGTCTGCGTGCAGTAAACGCCATGGCGATTGACCCAAATGCACACAAAATGCTAAAACGGAATTGTACAGCTGGGATACTTGACGATGAGCTGTTAAAACTGTTCGTTTCGTTGGTTTTTTTTCCACTTCTTTGTTGGTCGAGCACATTTCCGAGAGCTAAGTGCCGCCTAAACGGCTTTTTAAATATCTCCTCCTCGCACATGTGACAAAAATACATACACACACATACACAGTGAGCCAAAATGCAAACGGCAACCCTCGAAACCAAGTGAAAAACAAACACAAAAACTCGGAACAATGCAGGGATATGAATGAGATACAGTCGGGAATGATAATTTCATAATTTTTGCATCGTCCTACTTTTTGCGCAATGGATTTTTTCTCTCTAACTCCCTGACTCTCTGACTCTCTTCCATTGTTCCACTTTCGTCACGTTCTACATCTCTTTATCTGTCGAATGGCAATGGCAATTGTCTATAGATTCTTTTCCCGTACAAGAAGAGAAAGAGAGAGAGAGAGAGAGATGAGATGAGATGAGATGATGCTGCGGAATTGGCCATTCACCACTGCACTACACACATAAATTTCAAACATGGGATAATTGTATGAATCGCACGTATGGATGCAGTTAGAAACAACAGTTATGGCATGAATAGAACAAAGTCTCTCTCTCTCTCTGTTCATAAAATCCACAAACAGATCCGGAGCCAAAGCAACAGCATCAAAATGAACAGAAAAAAACGACGCTACGACTCCTGTGGGAAAGATATTAACATCATTTTTATGTTTTGTTGTTGCATCATTCGTTTTTTTTCTCTGTTGTTTAATTTTCCAAAATAGAGCGATTCATCCTGGGCTCTAGGACGAGTTTTATTGCGCATTTATCTTATTATTACAATTGATTGCCATTCTGAGCTGCTTCGTAACATTCAACGTACCATTGGTATAATGGAAAAAAGTCCGTAGTTTATAACAAAAAAAATTGCTCTCTTTCTTCCGTTCCGTGATCGCATTTCAATATATAGTCTCTGTACAGTCGATAGGAATTTTCTGACATTAAATCGGTGTTTTTTGTGACTTCACTGTCATTCATTCAATAGAATCCACAATATTGGTAAGGTTTCAAATGCAATCGATAAATCTACATGAAAAAGAAAATGCCGTGATTTTTGTTGATACACTCGACTCTCTGTTTACAGCGGCCACACGTATGCCATATATACAGTACACACGTGTGTTATTGATTTCTTTTTCGCTAGCAACGCTTCTTCGACACTTCGATCGAAACGTGCCTCGATTCATACTTATTTTCGGTTCGCTTCTTCTTCCCTCTTCGGTTTATCTCGAGACAAATTCGTTTTTTTTGTCGTCACCAGTTCATGTCGTAGATGACATAACGGAAATGCGATTAACTGTTCAAGTATGCACATCTGGTGTCTTGGGCACAGGGAATGTGCGATATTCAGCAACAGTAAAATGTTTTGTGCAGCTTTTTTATCAGCGCATATCTGAAGTTTCGCAATTTTGCACATGCCGAAAAATGGATTTTTTCCCTAAATATTTAGAATATGGGTGAATATTTAATAATATTTTGCATTTTGTTGAATTTTCAGTTTGTCGAAGTTTTCATAAATTAGTTTCAGTGGAGCGAATAGTTTTATGGTCGTTACATTCGAAATTTACCCGGATCGTTTTTTACTTTATCACCATTTCTGGATGTAGAACATTTTTGATTGTGTATACGAATGAAATACGCTTCTGACTTCATGCATGAATATTTTCATTTTATTGGAATGTTTTTCTTTCTCGTTAAACACATTTTTAATGGTTCAAGTCTTTTTGAAAATCCTTTCTTCCATAGTTTTTACTCTAGTTTTTTTCTTCTTTCGTTTTTGTGTCGTTTTTTATTTGTCTTTGTCTACAAATCACTTGCCGATCCATTTCGACCTGGAAAATGTAAACAAGGAACTACCTTTCCGGTGCGGCGTGGCGCGGGTCATACAATCAAAAATAAAGCATTTCGAAACACCTGGTAAACACCGGGAATCGCGTGAGAAATACATATTCATAAACGAACACATATTCAGTCGATGAGCTAGCTCTTAACCGACATATATATTTTTTTAACTCATTACTATATTTTTCATAAAATATGATCCCTTTGGGTTTTTTTATTTATTAAAAAAAAAGACCATTTGTTATTCCTTTGGAAATCAAATATCATAGCGATTCTATTATTACACCTTTCCATCGGAATGAGGTTATTGAACTGTAGCACGGCATTCAAATCCTCTCATAGAAAACACAAAAGACAAAAACCAAATCGACTCTTTCTCCGAGTTTGAAATGGGATTTAAACCAGGTTACGACTGCATATGACACACGAAATAATGGCAGAAAAAGAACAAAAGAAACTTCCGATTTGAACGGAGAATTTCGCGATTTCGCCCATTTCATTGTTAGTCTTTGATTACGCATAAGTACATTCCATACGATGAAACTTGTTCAATTTGTGTCGAGAAAAACTTCAATAACCCTTTGACGACCAAAACTGAACGGCTGGGAATTTTGCAATTCTGATTGCAGATTTGTGCTCAGCGACCCCAAAAATATTAACAAAAGTGTTATCAAAAATTAATTTTTTTAATTGCAAATATGAAAAAAATGATGGGACATATGTGTCTTTACTAAATAACTATTTACCTTTATTTTTCTATGAAAAAAACATGTCTCCCATAAGAACTACGTGTAAAATCTTTTCCAATTTTAAAATTTATAGAATTTTTTGTAGAAAAGGCGATTATCCTTAGAAAGTAACAGACACTCCGTACAACATTTCCAATTTTCAGCTTTAAAAGTTGTACCCTTCAAATTATATAGGGTTTGACGGAATTTGAAAAAAAAATTAAGATTTTTCGACTTTGAAGTGTTATATTTGAGCACAGTGATGTAAAATATCCAATATTATGTTACTTTCTGGTAGCTACATTTATTCTCTTTCAAAAGAAACCAATTTTATCGAAATCGGTCTAAAAATGTGGAAATTATTGACGAAAAACAAAATGGGACATATGTGTCCCAAAGGTCGTCAAAGGGATAATAACTTCGATTGCAGGTCTTTTGAACTTTCTCCAGGTAGTTGAATTTTTTGCTTCATTTATGCAAAAAACTGCAACGTACAACAATGTAATATCATTGATATGAAATGCATGTTCCATGCGGATTCACACACAAATTGTGAATCACAATGTGAATTCCAAGGGATGTTTCGATGGCAAAAAGAGCAACTGAAAATTTGTTAGTTTTCGTTTATGGATTTTATCTACACCGTTATTGTGAGGATCTCCATTCGATACTGAAGAAAAAATTGGCTATATTTTTCCATTGAACTCTCGAAGTGGAACATGTGTAAAAGTGGTGTTCGATAATAATATGTTTTCTTTGACCGTAACCAACCAACAACTATCTGGCAACAGCAACAACAGCCATAGGGAAAAGATGAGCAAGAACTAGCTACATATGTTGAACACAGCCACTTTGCCGCTGTTGTTGCAATAGTTGCTCGATAGATGATAGATTGGCTTTCTAACTAAAAAAACTTTTATTCGATGCTTTTAGTTTTGTTTGGTCATAAATTTGGGTCTATTTCTACTCGAAAAATGTGAATGACCGTTGGAAATTGGATTAAAACTTGCTAAAGATATCTTTAGCACATATGTGTTTAATAAAACATTTTTCGTGGTGTTTTTAAATGGAAATTATCTTGGGGTTTATTTATACCAGAGTATAATTTAGAACGCATGTTGCATGTTCATTCCCTAAAAAAAACTAACCAAGTTAATGGTTTTAATTTTAATATCTTAAGTGACCTGCTATTTACGTTACAAATGCGATTCCAAAACTGGACACGTTGATCACATGCAGCGCATGTTCTGACAAGCAATTCAATGAATAAATTGAGTGTTTTTTCCCCGAAAATGTTCAGCTATCGCAGCATACTTCATTAGAAATCCAATTAAAATGCATTTTTGGTGAGCAGTTCTACACAGTTTGTTCCGTTTTATTTGAAAGAACTACGAATTCATGCCGAAAATTCCATGTTATTTCACGAATTTCATATTACTTCATGTTTTGATCGAAAATTTCCGTTTTTCGTTTGCCATTTCAGCAGCTCAACCAAAATTTATTTCGGAAACGAGTTATTAGAACGACCAACAAATGAAATTACAATTCATTCTCGGCTTTTGAATTGCTTATAAATGGATTTGAAGAGAAAGAAAAAATTGGCACCAGGTGTGTAAAACACTGTTATTATTTTGTCAAAAATTCTAAAGACCGAAGGCGGTTTAATTTATACGAATCGAAGATTAGTTGACGCAATTTATATATCAGACAAATGTTTGGCACAACTATTAGATCCTATTTATTAGAATGTTACGACCTGGCAAACGGGAAACTGACTGACACAAGGGTAGATATGATATGAATGGAATGTGATGGGTGAGAAGCATGACGAAAAGTGCACCCGACACGGAAGATTCGCTTGATCGCTTGCTCGCTCGGCGCGCACACACACTGTTAAGTCGTCTTTGTAAAGCCAGGAATTATCAACGTTGTACCAACAGCTGCAAACTATTTTACAAAATGTATGCCTACCGTATTTTTTTTTCAGTCGCGTGCCATCTTTTTGGAAGCACAATCTTAGGCAATAAAACCTCGTCGGGTTTTAGGTGCATTTAAATCGACTGTGTGTAAATAAAATGTGAAACTAAACAAACATAAAGGAGTTCGAAACTAATCGCTTTAACGATAATTAATTAATGGCGATACATTACTTTAAAGTGGTAAATTATCGATAGTAACAGTGGATTTACAGTGGCAACGATGAACGAACGTCGATGCCACACCACACCAAATGTTCGCAACCACGGAAAACCAATTACAAATACTCTGATATTGATCCATATCGCGTCATTAAATGTACCGAGAGACACGACCGAGGTAATATATTGTTTGTGTGTATTCGATTGATTGATTTATTCATTGAACTATACTTACGTTCCATGCAAATGTATTTGATGTGTACGATTCCGTATGGCCACAGCACCGAAAATGGATGATCCTCATTGAACACAAAGCTGCAGTGGTTTTTACCGGAACATCTGAAACGAGGAACAGAAAAAAAGGCAATCAAAATCAATATACCATTCAGACATAATGAGCACAATTGGCTTTTGGACAACCATAAACAATAACCGCATTTAATTTATTGATTTTTGTTAAAAAAGCGAGCGCATAATTGACGACCAACACTGAAACTTTTAAAATAAACGCCAAACCAAATACCGAATCATCTGCAATTCCATGCTTTTTTCCGATGGAATATTGATTTGTATAGCGATTCGGCTCAACGAACTTTTAAGCAATTTGATTGATTCGCCCATTTTGATGTTCTATTGTCTATTGTTTGGATGTTTATTTTTTTCGCTCGCTCTCTGTCGCTGCTACCATGCGCTACTGAATTGAATGGAAAATGCGACGGAAATGATCGATAGCCGAATCACATGGCACTTTTTTGGACGCTACATCGATGCAATTGGAATATCAAAAAGATACCAATTACCAGCAGACGTGAGCACTTTTAAATGAGTTTTGAGCATGTGACACCAGGTATTTTACATTCAATAGCACATGAATATGTCGGGAATTCGTGTGTGTTTTTCTCCCGTTTTTTTTCTGGAGATATATTACCTCATCTCACATCATTGTCAACGATACTGTTTTCCAAATGAACTATACTGTGTTTTTATTGCAGCTAGATTTTTATCAACAAAAATACATTTGTCAAGCGGAATTATTCCGAATTGGAGAACTACCAACGTATTTTTCAAGTTTGATGGCACGAAGTTAATTAAAAGTAAATTAAAATTGCGTTAAAATTGAGTTGAAAATACTACTGAATTTTTGGCATCAAAATTCTCCGACAAATTTCTACTTGAATTGCAGTTTTATTGGCTGGCATTTTCATTGTCATATGTCTCTCGTTGATATCTTCTTTTTCCCTTCATTTTATCATGGGTTTCGAACAATGCTAACTGAATTCTCTTGAAAAACACTCTCAAATTGGCTTCACGGTGCCAAAAGAGTGACAAAAGTGACTGCAAAACAGTCTTTTTTTGGGAGATTATCAACTGTCCTACGAGCAAATAGCTTCGTCACGTCTATCTTTTCCGTCCATTTTCAAAGGGAACATGATTTCTCTCTGCTAATCAAAAGTTTTTAATTGACAAAAGTGTCTTTTCATTAACAGATTTGTGCATGGAGTTTGGCTTAAATAAAACATTCTTTTTATTTTTCAATTTGCTTCCACAGAAAGTTGGATGTAATTTTCAACAACGGGAAAAATATAATTTTTTTTTTTCATCAATAAAATACAAGTCGAAACATTATTTTTGTTCCAAACGAATCCCTCAATGTTTTACTCTAAAAAATGTTTTTTTCTCTTTCCAGAACGACGGTTCATCCCACAAATACGCGTGCATAGTCATCAGTTTAATTGAAATTATTTTGAAATCTACCATATAATTTGTTGCACTACAAATTTGTTTATATGCCCAATGCAACTAATTTATGGGCGAGAAAAAAATGTGGTTTTCAATTTATGGTAATGGTGTTGGAAAGGCGCAAAGAGAAAAAAAAACATTGTTCACGAGCGGTGGTGTCATGTTTGTTAGTACACACTTGTGTGCATATTTAATCATACATTCATTTCATTCGTCAGTGCGCGTAATTGTGTGCGATGGCGCCCGAAAAACTACAAAAATTATTCGGTTCACATTGATCCACCAGTTCCAAATCCGTCCATGGCACGCATTATTACATCATTAGATTTTAATCAGTTATTCAGTGCAACCGCACAAAACCCATTCATTATGTTCACCAAATATGGGTAAATGTCAAGCTCAAAGCCAAACAAAGTCCGTTGAAAAATTCTTTTCTTGGAATAATTATGGTTTTGCGTGTTTTTTTCAGCACATTATTTTTCTACACTCTTAAATCGGAGAGTGTAAACAAAGTGAATGAATGCTCTTCGCGAGATTGACACTCCATTTCATTTGTTCATTTAGTGGCTTGATGAAGGCCAAACTGGCAGTAAATTGTAATGAATGTGAAAAGGCAAATTCATTTGTTTATGATTGTGCAGATGTTGAGAGAAATTTCAGATTTAATTAGTTTGAGAAGCAAACGTGTTTTTCGCCTAAAAAACGGCGGAATTTCTTGATGGAAATGGCCGCGTTTAACAAATGTTCAAATAATTCTTTATTCTTTATGGGCAATGAAAGTGCCGTAAATATATCAGGAAAGGCCACACTTGAAACCATTCAAATAATATACAAAAAGCGAGCCATTCAAGCGTATGGAAAGATTGGAGTTTCCATTTTCTTTTCCGTATCGCTTTTCAATTGATTTTCTTTCTCTCTTTTTCATTCAGGAAAAGGAGTAGATTGGAAAAGTGAAAATGCGGCATTCTCAATCATGGCGGCTACAAATTCAACCGCAGACAGACATAAAATATACATTCACCAACACCATATCGACAGGGAATGATTTTCACTCTACAATCCCCAGAAACCAAAATAAACCGGTCGTTCTGTGCCGTGTAGACAAGACGCCGCGCCGCACCAAAGTCAATGGCGTATTGTTCTGTTTACAAAAGGTTTCCACTGAATCAATTCCATATACAAAATGCACTTGTTTCGATGCTGGTTCGGTTTTGGGATTGGTTTTCCTTATTTTTGCATGTCTCATTCACAAACACACAGTGGTCCTAAACAAACGACAGGTTAGTCTATGTAGGCTTTAATCGATACCCGGATACTATCGTAGTCAATGGGATGAGACAAATAGCGGCGAAGTTCAATTTTGAAAAGCCATGAGATTTAATATGCAAACCTAAAACCAAACATGAGGGGGGAAAATAACATAAATCGATTCATTTGTTTTTTTTTTGTTGTGTCGAAATAAAAATAGTGAAAAAAATGGAAACAACTTTTGCTTGGTGACATCAGGAAGTTTAATTAAACGATTTCAGAGTTTATCGTGCATGTAACCTCATTTTGAAAACTAAAATAATATCGAGAAACGAAGAGTTCGGTCGTCTGTTTTTGAGTTATAGTTTCGATATTGTTCGTGACATTCGTATAGTTTTTTTCAAGCTTTTCTTAATGAGGTCAAAAATATGGCGTTGCATTCGATAAGAGCCGAAATTTAGTATTTGGTTTTTTGAGTGTCTGTTTTTTCTCCGTTATTTTTTTCATTGAATTTGAGTAAAACAACTGTGCTACCATATTTCTCAATTCACTCTCATTACCGGACAGCATTTTTTTCTCAGTTTCACGGCCACCCACAATCGAAAACCTGCACACGCTCCATGAAGGAGCCAAACGAATCATTTCCGCCCGTTTTTTCTCTTTTTAATTTACTCCATTGCCCAGGTAAACATTGGGCGCGTGTTGGGCATTCATTCTAATATATTCGGGCACCGAAGAACACATTCGTTCTTAACGCACAATTTCAGTGGAAAAACATCGTTTTTAATTTCGACTTAATGGGAAAGTGTCATAATTTATGCCATATTTTTTTTATTGCCGCATATGCACGAATATGAGGAGTTCGTCGCTGCTATGAGATTTTGAGAAGGGAATGGAATGTGCGACGACCATGTTCACATTTCATTTACATGAAATAATTGTCTTTTATGAGCTTCAAACGGCGAGTGTTGAATGTAAAAGACAAATTTTTATTCTCTGGAAGAATGTTTCCCAGAAAGCGAATAAACGCCAGCCGAATGCTTAAGCCGCATTTTATTAAATTATGTCATTTTGGGAATGAAACCGAAGAATTCCTTGTGTTCACGACTGTTGTCAATGTGACTAAAAATAGAAGGATAGTGAAGATGCGTAATAGATTTTCGGCAGAGAGAGCCGTAATGTAATTAATGAGTTGGGCTAGCGTGCTTTATCGTTGGTTCGTGCGCGAGCGGTGTATATCACTCAGCACGTTGCGCAATAATAAAAATCACTGAATCCATTTTAAATTAACGCGCGCTGAAGATGCGCTCTCCTCTTTTACGTTTCTGCTCTGAGCCTGTTGAAAACGATGGAATTATGCTTTGAGCCATTTCGTGCCCATCACCACATCATACCATTTTTTCGTTCTTAACACGAAAAAGCAAATTACAAAAACGATTTGCCGCTCTCTCGTCTTTGTTGGCGGTTTTGTTTGTATAAAAACCACCAAAATATTTCAATCTATTTTCACTTATGTACACTTTGTTTGGGCCGTTTTCACTGAGTGTTTATTCTCGTGGGAAGCGTTCATCATGTTGAAGACATGTTTTGTGATGTCAATGCCATCAATCACTAACTCCATCCGAGATAGAGAGAAAAACAATCGTAGTAAAATGTGTACATTTTATGAGAAATGGATCATAGGTGAAAATTGATTTTCACTCTCAAACATTTTATGCATTTTTCCATTCAAAGCACTTTCAATATGCATTCCAGTGAACAAAGTGATTGAACCGTGGCACGAAAAGTCATAATTAAAGTTTTCGCATATTTTCGTCTAGTCTCGGCTTTAGTAAGCGTTTTCGTGTGAGCGTTGCTCCAACATCAAAAGCCAACAGAGGTATCAAATAGTTTGACTGAACAACCAAAAAAATGCATTAAATGCAGACGACGTTTTTATCGTACTCAGTTTACATTTTTTTTTACGTTTTTCTTCTTTTGAATTCCCATTTACATCGTAGTGCTGAAATGAACGGATGTCAAAACAAATTCCATCATTTCTGTCTGTTCGCCCGCTCACTCACTCACAGTACAAAGAGAAATGTATACAGTTATAGAATTTGATATTTTGTAGCGGAGGGTTGTGCGCTTCATGGGTATTCAAGTGTTCAAAAGCCGAAAAAGATGAAATGAGCGAATGAGTCGTTCAAGCGATTTTTGGGGAGAAAAGAACGGATTTGAGTGTACGTTTTGCAGACGAACGAACCAGAAATATTGACCTTATATATTCATTCACATTGAATTTTACGCTTTGGCAAAATCGCATGGAATACGTGCTCAAGCGCAGCGCTTGTATGTTGAATTAATCCCGTGGTAAAGCCGGATTTATTGCACATTGCTGAAAACAAACAACGAAAAACACAGCAACAACCATGATGAAAATGAAAGAGCCGGCAATTGTTTGTTTACTCGTTTATCACAAATCGGCGAATCATTAGACGTCCCTAAAAAAAATTGTCAACAGAATGCGTTTCATAATATAGATTTAATGTCATCATTCGATAATAATTATTCCAACTTGCATAAGATATGATAAGTTAAATTGCTTCAGGAGGGTTAATGTACATGGTTTGTATGAAAAACATGTACACACAAACCCACCGAAATTCCCGTCTGCCAATGTTTTGAATTTTGTGTTTGCCATGACGATGGAAGTTTTTTTTGGGGGATGAATGAGCGACGACAACAACGACATCGACATCGACGGTATTCATACGCCTCGAGTGTTCCATTCAGATAAGTGACAACTTCAATGTGACGTTGCGAATGTGATAGGAAAAAATCAATTTCTTTCCATCATCTTCCAGACATATTTCATAGACTTAGTTGATTTAGTCGTGCCGTTCGTATCTAAACATTTCTTACGTTACATTTGGATTCATTTATTATTATAAATTGCCTTTCAGCTTGCATTCATTTATTAAGTTCGTAGCGCATTCGTTGTTTTGAATGCAAAAATTGCATATTTCTTATTCATTACAATGGTGTATGTGATTTATTTGTCTTCATTTGTGAGCTCATTTATTTTACAACGCGCCGCAAATGGGCACACCACACTCTCTTTTTTTCTCTTTTTTCCCTTTTTTCCTCTCTCTCTCTCGAGTAAACCACATCGAATTGGTGCATTGTTGTGCGTGGAGTTAAGGCGCGGCGGCATTCATTTATCAGCAATTCTCTAACAAAAGACATTGTTTGGCGGCACATTTGTTCGGCTCAAACCCCATGCCAAACAGATTCGATTTGTCAGAAGTAATAGATTTTATGAGTAACGACAAGTTTTTTTTTCTATGCACGTCTGTCAAAACCTTGATTTTATCATGTATGTTGAGTGGTTGTGGCTTTACTTGAATGAGCATCGGCTTATTTGTGGACAATTAAAATAAACACGTTTATCGATCGAAAAGGATGTAATCTAAATTGAGTCAATTTGCTAAGTGCCATAAATATAGCCCATCAAATTAAATGCACTGCTTCATGCGTTTTTCATGGAGAAATGTCGCATTCATCACGATATTTATCGTTAATTAGACAAACTGTTTTGTCATCGTATATCCAAGGAATGGGAGACAAGTAGAGCTGTTAACATTTTGTTGCCGGACATTAGCCAGACTCAAAGTTCTAGTCAAACTGCAGTTTAATTTATTCAATTTAAATCAATTTGAATGGACTTCGACAATGACATGGGCCCATGTTTGACTATATTACGAGTAATTAAATAAAACTGAAAAACGTCTTTTTTCAATTCAATTATGTGTACAAAGTAGCCAGATTTTAGATAACCAATAGACGCAAACTTCAACTCTAATGGTTAGGCGATACCAAAAATTCATAATTTATTCATTTCCTGTCCTGCACCATTTAATTAAAACGTTTCAGGAATATTGTTTGCTGGAATGTAGCCGTCGCATGCCATATCATCATGCTGTTCTCATTCCACCAACACATTTTCCCTCACTCTTTCTCTCTTTCGCCCGTTCTTTGCTCGTACATTTTCGTACCTCTAATGGAAATTGGATTTTTGTTTACTTTAGTGCCTCAAAACTTCTGATGTTAGTACCCCAACCGAAATACACTCTTTCTTCCATTAAACGACTCAAGAACGCTATTTCATTTTTTGAGTTCTGTTGCACAAATCACAAGCAAATGGATTAAGAAGACAAAGTTTTCGCCTCGGTAAACTAATTAAAAGTTTTTGCACAGTACAGTCGAAGATCCAGTGATAACGTTGACAAATTATATTTATTATGAAGTATGGAAGAGTATGACGCATCCACACAACATTATGATTTTCATTCTCGTTGAAGTGGAACTCGCATGGGCGAAGTACAATTATTTAAGGCATCGTTGGAAGCGTTGCAGCGGAACGTCGCGCGGCTCAGACAATGTACGCCTCGACAAAAACAACAACAAAAAAAACAATCGTTCACAAGAAGTGATTGCATAAGATTGATAAAGACAGAACAATCTGCTGAGAATTGCGTTGAAATGAAGAAAGAAATTTGTACATCTTTCTTCGGTTTTTTTTTATTTGATGACTTTCGTATTCTTTTCAACTTGGTTTTAGTTTTTATTCCCCTTCCTCTCTTCTAATTTAATCTTTCTCTTCACATTGAATCAAAAGTGAGCTCTTTCAGAAACTCTTGACAAGATCATCTCGATTCTAACCGTGAAACAACAAACATTCCCAAGACAATAACGTAATCATGTCAGTGTCAATTTCAAAGATATATTCATTAATTTATGGACTCTGGTTGTGTTCGAATACAAATTCCAAAGTACTTTCTAGTCGCATATAACGTGCTGAATTGAAACATGACTCATGCGATTTTTTTTTGCACAATCTTCAACACCCACATTTTTGCTTAAAAGAAACATGCCAAACGATTTGTTCCATTCAAAAATGGAATGAAGCAACATTCATACCCAAGTTGTATTCAATTAATTGAGCGGTTTCTTCAGCTAAGTCAGTTAATAAATAACATACATTTGATTTCAAGTTCCATGGAATACTTTGTTTTGTTTTGCGTATTTGCTTTGACGCATCAAAACATCTGTGATTTTTCCCCACATCTCCATACACACGCAGCACACAAAATTCATTATTAGCTGCATCGAAGCAGAAAATCTGTCTACTAAAAATTAAATTGACCATCTGAAAGATCGGCATTCTAATGCGATGTTCTTTTAAAAAATAGTTCGCCGTGCCTGTATTATATAAGACGTCATTTTGCCATAAATCATTGAGCATTACTCAATAGAGCTCATAATGCCTTTTACTGAATGTTTGTGGTTGATCTATCGACTTCGATTCCATATATATGAACGAAAAACATGCGCATTTTTCGACTTTTGGCTATCAATACATTTCTATATATATCGAGCAGCAGATATAAAAAGTGTTTTTTACGGTGAAAAATGCCAAAGTTTTAAATTTATGCGTAAATTGAATACCACCCAATCCATGTAAATGAAATTCGCTCGGAGCGGCAATGTGCTCGGCTGTACCTCTTTGTGCGTCGATTTAATTGTGGAAAGCGCATTAATTTTAATGATGCTCCGTAGCTCGGAGCAAAGTGCGAAGCAATAATTCTATCTTCGTTCGACTCATAAAATTTATTTCCGTTTGATTCAATAAAAACAAAGCACTCACATTTTAATTATACGCCAACTTATCGGCTCGCTTCGTGTAGAAGTCAAAATTCAAAGTGTAAATTTTTACAGTGGCTGGTATGAGTATGTGTATCTGGAACGAATGGAGCCCATTTTGACGGTTCTTTTATGAGAGTAATTGGTGTTCCACACCTGCTTACACATGCGGCTATAGCCATTTAAATGGGGATGAAATGCCATTCATTGTGATAATATTGCATGTATGGAGGCAAACGATTACATCTCTGTGTGTTGTGTATATGTACTTTGTGTGCTCAGGCTCTTATCACAAAACCACTTTGAGTTTTGGTTTACCCAAAACATTAGGCAAAAATTGGCAATTGCGATGTCGAGAGAAAGATAAACGACATAGTCTAACAATATGCCAAGCTAAATCTCTCTTGCTATTTCTCAACGTTTCTCGTCTCTTTTCAGCTGTCACCGAGAGGATTCGTGCACGAAAGACAGACTGAAAGGACACATTTAAACGAATTGATACCATCTCATTGTGAAAATGCCACTGCACCAACTACACAATATTATTTACTCCAAAAAAACCCGCATCGCAAAAAATTCTTTCTTCAAAATGTTCACTTTAATGCTTTGGCAAAAATGTCTTTATTATTTTATCGTCCACAAAGAGCACTGTCTCTCCCCTCTTATTCGTGTATGTTTTTGTCACAACGATTCTGATTTCGCTTCCGTTTCCCTATTCTCTGAGAGAAAACGACATTTTGCCGGCAACATCGAGATATTTCCTTTCCACTTGTTTTCATTCCGCATAAAAATTTCATTCGGCGCACACATTTACACAAAAGCAACACGCCTAAACGAATGAATAAAAACATGAACAGGGAAATTGATGCGCTACAATGAACTACGGAAAGAACATTCACTCTTCCTCCCAATGGAAAATTCAATTTCACTCATCTTTTTGTTTTTAACTTTGATATTTTTTACGTGAAGTTTTGTAGTAATTTTGAAGCTAATTTATTTGTTACCTGTTCCATTCCCATTACGAAATGAACAAATCACATTAAAAGTGTTGTGAATTTTCCGTGCCGCAAACGAAGCCGTATCACAGAAAAAGTATTGGAAAATTTGATAAGAAACCATTATTTTATGTTGAGTCATATCTTAACGATCATATCTGATCTTGTTTCCAATATATGAGTCGGAGCCAAAAATGAATTTCCGTCTTCGATTTTTTTTTGTTATCGAACTTTTCAGAAAGAGTTGCTATTTTTGACTTCAGAGTTTAAAAGGAGAGGGATTCGATATATTTGTAGCCAAATAATCAAGTGAAATGCGCAAATTGAAAAGATGTAATTTGCTGAAAACTGTATCGTTCACAATCAATTAGATCACACGCTATGAATTTCGATGGGGTTGCACCAAGCCAATCATCGCTCTTCAAAACGGTCGGCACAAAGTGAGGGAAAAAATGGAACCGGAGATGATTATATAAAAATTTGAGGGCTTGTTCACATTTTTGCAAGCAATTTTCACATAAAAATGTATAGTATTTTTTCATATCGCAACATCAGTCTATAAAAAAAAAGCGTAGAGTGGATCGTAGGAAATGTTGAATATGGAATGGGCTCCTTGGAACCCGTGGGCCAAGTATTCAAGGAATAATTTTATTGCATAAATGACACGTGCAATGTAACTCGATATGGATGTGTTTTTTCTAATAAAAAATAAATAAACAAGTGCATCAAACATATTGGCTCCCTTTTTTGTTTATGGCATATAAAATATTAGCAGCCATTTTCCTCATGTTTTCACAAGTCGAAAAAAGAACATCGACAAGAGTTCGCTACTTTTTTTTCGGGTGGTGAAGAGTCGGTGGGTTTGCATTTAATGCAATTTGTCGGCGTTCACACGCAAACGGCGAAAAATGCGACTCGACTTATCAAAGTCACAACATGGAAAAATGCTTGTTGCTGTTGTTTTTTTATTCATGTTGTTATATTTGTTGAAGACCATCACGACAACAGTCACCCCAGACGAGTCGAGTTTATTAAGTCTGCTTGCACCCAAACCCAATTTGCTTCATTTTCCCATTTCGAATTCTTTATTCCTTTCTCTCTCTCTCTCTCTCTCTCTCTCTCTCTCTCTCTCTCTCTCAATTTCAGGAGGGTCGACTTTTATCGGTCGTCAATATGAAACTGCATTTTCTTTACTTGCGTAATTTATACCGAAAACTTGAAGGCGATGGTAAAAATGGTCGAAGTTGTAGCAAAATTCTATGTAAGTGTATGTGTGTGTATCGATTTTGAAGACAAAGAAGACGTTGAGCAGAAGGAGAAAACAGTAGCGCTTGAACTGTTGATTGAACACAGACCTCTTGCAATAAATAAAGCAAATGTCGTTACAGCGACGTGATTGTGGATATAAGGTTTGATGCCTTTTCTGTGTTCGTTTCGCTCCTTCCTTCCTCTTCGGTGTGATTGTCCCTTTAAGCGCTATTGTTTGTCTTACGCTATTTGGTTTTTCGTTCAGTTCAAAGAGTTCAAGGTGGCTGTGCTGCGTTTTGGGTAAGAGAATTTAAGGCCGAGTTATTCCAATTAAGGTTTCCATTGTTCGAAGTATTTTCAGAGGCTTAACAGTACAAATTGATTATACTGAAAAAGAAGAAGCAGAGAAAAAAAATCGTTGTTGCTGATGCAAAGAAATACGCATAAAGGGCATAACACAATAACAATAAACAGATTTGTAACGTTTTTTTGATACAAATCTAATTATCACGTTGATGGATACGAAATGCGGTTTTATGCAATGGAAACTCAAACTCAGGTATATAACTCAAGAGCTACTTTAACTGCTTCAGTAAATCAATGCACATTACCGGTTTATGAGAGTCTCGTTCTCTGTGTCTGTCATTGAGAGAGATTCTCATTGTTGTTTTTCACGAATTCCCATTCATGATTAAAGAGATGCGATGTTATTATTTGGCAATGATCCTTGATTGATTGAAGCTGATTGTAAACAGGCTCTTGATCTTTTTCTCTCGACAGAAGTTAATTTTGCCACTCCCAAAAATAAATCACACATTGTGCTTCTTAATTTGTGAACGATTTTGGGTTGAGTTGCCAGTCATTCATTTTTAAAACGAAGCAAATGTTCGCCGAAAAAAACCAGCTGACAGAATGGCAGCCAAGAAAACGTAGTATTTTAGGTTGAGAAAGTGGCATATTCCCCGTCAATCCTTGACATTCTTTCCGGTGAACATTTTCTCAAGTGTTTTCTCTTTCGAAATTTGTTTCTTCTACTGAAAACATTTGGTTTGACGGTGTGAATATTGCATGTGTTCACATGCCAACCGAAAAATTCGATAGTATCGAGTCGATACAAAGTTTCCCTGCTCATTCACGAGTGTTTAAGCTCTCTCTCTTTGCCTCTTTCTTATTCACATCTTTAACTGAATTTTGTACGCGCAAAAAGTTTCCACTCACAACTAAGAAGCCTTTTTATTGTGTGGCCAACTTGAGAATTCAGCCATCGTTCATATATAATTTAATAAAAAATAAAAAAAAATTACGGAATCCAGTTCAAATACCTGTAATTTAGCAAACTGCGAATGTTGTGTTCATGCTCGGAAATGTTCTGAATGGCTTTTGTCAGTTCATTTCGATCCAGTTGTGTGATACGTTGTCTGCGTTCGGGGCAAAAACTTCTCGATGCATTCGTCGTTCGGTTGGCTCGGTCGTCTGCCACCACATCAAATTCATTTGTATTTTTATCACTGTAATTATTTCGTACACGATTTTCGTCTTCACGCACATTTGAACTGTTTACATTTTCTGCGTCACTGTTTTCATTTCTATTTTGATCGTCATTGTTTTGCAACCCGGTTGCAGCGGCACTACGTTTAACGCGCGACCGATCGTCAGCAAAGCCGTCATCATCGTTCGGGGCAAAACCGCGTAAATATTCAACAAGTAGCGATTCCAATGAGGCTCTCAAAGTCAATCGTTTTCGCTTTAAATCGTTGACATCATCTTTTGGCTTTAGACCAAAATCAAATGATGCTGTTTTCACCGTTTGTACCGTCGGTTCGGTTCGATCATCCTCTTTTTTATGGCTGCGACGTAATACTTCCAAAAGTCGTCGTGCGGCAACCGTTTCATCGAGGCGTGGGACTGGCTTCGGTGTTAGTCTGTTGATATGAAAATTAAATTGTTAAAACACGAAAAGAACAGAAGAGAAAGAAATACATTTTCAGGTCTGTCTGTCTGCCATAATTACAATATGTGACATAGAAACGAGTTTCAAAGGAAATTCATGCCAACAAATCATTTCGATGGAAAATGGAAAATTCATCCATTTAACCGGATTCAGTTGAACATTCTCATCGCATGACAGTACGGCATTTTGTGTTCGATTTATAATTTGCATGAAAATGTAAAGTTTGTGCTTGAACAAAAGCCACATTTGTAGACTTGTAGTGTACACACACACACAGTCAACCGGGCAAACAAATTGGCTCATAATTTGAATGTCTACGAGGGAAATGCGAGCTTGAATATTTGATGTGGTTATATTTCATTCATGCTTTTTTTTAAATGGATTTTGGGTAAGATACGTATTCATTTCCTCTCGTCAAATATCCAAATGGACGACTTGTCGGCAGCAGTTCTAACCAAACACTCTACATACAGACATTGTTCCACCTTTCGAGTGGATAGACATTAAGACCTCGTTGATTTTGGCAACAGTATGATAGAGATTAGGTGATAAGTCAAAAAGTTGTAAATTAATCAAGGATTGAAGTACCTTTTCAAATCGAATTGAACACAATTCTCATCGGTTGCATTCCTACTGGATGAATTGCGTCCACTCAACGAGCAATTTGGTTTGAATGTGGCCTCAAGTATGGCGATTGTTGAATCTAAATTACTGCATGTCAATCGAATTTCCGTGTCCTGGCATCCCCACTCCTCGACTACCTCTGCAAATAATTTGGGGAAAACATTTCTGTGTCAATTTATTCAATTTGATATTCTGATTGCAATCACACCGCAATCCTCCCCGAAAAATTTCATTATGGAAATGAATGAGTGTTACAAGAGCGAGAATTTTTCATATTTTTGACCAATGCAAATGAGGAAATTGAAAGCCGTTCGTAGATCCGATGAGGGACCAAATGATAAATATATTTAAAAGGGTTTGACATTTCCAAATTAAATTAACACACTTCAACGCACTAGAAAAAATGGTCTGCTTTGCCTTTCGAAAATATCCTAGTGAAAATGTTGAAATATTTGACAGGAAGTGATTATTATTGTAAAGTTCCAGTTCATTTATAAAATTGGCGACCAGAGACACACATCGCTTTCGATGCGTTAATTTATTGTACTTGTACGCGTCGTCTCTCAACGTTGGCATCGAACCAAACGAGATGAAAAGTTGTATCCCTTGCATAACAAGATGCCATACAGTAGTGCGTTGTATTTAGGTGACCTACATAGCCGCCGTTTCTCCCGCTTAGCTTGCCTCTCATCATCTAACCAGTCAACGGCATTTATGCCGAGGAATTTTTATTCTCACTTGGAGCATGCTGATGATGAATTCCTATATGTTGTTGTTGCTATATTAGTATTTCGATGAAGGATTTTCGGTTCGTTTTCGTAATACTCATTCATCTTCCTTCCTTTGATACATATTTTTGTATTGATAACGATAGGTTATTTTGGTGTTTGAACATTTTTTTGATTTCTATTTTTGTTTCATAAATAACACATGCATATGTAAGTCCATTGAGACGTGTTTCATTTACCTATTGGTGAAATTAAGCCAAATTTTACGCTAGCACCGAACGACGAGATCAAAACGACCAACAAACACTGACGAACGATACACGTTCCGAGTTTCCTTTTATCTACATCCATTATTGATATATTATGTGATGTTCCTTTGATACGCGATGCTTTTTATAGAGTTCACACACACTCTGTTTCTTCTTCCTTCACAAAAAAAAACACTTCAAAGATTCACTGTATATTGTTTACATGGAAAATTGATGTCGATAATCGATCCAAGCAAATTGGCTCTTCTAGACCCACTGAACAACATATCATTTTCGCAATTTTGTGCATAATTCCACTACAAATTTATATTTTTGAAGAAATCTACGAATTTTGATTTTTCAGTTTTGCTCGCCAACACACTCACACACACAATTTCAAATATCTAATTTCGTTCAATCAACAATTCATTCGCTGAATATCATCTCTTGTGAAAATTGCACCACAGAAAATCACAGAGTTTTCGACTTCTTTTTTTTATTCACACCAGAGTTTTTTTTGTCAATTCAAATTGAATTTTGTCGCACTAATCGCGGGGCAAGAAGAAAATTTCAATGTCATGAATATTTGATTCGGTGCATGAATTCTATAAATATTATTTAATCCAGCCAAACGGCTATTATGTCTCAGATTGTGTTTCACGTTGGGCAATTTTGCGAAATTGTCACTCTGTACTGTATCAAACACCGAATGTATGTAAAAAATAAGCACTTTGCAATTAATGATGATGACGATGAACGACGACGAAGAAAAATGGTTCGAATTTAAAAACTATTGAAGAAAATAAGGCAAAATTATTCAGAAACGAGTGAATTTAATTGTCATTAATTGGAATAAACAAATCACCCATTTTTCGTCTATCAACGCGATTTCGAAAAAAAAATCGTTCAATTTATCGTATGTACGATGAGCTCGCAATAACTGAACCAGATAGAAAGAGGCACTAAACAATACACAAGCACCGAATGTGCGTCGTATTCCCTAAATCCGTCCTGTTTCGTTCGATTGAAAAATCGTAACTGACAGTGTTACGGCACATACGAGGCGATCGTACCTCTTCCTGCACACACGAACTATTTCTGCCTCCGTAGAGAACATACATATGGATATTGTGTCGTCGTCGTCGTTGTCGTTGCGCGCACTCGCATTCTACACCAAAAAACATCGCACATTCTCTCTCTGTGTTCTTATTCTCATTCGGCTTCGCGCGCTCTTCATCGTTCCACTCCAATACGAAAACAACAAAAAAAACGCCGGTTGTTTCGATGTTTGTCAGTCTCGTTCGCATCGAAAAGAAAACATAAACGAAACAACGAACGACCATGAGCGATGCGATGTTTTTATGGTATAATTTCCCCTCTTTTATTGCAACGATACACTTGCGGTTTCACTATACAGCGACTATTCGTTTAGTGCACGGTACATTTGAATGGTAAGCATATACTCGAATGTGTCTGAAATGAGTGTCAGTGCACTGTTGTTTTGAAGAGGACTTTTGGGCAACGTCTCCATTGATTGTTATCTGAAACAAAAGAATTCCTTATACTCGACTCAAACTTGTTGCAGAATAGATGCAAATTTCACCTACATGCGATGGAATAGACACAATTTTCTGTGTTCTAATAGGATAGGTCTAATTCGGAATAGAATCTTTTTCCAGTCAATAATTTAGAAACAACAAAATAACCACTTCCTTTTCGGGCAACCAGATTCATAGTGGCTGGTTTAATACGAGTTTCTTATTTGGAGAATCGCTTTAATATTCATTAGAAGCATATATGCTTCTAACTTCCAACATATATGTAAATTGGATGAGAATGAAAATTCTGCTGGAGCGGTGTGCATGTGCGGAGAATATATTTGGATTAAAAGCAAAAGATTGCATACAAATTGCAACGCACACATTAAATGGAACAGAAGCATCACACTCTGTCGACCGACAGAGTAACAAAGAGGTGATAACAACATCCGATGAAACTAACAACTCTTATATGGTTCCACTTTGTTATACAGGATAACTTGAACGACCTGTTACTGTTTCTTACCTGCACGGTGTTTATCTTATCAGTAACGCACAATTCTTGGAAACGATGTGTGTTCAAATGGTAATGTTTGCACAAAAAGCGTACGTTCATAAAAGGATACATATGTATGTCTTTGTACATGTACGTTGTATAAAAAGTTTGACGATGGCTCTTCATATGCTTTCGAAGCATTTTCTAACTACCTATGAAAATTTGTATGCAATTTTGATTCACATTCTGCACGTAGTTATGTCAAACAAAAACTCTTCGAAAGAACAACCTTTAATTATCATAGCTTCACGTTGCCAATTTAATTAATAGTAAAAAACAATATTTTGAATGTCACATAATGAGAACGTTTCACTTTTTCCAACATGAAAATGAGTTCTTTGGTCGTTCAGTTCAACTCTTGTTAAAATAAAAAAAAACTGGAATTGACTCACTGGTTTTTCCCATTATTATTTGAAAGAAAGAACTCTTTCTCCATTCATAAATTCTTAATGGTCATGCGAATCAAGCATACTCGAACAATGTCACCAATTTTTTTCTCTATGTTAAACTTTCATTTGAACACAAACATTCGTAAGGTTTGACGTTCAATCCATTTGAGAATGAGATGGCGAATGATTTGTATGTCTTGTGAAAGAAAAATAGAAATGAAAAAATGAACAAAACGAATGATACTTTTCTAAAGATTCCATTTCAATCTTCTAATGATTCTGTTCCAATCATCGGTTTGTTTCTTCTTCTTCAAACTTGTAATGCGGTAGACAACGGTACATTGCATGATATCCACTAATTTTATTCGATTTATCCACCGAAAAAGGCAATAAACTAAAGTATGAGCATTTGGATTTTTGTTCAAAGAACATCTGGACATTTAGATTTTTGATTATGATTGTCTAACGGAGAGTCAGTTTAGATATCTTAGGTATTTTACGTGATTGTCATGTGTTATACGTTGTGAATGCCAATTCTGGCATAATCACAATTACAATCAGAATTTTTGCACGCATGTTCTAATTTAACCTGGAGCGATGGCATTATTGATTAGACCAATTTGGTGGATGACTATGAATTCATCATGAATCTTTTACATGTGAAATATAAAACAAAAGACATCTAAATTAATAAGAATTACCTCTTATAAAATAGTCAATTTGGACGATAATTAGAAGAATAGGAAACAAATAATGACTATAATTAGAACCGTCAATGTCATAATTAAAATGAAAACATAAAAATACACAAACAAGCTCCGGAGCATTGCTCTTGGTATTTATGTAACAAAGAATGCAAACAAAAAAGATTTCTTTATTAAGCATCTTCTCCACCAATCGAATTCCAAGCATCGACGGAGTGAAAAAACGCGATTTCTGTAAACAAATTAATAGTAGCACCTTTCATTTCGTGTTTCGTCATTAGCTAACGGTTAACATTCATAGAAAACAAATGATGTGAAGAGATGGTCAAGAAGGTATCAAAGAACGGCCCATTCAACATAACAAATACACGCACATTAACGTATGTGACCACAAATATACAGAAGTATTTAGCGGTGAAGTGTGGAGAAGATACCGACAAATCAAGAAATGGACACATTCTTAAGACGGAGCAGAGTTTATTTAACTAATCAGTCGTTGTTGGATATTCGCAGTGATCAGACGTAAAAATTCCACTTTCAACTCACGCGCAGCGTTAATTCCAAACAAAAGCCATTTTTTTTGTTAAGAAATTGAAGAGTTGAGAAAAAAAACAGTAACGCATTTGAAACCGGCTTTGATTTATTCAAAACTAGATTGTGAGAAACAGCGAAATTTTGTGCTAAAAAGGGCAAAGAAAATCGACGAGTATTTTGGAAAAGAAACTGGTCGCAAAGAAAAAGGTTCTCAGCCATCGTGTTAACGATCGGGGTCGTTGTCGTTTGTCAATTTTGCTTTGCATAATGTATCGGCTTAAATTGTTAATGTGCACATTTGTGTTATGCATCAACTGCGCTCTATCTGCACCATCGTCATCGCTCCTATCGGCACTGCTATCACCATCAGCAGCAGCGGGCGCATCTCAGGCAGCACGACAGAAACCAGAGACCGGTTTAACCACATACGATCAAAAGCAAAGTGGAAAGTATAACATTCATTTGAATATAAAAGATGTTGCGATCATTGCCCTAGATGCTGGCGGTGTGGACAGTGGTGTAGGTGATTTTGGTGAGGACTATTACGAAGATTATGATTTATCCGATTTCACGGTGAAGCCTATATTCGGTCTAATTGATATTGCATCAGATAAACCATCGTCAAGCACCGCTGCGCCGGAATTAATTCACTTTGAGCCAGATGATGAAGATCTTGCTGCGGCAAATCAAACCGACAGTGCAACGAACAAACCAATTGAAGAGCCACTCATCAAAGATCCAATTAATAAAACCCAATCGGTGACTATTCTCAGTGAGAACACAGCGTCAGCCGCATCAATTTTAATTAATCAAACTCCGTCATCCGGTGGTATCGTGGTGACAACGCCAACACCGGCACCCGAAGATCTTCCACCAAAGCTGTCCCTAGCCGATATTGCCAACGTTCAAAGTGCACAAAAACCATTCCCAACCAAGCCCAATGAAATTCCAGTTCAAATTATTTTGGAACAACTTCCAGCGCACAAAGACTTGAGTCGACAACGACCAAACACCAATTGGCACTTGAGAAATCGTATACGCGCCACACCGAGTGCCAATCGACGAATTACTCCACCGCACGACGCAATCGGTAATAATAAACATCGCCAAAACTATTTTGCACACGCTAATCGCCGCAATTGCGCTCTCGATCAAAATGGACAATGCCAAAATAGTAACAGACGCATCAGTTCACCGACCTTGTAAGTGCCAGAGATTTTGAATGAGTTATATTGGACTGTCTCTTTCTTTCTCTCTGGTATCGACCCATTTTAAGATTTCATTAACGCTTTTTACTACACGTTTCATGTAGACGTAGACAGTTTTTGTTTCTTCTTCTTTATCTTTCGCAGATTGATTTAAATGCAATCGTTTTATGCAGTTTTTTTCAATGGTCGTAGATTTAGAACATGAAAAATTCATTACTGATTTTTTAATTCTTGTTGCGAACGAAAAAAAAGCGCTATTTTACCTTGTCCACTTTTATCCCTTTCTACACTTTTATCGCCCGTTTTAATTGAGCAACATTTTGCAACATTTTTACATATTTTCATGTGTTTTTATTTGTTGTAGGAACGGTATTTTAAGTTTTTTGTCATTCTTGTCACCACAAGCGATGCAGAAGCTGGAGTAGATCTGGCAGAAAAAGAGCGGACAAAAGACGAGAAAAAAATTATTGAGAAAGGAGAAAAAGAAAGATAAGAACCGAAAACCACTATAGAAAGTACATTGAAAAAAAGGGAAAAAACTTTGTCGAAAAAGAAGAAAAACAAAACAGATTACTCTCTTTTTAGAAACAGATATTTTTTTCATTGCTGACGCATACACCATATCATGCAATGGGCATTACAAGAATAACGCATAGAATTTTTTTTAATGTAATTTCGAGAATTTGGATTTAAACTTACTCACCAGCAGCCAGCCGGATGTCGATTGAAGCAAGAGAACAAGCATGAATTTTTCGGTGATAAGAATAAATGTACTTACTCATAGGATAAGATTTCGAAATAAAATACATTTGAAAGAAGAAAAAAAAAGTCAACACATGTTTTGTTCATTTTCAATTTTGCAATTTTATTTGTTTGTCATAGTTGGACCATGGAGATTCCTTACGCTTACATCAATACAACACACGGAAAAGAATTGATTTAAATTCAATTGTCTTTATCAACAAATCAATTGTTTTATATTTAACTAAGTTACACATACACGTCTATGCGTAGATTGTAGATACGTGATACAATTTTTTTTTGGGCTTAATCATATTCTGAGAAGCACTCAATTCGCTCGCTTAAGTACATATGCATTTATATGATAAGCGACATTGATTTTAAAAAATACAGATCACAAAGTTAAAAAGTAAGTTCAATGTGGAATAAACATTTGCACATTTTGCGATGGAGAAACAAAATGCTGATGTGAAATTTTAAGAAAAAAAGGTAATAGAGAGAATGAGATTGCACGAGATTGCATGGAAATATATATAATTAAAAATAAACTCCCTTGTCCCTTCACCCAAATTTTTTTTTTGTGTTGTTCTTCTTATATAGTTGTTAAATCATTGTAGAATTAATTCTATTCCATTTTCACACGATGTGAGGCTGTTGAAAAAAAAACTGAATACAATTTGTTCATTTTTTTCTCTCATTTTACATATATATATAACTAAAAATAGAACAAGTTAATAATAATTGTGAAATCAGTCGGTCACAATAACTCATTAGAAACAGCACTCGCCACATTAACATATATATATATATATATATATATATATATTCGTTCACATTTGTTTTTGTCTCGTTTGCTTGTGTCGTCAAAATTTATCTAATAATAATAAATTTGTGAGTGAATATAAACACAGGAAGATTTGAAACATTGCATGTGCGGCTGTTGTTGTTTTTATTCTTTCCTAGAATACTTATTTCATACTCCGAATCGAATTCAATGCACTCGCGCGTTTTTTTTTCCTCTTTGTTAAAGAATTCCGAATTGCGTACATAATCATATAATATTTAGCTAGTAAAATCACCAAAAAATATGGCTTTTGTTTTGTGCTGATGAATAACACTTGGCTTATGGTTATTACGATTGGCGCAATTGTGATGATTCGATCACATTTTGCATAGGCAAAATAAGAGTGGAACAAAAGCGCCAATCGCAATGAAAATCGGCAGCATGGTCGATGAGTCGTCGAGTGCGTATGGATTTTGTTGCTTTGGTCCGCTGGTTTTACGTATCTTCGGCGCTTCTTGTTGCACTTCATCGCGAATATTTCGAATTGTATCCTCATCCGGTTCGTACGCATCCATTTTGTCTTTTACACCTTGATCATAGTACTCTTCGATGGACTGTATTCGTGGAATTTGGTCTAAGTCTTTGCGATTGTGTCCTTTGAAGAGAATGATTGCATTGACCTTTGGATTATCGAAACCATTCATTTTGACAAATTCAAGTCGTGCTTGACCATTCCGTACTCTGGATTCGCCTCGTTCATACCGTAACATTCCCCGCAATACGGTGAAATAGATGACTTCGTCGTGAGCAACACCTTTGCCAACCTGCTTGAATATGTCCAATTTTTTGACAATTGTATGCGCCGAATTTAAAACCACGTCAAACACTTTTTTATCCACACTGTTGAAGTAAACTTCGGAAAATTTTAGCACCAACGTATATTCACCATCACTGGGTATGGGAATGTCATAGTGGAATGAATCGACATGATATCGTTCTGTTTGATATAATAGTTCATCTTCTTCGGGCACTCGTCCGATACTCAATTGTTTACCGAAATCGGATGCTGTTCCAGTTTTTCCTTCCAGTGGATCTGCGTCATAGAAAGTGCCGTGCGAATCGGTAAAAGCACCACCACCCGAATTCACAGCATAAATCACCTCGTATGCATACGATAATTTCACAAGACAAATCAATTCCACACAAATTAAAACGATATTCATGTTCCTGCTCATGTTGACCGAATAATGTCGCTGCTATGACCAATTAAACCACAATAAACCTAGTTTTTTTTATAAATACGTTGCCGATTGTTATCACAAAAATGATTCCAAATTGAGCCTGACGTGTCCGTTGGTCGTGTTGGTCGACTATTGGTTACGTGTTGATTAATGGTTCCACGGAAGCTCTTTTCCAAGACTGCATCCAACGACTCGATCAAACCAAGTGTTCTATCATTAAAACTTATTTTATTATCCAAGTTTACTTTGCGCTTTCCACGTAATCAATAAATTCGATAAAACTGCGGTGCTGACACACACACGACAAATTTTTTCCTTAGAACTTTTTATTTCGACTCGATGTGTTTGTGTTCTGCCAACGAATTATAATGTGGTGTTACTGTTGCTCCGTTTCAAGTCTACTACTAACCAGAGACTTAAGATATGATTAATGCTTGACGCGATAACAAAATCGCTCACCAAATTTCTTTGCTCGCTGCTGCTTTTTTTTCTCTACATGTGTTTTGTTTTCACTCTTCTGTTTCTGCGTGCTTGTTCTTATTTGAAATTGTCAAATATATCGGCTTTTGAAGTGTCACTGGTTCGGCAAAACAGAAGAAGAAGTAAAAAAGAAATTCCATCCAATCGCTCAATCAGAACAGTTTCTCCTCCGTCAGCGGGATGAGCGCGTTTAATGGCATTACGTGAAATGCAGAGTTTTGTGATATTTTTTTTTTCAAACAGACACATGTTGCACTTTGCATTTGGAAAATCGTTTTTGTGTTCTTTTGTTAACAGAACATTTGCTCCGAATGAAAATCGAAAAAAAAGGTTCAACGGCTTCAGACAATGTATACAAAACAATGAGCTTTAAACATTCTTCAGTTTCGCTTCCAACCATCTCTTATGCATGAGACGTTTAAATTGAAAAATTAATTATTTACAACGGCCGCTCCAGCCAGTCGTTGACTCGGATATAAGCAAATTAGACGCGTATTTTAAATCGTATGTCGATTGATTTGGCTCATTGAGCATTCGACCGTTGGACAGTGAAGAGTGTTAAAACCCGTGAAAATGAAAGTGCTCCTAATTCTGTTCAGTGGCTTCTTGTGAGTTTTTTTTCTTCAATAATTTCTTTTTTCAACTTTTTCTTACAAATTTTATTGTTGTAATTTTTCATAGAATTTGCACAGCTGACGAGACGAGCTTGAATAAAATCTTACGAACTGAGGAAATGTTCGAAAGTATTGAGCTTTTGACTTCTGATCTACTTTACAAACTAGATCCAGGTCATTGTTACACATTGATCACAGACCCACTTTACAGTGAACTACTGCAACCAAAACTTTTCAGCGAAATGAGTCACAGCACATACTTTGTGGTTCGGGTTCAATTCAATGAGGACATGATCACTCCAAAGAATAAAACCATGAAGGCTATGAGGGAAGCACATCGGGCTGGATGTGGATGTTATTTGATTTATTTGGCAAATGGAATACAAATGAATCGCTTTCTGAAGTATATTGATCGGTGAGTCGGAATTTTTAACGTTTTTCTGGTGGAGAAATTTAGAAAACAGGGGATTAAAATGATTTAAAAAAAAACGAAAATTTATGATTAATACCATGAAAAATTGGGAAGAAAAGAAAACAGATTTAATAAGATGAAAAAAATACAATTTTTTTTAAAAGAAAGAATGAAGTTTTGCAATATTTTACAGTGAAAGAGCAATCAGTCCACGCGTTCGGCTCATTATGCTGCATGACTATCGTTTGTTTGTAAATCAGATGAATTACATTTGGAAACGATTTGTGAATGTTATCTTCATTCGGCAGTACGAGCAAAGCTTTCGTGGCAATCGAACTTCATCGAATAGCACAGCGTTTGAATTAACCACTGTTCCATATCCGCTACCCATTCGTCAATTATTCGTTACAAAGAGGCTCGACTTTTGGCGTAATGGCAGGTATCGACATGGAGTAAAATTAAATATTGATAAAACAAAAGATTTACAAGGTAAGTGACTGTTGAATTATTCTGCACGATTCGATTTTGGTTGATAATGAATTCGGATATTCAGGTCAACGAATGCTTGTGTGTGTCTTAAATCATACGCCGGGCGTGTTTACCATGTCTGTAAATCAAAACGAAACCATTTACTCCGGCTTAGAAGTCGAGATCATTAATGGGATATCAAAGGCGTTAAATTTTTCCGTCGAATTTTACGAAACGGATGATGCGACGACTGAGCAATGGGGAATGCAAATTGAAAATGGCAGTTATACGGGATTGCTTGGAGAGATGGTATCCTTTCTTAAAACATGAAATATTTGTATTTTTGTTGGTTCTTCAATCTTCATTCCAATTTTCTACACACTTTGTTTTCATCATTGTAGGTAAATGGTGCAGCTGATATTGCATTGGGTGATTTGCATTACATTCCATACCACTTGAAAATTATGGACTTATCAATTCCGTATTCATCGCAATGCTTGACATTTCTCACACCGGAATCATTGACCGATAACTCGTGGCAGACTTTAGTTTTACCGTTCAGGTAACTATGCTTCAGTTTTCGATTTTTATGCATTTTCGCTAATTGCTTTAGCAAATTTGGATTAATAAATATTTTTTTATACAGTTCTGAGATGTGGGCTGGTGTTTTGTTTTTCTTATTTTGTGTCGGCTTTGTGTTCTACGTATTTGAGCACATTAATATTTGGATTCAACGAAATGAACCGGAACAAAATCGCAAGCCAAACAGTGCAAACAATAATACTGATATTGTTAATTCAATCAAACTTGAAATGGCGGAAACTCCGTTTTTGAGCTCGAAGTATATTTTCAAAAAAGTAAGTAAACCATACTATTCAAACCAATGAAATGGGTGCAATATAATTTAAATTACTTTTCCACATTGAAATGCTTAGAGACGTGTCAAAAAATTCCGGGATATATTCCATGGCTTCAGTGATTGCATTCTTTATACATATTCAATGTTGCTGGTGGTGTCATTGCCACGGTAAATGTAACTTTCAAGTTAAATCTATTAGTTTATTATAACGAAATCGAGAAAGAACACTCTATACAAACATTTTTATTATCCTAGCCTGCCTCAGAAATGGGCAGTGAGGATTCTTACGGGATGGTATTGGATCTATTGCATTTTAATTGTGGTTGCCTATCGTGCAAGTTTGACAGCCATTCTAGCGAATCCAGCTCCACGTTTAACCATTGATACGTTGGAAGAATTGGCAAAGGGTCCGATTAGCTGCGGTGTTTGGGGAGAGCAAAACCGGCAGTTTTTCTTAACATCAACGGATGAAGTTGGTCAAAAACTGGGAGAAAAGATCGAAATCATCAGCACATCGGAGGAGGCGGTACTGAATATTTTTGATTATTATTTTCTATTTGGGTAGAAATCATATCATTTTTTTTCGCATCAAACCAATTCAGATCAATCGAGTATCGCAAGGAAAATTTGCCTATTACGAAAATGTGTTCTTTCTGAAAGAGATGCGACACAAGCACGACCAAATCGAGTCGAAAAATTGGAAGTACTTGCACATTATGAAGGAATGTGCGATAAATATGCCGATATCGATTGGGCTAGAAAAGAATTCACCTTTGAAACCAAGTTTCGACCGTTTGCTGCGTCAAGTGATGGAAGCTGGCCTAGTTAGCAAATGGTTGTCTGATTCCATACAAAGATTTGAGGCAAGCATCGAAGAGCCACCACAAGAAGCCTTGATGGACTTGAAAAAATTGTACGGTGTTCTATTTGCTATGCTCATCGGTTACAGTGTTGCCTTATTGACATTGATTAGTGAAAATTTGTACTGGAGATTTGTGACAAAACGAAATCCTCTGTACGATAAGTATGATGCAATGAAATTCTATAGTCAATAGTGTCAAAAGAGAGTAGAAATATTCCTAAAAAAAAAAACAACTTCCAGTGTTCAAATAGCAAACAATTATTTTCATTTTCATTAAACGCATCCATACGATTGTACGAAACAAACAAACAAAAAATAAACGTCTCACGCACTCGTCGCATGGCGGCGCTGTCACACATCAAGGCACAACTGTCAAATTGCGGGGAAAATATAAACAATTTACATGCAAAACAAGACGAAACCCCAAAACAATTAAAATAGATTTACAATTTTAGTGTCTTAAACCGAAAAAAAGTGATTTTAGTCATTCGAACGTTCGTAGTTGTTGAAAAGTTGTTTGAACAACGTTTTGTGACGTTATAAAATGGGCGCACCGGCCGCAAATGTTCAGAAAGAAATCGAATGTGTGCTGATTAGCGATGAGGAGGATGATGATGTGCCTGAGAAGACGGTGTCTATAAAATCGGGTTCGTACAGTTCAAACGACAATAAAGTAGCCGTTGACGAACAATCGTCCAATTTTTTGTTGGACGATGGCGATGGACGACGCGTGAGCCGGCGTGTTCGCAAGAATAAAAATGAAAATGATGATGTCAAAAATATCGATCAATCGCGGAGTGGACGCAGTAATGGCAATGACCACACCAATGACACATACAAAAACAGTCCGAACTCATCGACCGCAAATACAAATGCCGACAAGAAATACGGTAGCGGCGAAAATCGAGCCGAAACACGATCTAGAAAACGAGAACGATCACCCAGCCCGACTCCAGTTGATAATAAAGACAATGATCCGATTCAATTCAAAGAGATTTTGGCTGGACTGGAGGGGGCCGCATTTCAATCGAGGTTAGATATTATAAACATAACAAAATACGCATTTTCATGTGGAAATGATGTTCAAATCGAATTTTCTGCTGAAATAGGTTACCATTTGAAAAAATGACATCGGGTGAAGCGTCCAGTTTTCCAGATATCACCAAAAATGGCCTGGCCACACAACGAGTATTCCTGAATATTCGAAATCGAATACTGCAAATGTGGATTGAGGACCCCAAAATTCAACTTACATTTGAAAATGCACTGAAAAAGATGGAAAAGCCATTTGACAGGTATCAACCGTTAATGTTGATTTTCGCATTTTTTTTCTATTTAACCATTTTCATATCGATATTTGATCGAATATTTTGTTGCAGTGATCCCAGCTTGGTGCGAAAAATTCACGAGTTTTTAGAACGCCATGGTTTCATTAATTACGGCATTTTCAGGCGGCTAAAGCCAATTCCAACCAAGAAACTGGGCAAGGTCATTGTTATTGGCGCTGGAATTTCAGGTAAACATTTGACTTTACTTTGCAAATAGTTGAAGAAAAATGGTTTTTTTTTCTTTGAAGAAATTTTGACATATTTGAATTTTCCCCGAAGAAGGCTTTTGCCTGTCTAAAAATCTATTTTTATGCGAAATCAAGAAAAAAATGTTAATTCAACCAGAAAAAAGACAAAAACGTTCATATATTCAAAAGAGAATCGTAGTAAAAATAATTTAACGTCCTTCATTCGCAGGTTTGGCTGCCGCTCAGCAACTGCAGCAATTCGGCATGGATGTGATTGTCTTGGAGGCTCGTGATAGAGTTGGTGGCCGAATTGCAACATTTCGAAAGAATAATTACTACGCTGACATGGGTGCAATGGTGGTGACAGGCATTTATGGTAATCCGTTGACAACGATTAGTCGGCAAACCGACATGAAAATGGTACCAATCAAGCAGTCATGTCGTTTGTACGGTCCGGATGGCAAATCAATAAGCAGCTTAAAAGATGAAATGGTTGAACGAGAATTTAATCGACTGCTCGAGTCAACCAGCTACCTATCGCATCAGCTTGATTTCAACTATGCTGGAAACACACCGGTTTCACTTGGTCAAGCACTCGAATGGATAATCAAACTACAGGAAAAACATGTGAAAGAGAAGCAAGTGAATAATTTGAACAGTATCATTGCCATACAACAGAAAATCATCGAAAACGAACAAGCCATTTCGAATCAGATGGAAACGGTGCAAGAGTTGAAAAAACTCTATGAGCAACTAGTTGAAACGCGTCCCACACGAACCAATGAAAATAGCACTACATACTTGGAGCATGAGTTCAAAGTGCGCAGTACATTACGAGATTGGAGCCTGGCTCACAAAGAGCTGGAAAATTTGCAGGCAACTAAAGAGACTCTCGAATCAAACCTCAAAGAATTGGAGCTAAACCCACCGAGCGACGTGTACTTATCGTCCAGTGATCGTCAAATACTGGATTGGCATTTCGCTAATCTGGAATTTGCTAATGCAACACCTCTTCAGAACTTATCACTCAAGCACTGGGATCAGGATGACGATTATGAGTGAGTTTTTTCTTTTTCTATTTCTTTAAAAAAAAAAACGAAAAACTGTTATCTATGTCGATGTCATTTTGTAGATTCATTGGAAGCCATACGACTGTACGGAACGGATACTCATGTGTACCAATCGCATTGACTGATGGCCTTGACATTCGCGTCAATACGGCGGTGAAGAAAATTAAGTATTTCGAAGGTGGTGTTGAAGTGACGGCCGAAAATCTGAAAACAAACAACGCCACTGTGACATACAAGGCCGATTTGGTGTTGTGCACTTTAACGCTTGGTATTCTAAAGCTTGCCATTTCACCACTGTCCACAAACCAAGAGAATACGGTCCAATTTCACCCACCACTGCCCGACTGGAAGCAAAGTGCGATACGACGTTTAGGTTTTGGCAATCTAAACAAAGTGATTTTATGCTTTGATCGCATCTTCTGGGATGCAAACACAAATCTGTTTGGCCATGTTGGCAGCACGACAGCGAGTCGTGGTGAGTTGTTCCTGTTTTGGAGCATATCTCAATCACCGGTTTTGTTGGCGTTGGTTGCTGGTCAAGCCGCTGCCATTATGGAAACTGTGTCGGATGATGTGATTGTCGGCCGATGCATTGCCGTCCTCAAAGGGATTTTTGGCGTGACCGCTGTACCGCAACCGAAAGAAACGGTCGTTACACGATGGCGAGCCGATCCATGGGCACGTGGATCGTACAGCTTCGTCTCGGTCGGTTCATCTGGAAGTGATTATGATCTCCTTGCCGCACCCGTTTCACCATACGATGAAAATAGCCCAAGTGAACCCAACCAAAATGAGATGCCACGACTTTTTTTCGCCGGTGAACACACCATTCGAAATTACCCAGCGACTGTAAGTCATTTTTTTAAATGTCAACCTTTTTAAAACTTTCCCATGTAGCGCATTTCTGGAAATTTTGTTTAAAATTTATTGCAATTTCGAACGTTGTTCATTGGTTTTACTAATGCTTCATCCAAATCGCAGGTTCATGGTGCTTTCTTGAGCGGTTTACGTGAGGCTGGCCGTATTGCCGATTACTTTTTGGGTCTCCCGACGAGTGTGCCATCGAATGATGTCCTGAATAATCATCAGCAAGCAACTAAAAAAAGTTAAATGGATTGATACCGAATATTTGGAGCACATATTTTTAGCATTTAAATTGAAAGTCGTACGAAAAAGTGCATTTAAATCAGAACTGTTTTTTTTTTACTTTTTGCAATAAAAGTGGACTCATCATTTTTTTTTTCTACTACCGTCTCAGATAGTGTTCGTCGCACAATAGTTTCTTTTCATATTTTGCACCGATTGGATTTTTCGAAGCATATTTCCAAACACTCATCTTCGAAACATTGAATCAGAATGTTATCACCACAAATCATATTAAAGAGTAGTTGAACAATGTAAACACAAGAAATATGAACGTCTGAAAATCGTCAAGAATTTACCTTAAGATGAAAACTTACCATTAATAAAAATTGTAACAAAGCAAAGCATCATCATAGCAACCAGTTTGAGGTAGTCTACATGTACCGGAATTTTCTTGAATCAACTATATACGTGTTTTTTTAGAACAAAATAATGATGTTACACATTTGAAAAAAAACGAAGTCAAGGGTTATATGCCTATATTGTCTATTGTGTAGTGTTTTCAAAGAAATGCACATTTTTTCTGAACAAACAAAAATCATTACCATTCACATAAGAACTTTTTTTTAGATGTTTATGTAGTTTTCTGGAATCTCTTCGGAAGAATCTTAATAGCAACCAAATAAAAGATGAGAGCAAACAAAATACAAAAAGTGTATGAAAAATGGATTAACAACATATGGACTTTCATTTTCATCTAATCTCTTCTAACAAATCAGAAGTTTATTGTCATCATTTTGTTCATTTACAATGCATTCCACGATATAATCAATTCGACGTGTTTGTTTGCTTTATGTATAAAATTTGCGAGTGAAGCGCATTCCGTTCAAACGATTTTTTTCCCATTATTATTAACTATACATATCATCGTATAAATAAAAGCAGTTGTATCGCTTGTATATTCAGTAAGTCGAATTTAAAAAAAGGTAAAGCTATTAAGTTTATTTTTTTTTTCTTTGTTGTTTTTCATGTATACTTTGTAAGCATTATTTATACAAATGGTATTCCGTCGGCATTTTTCGGTTCTCTTTTATGTCTTTTGTTAATTTTGCTATGCAGCGTGTGACACACGGCGTGCGTGGTTCAATATGGAGCGCTTCTCATTTCTGTAGTGCCAATGGTGGTAGTCACAGGACAGTGAACTGAAGCAGAAGTGTGGTTTGCATTAGAAATGACGTGTTGTTAACAACATCTAATCAATTGATTAGATTTTTTACCGAAGATAAAACCGTTGAATTTTGTTTCAATGACAAGTTCAAGCGTTCGTTTGACGCAAAATGTCAAGTACGGTCATGCGGAAAACAGCATTAGGCACAGCAAATGATGTTTTGTCTGCAACGTATGATGAAAACAAATTTTACCGATTGACGTCAATCACTCCAATTGTTCCGCAAATAGATAGATATGTGTGGTTGCCAACCAACTTCAATATCCAACTTGGATATTGCATCGTGTATGTATTCAACAGCATCAGTGCGATTATTCTGTTGCCAGATTTTGTTTTTTATCTGGAGCAGCTCATTTGTAAACATATTAAACAAATTATTATCATCAATTGCTTCTAAAGTGTTTATCTGATGTTTCAAGGTGATTATTGATTCTAAAATTAGTATTTTTTCGGAGGAAAATCGTTGGAGAATGTTCGATATGATTTTTTTTGTTTTTCTCGGCGAAATTTCAATAGCCAGAAGAAAGAACTGGTAGGAAAATTGATGAGGCAATTATTGATTCTCGACTTTTCGTGCGAAAATAAAAATACATTTATTTGTTTCAATCTCTCTCCTTCTCTCTCTCTCTCTCTCTCTCTCTCTCTCTCTCTCTCTCTCTCTCT
>NW_022595247.1:1174612-1206164 GCF_009176505.1 Sitodiplosis mosellana | reverse complement strand
TCTCTCTCTCTCTCTCTCTCTCTCTCTCTCTCTCTCTCTCTCTCTCTTAAATTCATATTTCCAAGTGGATTGGATTAGCGATGAAGAAAAAATTCTAGAAATTCTTATTACGTAATTAGTCTAGCGAGACTCCAAACGAAATCACTAAACACATAAATAAACTCTGAATTACTCGAGAGAGAGAGAGAGAGAGAGAGAATGTGTGTGTGTGATTGCGATTCGCGGCAAAGATTCGAAAGAGATTGTTTTACACGATTTTCTTCCGTTTTACTTCGTCACACAAATGAAGCATTCTTACAGTTTGCAATCCGCAATCTACTATATGTAGCATTCTATTTTAGCGGCGATTGGACAAAAGGACATGGAACCAATGAAAATCGAACAAAAAGTTAAGCCAATCAAGATCAAATTGACAGAAAAAAATAGTTGACTACAATTTTTTTTACAGCAAATGTTTATTTTGTTTTCAATTTTTATCAAAATAAATTAATGAATCAAAAGCTTGGGCTGGATGGGAGCAACCGTCTATCTTTATCTCTCAATTTTTCGCTCGATCGCTTGCCGTTATTTTCATTGAACGTGCGCAGGCGATTAGGACCGAAAAAGTAGTAGAAAGTTCTGTTTTTTTTAAACAACGAGTATTAGCACTACAAAATTTATAAATAAAATTCAATACTAATAGCTAAAGACTGTGTGTACCTATGTGTTTAGAATTCCGCCCATAAAAAACTGTTCAATGTGGATTTTGACAGAAAAAATGTAAATGATCTATTCTTAAAATCGATTTGTTGTTTTTTTTTCATTTTAAATGACCCTATGCAAATATTACACACATATTTGAAGAGATTTGAACAATTGCATCGAGATTGAAATACAAATTTCAATCCAGTTTTTTTTTATTTAAATATTTTGACAGTCATTTTTCTCTTGTGTGACTGACTGTACGAAAAATGAACGTTTGCATTACTAAAAAGACATTTTAAATGATTAATTAAGTAAATGAATTTGTTGCACTTATTTTTTGTGTTTTTTTTGTTGTTGTTGTTTTGTTTGAAAGACATAATGATTTTGGTACTATTGTAGGTTTTGCTTTGTATTATTATTTTTATAAATTATTTTATACAAAAGAAAAATATTGTTTGTAATCGTTTGTGTTTCTCTTCACTTATTTAAATTTGCTATCAAAAAGTCGACAAATGAAGAAAGCAAACATATTTCTGTGACTATTTTTTGATCTTCAATTTTTTTCTCTTTTTCTTCTCTTTCTTGGAAGAGAGTGGCATCTTCCAGCGATTTGTGTTGTTGTGAAACAAGGACTACAAAAGGGGGACTGTTCTCTATCTTTTCTTATGCAATAAAAAAAAATCAATTTAACGATATTGTCATAGTTGTTCGGTGTATTTTGTGTTGTTTCTCAGTGGGGTGTAATTGTGAGACTGGGTAATTGTGATGCACCGCAACAGGCAATTACATACAAAATGCCGAAGAAAAAGTTCAACTTGGCCGTTTGCTTTGGCACACTGCGTAATGTCGTTTCCGAGCGGAATAGCTTTTCGATTTTAAAGGCTTGCGGCAATGTGACCACTGGCAATACAAACCATACCGAATACTTGAGTGTCAGAACCACGAATATGATGTACGGTGTAAATAGTAAGATGGCATAGAGAATATGTGATGCGGATCGTCCAATCATAATGGCCAGTGTTACAATGCCGGCCGCTTTGTCCGTTTCCGCGTCGCGTGTATTGTTGCTGTGTAGAATGGCTTCGGTGTTGAGAGCGACCGGAATGGCAAAGTAAATGGTTGACCAAACAAAAGCACCGGTTTGCGCAAAATAAGCGAATAATACGGAAATTGGGCCGAAAATGATTAGAATTAAAATATCGCCAAGAGCAATGTACTTCAGTCCAATGCCACCCGTGTACAGAAAACTCGACGATAAACCACCGAAATAGACCAATGCCAAGTGTTCCATCTTTGCCGGACTCAGTATCGATAGCAGAATGAAGCCAACACAACCAGCCACGTAGAGGATTACGCCCAGTGATACAACCTAGAATTGTGAATAGAACAAGGAGAGAAAAAAAAACAGAATGACATCATTGAACAAAAAAAAAAGCTGCACTTAATTTAGATAACGTGGCTGCAATTCATAATCGAAAGCAATTGAAATAGCACACGCCGATAGTAACAATACAATGGAAAACAATGTAATTTGCAGTGTATTCACCTCATCCTTCGATAAAATGTGATCGACCAGTGTACGATCGTCGGATTTTCGATTGTCAATGCCCTTGACGTAGTCGTAATAGGTATTAACAACATTTCCAGCTCCATGCACTGTCACCACCGTAAATATTGTTAGAATAAATGTCAAGAAATTGAATTCGTGCGGCGTTGATGAACGATATGCAAGTGCCGAACCCAACAGTGTTGGCACCAAACTCGCTGATAATGACCATGGTCGCAATGCAAACAGATATGTTTTTAATTTCATAAAAACCGGCACCGGACGTGCCGCATCTTTTGCATTTGTCTGTACGGCCGTTCCTTGATGATTATTGTTTGCAGACGTGGATTTGCCATTTTGATTATTGACCAGCACATTATTTCGTTTACTTGAAACTGTATCACTACTGTTGTAAATTAGTGGCGCCTGTGAGCCATCTGAGCTAATATGCTTTGTGTTTGACATTGTGTAACTATGGAGAAAGACGTCGTCACTTCTTTTATTTTTTCAATCAAAATACTAAATATCGTGTTAGACAATCCACACAACCCGTTGAGTGATGATGATGATGATGATAACATACGATGCAAAAATCATAAAATGCACTGTTTCTCTCTGTCGTTCTCGTTAATCGTTAACTGTGTGTCTTTAATTTCTTTTGTTTTATTGTCCGATACTTTTATAGCGTTTCTATAAATTGCACATTGGCTGACCACTTCGATCATATTTTATCTTCTCAATCTCTTTTGCAAACAACCATGTGTGTCACGGTTATCCCATTCAACTGATTACTACACAAGTTTTTGTTCGTTGTCGATTATTTATTGTGTATCAGAAAGTTTTTTTCCGCAATTTACTGTACGTATTGCACACCTCAATCACGAAGCAAATATTGAATGTGATTGGAATCAAATGATGATGCAAAAACCGCACGCAGACAATTGTTCCTTTCAACACTGTCAATCATTTAGACGATGCGAGATATTGCACACCATTTGGCGGTTGAAACACTTTATTTTATCACTTTTGATGATTGTTATCTGCCACAAAGCGAACAAGAGTCATTTGTACATCAATTGTGTTGATTTTGATTCCGCACGCATGTCAAAATAAACTGGTTTAAATAGAGTTTTATGTTGCAAGATTACGACTGTCAATGAAGCTGTTGAATGCAATCAAAACGCACATCACATGGAACAAATGTGTGTTGCACATTCCGTCAATGAAAAATAAATAAAGAGACAAAAAAAGAAATAATTCACTAGTTTTGGCGGCGTCAACGAAATTTGTGTTTTTTTTTTTGTATGGAATTTGTATAATTTTCCTTCTACTTCATTCCTGAATTTGGTGTTTTCTTCTTTTTCCTGGCTGTTGTTACCGAGTGAATTAGGAGTTATTAATAAATCACGTTAATTCGATAATTAACAAGCACTTAACGATGCGAACGTTCGTTCGAGAAACTATATGTGTGTATACTCGGTGCCGATAGCTTCAAGTGACTGAGATTGTACGAAAAAGTGATTTGTTGAAGCTCCCAAAGTCGACTAGTATCGTCCGCCAACGATATATGTATGTATATCACACAAATATGTATTGTACTACACACTGATTTCACACGTATTAAACGTTTGCTGATTTTTTTCTTCTTCTTTCTTTCATTCGCCCAACACCACACTTACGACTGTCGATCGTCGTAATGCTATTTATTTTCCTTTTTTTGCTGCTCTATCCGTCTGTGTGCCGTGCCGTATTATTTATGACTTTCGAGTTGTTCATTTGTCACAAATTAAATGTTCCCACGAATAAATCGGTCAGTATTGATAACAGCCACCGATGGTCGTGTGAATGAAAGATTCCGGATTCTGATAAAATTGCACTCATTAATCCGCAAAAATTCGGCCAAATTACACACACATTTATGCACCGTGTTGCGTTACCATTCATACACAATTCGTCCGTTGAGTACTTTTTTTTCTCTTTCCTTTCCTCGTCGTATACCGATTCTTAATGTATATTGCAATATTTTCACATTTGCATCACCTTGATCTTATCCCGCAGAATGATCGAAATGAAATGCAGTCGCATCGAAATGGCAGAGAAGAAAAAAAACCGTAACAATGTGTGGCAAAAGTGCAACAGCACAAAAAAAACAATGCAAAAACGCGAAAAGAACGCAATGAGATTCGACCGCAATATACGCACTGAGGTGATTAAACAGAATAACACGCAATACCATACAACCAGCAAATGCACCAAAACACTCACTTGTATTGATATTGTGTCTCGCGAAATTGGTGAGACCCAAAAATAATTTTTGTGTTTTTTTTTCGTCTGATTTTAAAGAAATCGCCTGTGCGAGTTTTCAGTTCAATTCAGTTTTTGTGTGTATGTGTCACGTCATCTAGCTCTGACTTGGTTTTCTCTTTTTTTTCTCTTCTTCTTCTTCTCATCGCATGCCATTGTATATGCCGTACAAACGCATACACACATTGAATATTTTCTTTTCGTTTTCTCTCCCTTTCTCCCGCATTAGTTGGCTCATTTGCCGTGCTCGATTCTTGCCCAGTAACTATATGTTGCTTTATGTGTAACTGGCACACGAACTGTCAAAATTATCGTAAACCAGTACACACATTTCATTACGTACGTATTGTAGATTTTTGTGTGTCATATTTCGTTGGTTACTTCACTGAAGATATGCGCTTATATATATGGTTTGCTGCAATGCATCCGCAGATGTTTGGTGATAAAAATTGAATTTTTCGTCAATGATATTAATCGTCATGCAGTAATTGGTAGAATCAGACAGGTTTTTTTTTCTATAATTTTCATTGAACATATCGATTGACAGTTGGTCGTTAAAAGTTTGCAATTCAGACGCTAATTATGCATCGGTTATCGGAACATTCTAATCAATAAATCTAGACATGCTTCAGTTTATTTGTGTTTATTGTTGCCCGTTATTTTCCTTTTCTGTTTGTAACATACAAAAATAAGAAGTTTTTTTTCTTTTCTTAACATTGATAGCGTCTGTAAATCTTATGGTCTAATGCCTAGATAGACATTTATTGATTTCCACCGTGCATACAGCACAGTCAATCGATTACGGATGATCATCACTGTTGGCACTGCACACCGAAGACAATCGCTAGGTTTCTATAACTGTTTGCTTAATCTCGTCTAAATAATTGTCGATTTGATCGCTGAGCGCAAGAATATAGCCTGTGTTGCAGTCTTCTGTTCCGATGAAAGTCACAATCAGCGGCAGCTTATTCATTTGGATAATCTAAGGCGTAAAAAAGGGTGGAAAAAGCACATCAGTCGATTCTTATTTTTGAAACATTTTTTTTTCTTCAAAGATAAACCACCTGATAATTGGAGTACATGCAAACGATGGATTGATTCTTGCCCAGTCCCAATTTGCTCGCTTGATCCGTGGCCATTGTGTATGTGGCTAAAAAGGTTGGTTTAGTGGCCAGCCCAATTTCGAGTGGTGCATCCTCTGCTTTGGCACTTATTACCGGTGTTCCATCACGATCAGTCACAATGATACACATTATGCCACTCACCCTGCAAACAATCAATTCATTGTCAACATTTTCAATACGTGAAAAAATCAACTGTTTATTCCAAATTTAAACTTACTTCTGTATCAGCCCATTGAAATATTTCTTGATATCATCCGTCATGACTAGGTGTTCATCCAACAATTTAGCCTTTAATCACAATTTCTGTCCGATTTTCTGGAATGGTATCTGTATTTATCAAAGTGAATGAAACAAAAATTGTCTGTGATTAACATTTGAGATGTCAAATTATTACGTATTACGTACGAATGCGATACGTCAAACTACGCGCAATGTTTACATCGTACAAGATGTGCCTATACTGTCACTCAGAATCTGTGTTTTTTCCCAATAAGATGCTTCGAGTGTGAAGCTCAAGACTGACTGACCTATGAAAAGCATCAACATTTTTTTTCTTCTAATTGAAATCCTTCCGTTTGTTAACGAATTTCATTCGGATTTTTGGCATAAAAAGTGAACTTTTACCGTTCTTCCGTCGAATGATGAAATTATGGATTATAACATAAACATCAACAAAATTTGTCGGGTGTGCCTAGAAGAAAATGTATTGACATCTATTTTCAATACTGAGTTTGCTATGATTCCGGCCGAGATGCTTATGTTGTGTGCTAAAGTGAAGGTAGTTTTTATTTGATATTTCAAGTGGAAAATTTGATTCAAAATTGACTTTAAAGAATCCAAGCATAAGCTTGTCTATTGTTTTCAAAATGTTAGTCCATTCAAAGAGTGTATCGTAATTCCAATCATTCATCTCACTTCATTCGACCAGGTGTACAAAAACGATGGTTTACCGCCGGTGATATGTAACAACTGCATCTATCGATTAGGAGCTGCGTATCATTTTAAGCAACAATGTGAAAATTCCGATTTGCGTCTCCGTTCATACTTGGGGATATTGGACAAAGGATACGGCGAGACACGGGATTGTGAAACAAATACCGATCCAGATCCATATTTCAAAAGTGCCATCGATGGAACGGTGGATAAATTAGCCAAGTCATCAAAGCGATATCGAAATCGATACAAAAAGAAGTTACCAGAAGAGCGAAAGAAACGAGGGCCAAAACCCACACCAAAAGTACCACAAACATGCTACGAATGCCATAAGACTTTCAAGAGTGCAGCTCAGCTAACGATTCATATTCGGTAATTTTTGCATCATTTGTTGGTCATTTTTTTGACTATGGTGGAATATCAATTTGCATTGAAAATACTTCTATTCTTTATTCAGTACTCACACAGGCGAAAAGCCCTATATATGTCCGTATAATACGTCCGTAATTAATACATGTACGAGACGGTTTGCGCAAAAGCATAATTTGGAGATTCATATCAGGTAAATAAAGGAATTCACATTGTTGGATTGAATCAAATGCCACCCTTTAAAATAATCCCTTTGGTTTTTTTTTGATGTTTCAGAACTCATACGGGTGAGAAGCCTCTACAATGTGAAATTTGTTCCAAGCAATTCGCTGCATTGGGAAATTTCCAAGCCCACAAAAAGATTCACAGTGGTATTCGCGATCAGATTTGCCCGGTGTGCAACAAAGGCTTCTTGACATCAGGTTAGATAAGTTCGATAATTGATTTATAATGGTGCTGAAAACACAATTTTATTCATATTCTTATCCATTCTTGCGACTACTCAGGAGATTTATCGCGTCATATGGCAACGCACACGGGAATCAAAAATCACCATTGCGACATTTGCGGGAAAAGCTTCACACGAAACCGTGATATGGTAGCACATAAAAAGAAGTTGCATTTGATGAACGACCGATCCGCACACGAAACGTACAAATGCCGAGAATGTCATAAAGTATTCGCCACCGCTATAAGTCTAAGCACACATTTTCGCATCCATACGAATTCAATATCAGCGATGCCACCACCAATGATGCCAACCACCCCAATCGCACCGATTGCAAGTCACATCGGTGGTTCATTTGGACTGGGTCCACCGCATGCTCCAGGTCTAATGCTCGGCCATACACATCACCAAGGAACAATCAGCATGATGCATCACACACATACTCAACGACTGCACCCATATTAGGTTGCAACTATTTTCAGTATTATTTTACCTTCTTTTTACAATTTTTTTTTTTACTTTTATTTATAAATAATTTATTCCATTAATAAAATCTCGGTATTCATTTTGCTAATACATCGAATGAATCGTGTTTTTACGATTTCGTAAACTACGAAAGAAATGGACTACGAAACTCGGTTGGATAGGTAAACAAAACTGACATTTGCAATATCGAACTCAAGTTCAAGCGTAGCTGTCAAATGAGTACAACAAACGAATTAGGGTCTTCTTCTTCTTTTTTTTGGCGCTACTGCAAAGTGTCATTGAGTCACTTTACGCAGCAAATTTAGTATCCCAAATATTTAGCTCAAATTTATTTCTCATTGTGATTTCTGTGAACGACGAACAAAAACGAGATACAAATCCAATTATACGGACGACTTAATACAAATTAGCGTAGAAAAACAACGATGGCGTTCAATTTTCCGGCAGTTACCTATATTGTTGCGCTCATTTCCGACGCATTTTTAATCTTTTTCTCAATATTTCACGTGATTGCGTTTGATGAGCTTAAGACGGATTATAAAAATCCGATTGATCAGTGCAACAGCTTGAATCCGGTGAGTTGGTATTTGTGCAAATTGTACACGTAGGACAGTGGTATTTCGAAATATATTTGTTCATGTCGCAAAATTGTGATTAAAATAATCGATTTGTTTTGGGAGAATGAGAGAGAGAGAGAGAGAGAGAGAGAGAGAGAGGAAGAAAAATTTGTTTGTAATCACTCAATTGCTTTTATTTTGAATATTTACAGCTTGTTATACCGGAATATTTGTTGCATCTTTTCTTCAATATTCTCTTTTTGTTGGCTGGTGAATGGTTTTCGTTGCTGCTCAACATCCCACTCATTGCTTACCATGTATTCAGGTAATAGGCACATTTTTCATACTCCCAATTCTTGGCGTGGACTTTCATACGATTGGAATATTTCAGATACAAAAATCGACCAGTGATGTCCGGTCCAGGTCTGTATGATCCCACCAGTATTATGAATGCAGACACATTGGCCAAATGCCAACGGGAAGGCTGGATCAAATTAGCCGTTTACTTATTGTCATTCTTCTATTACTTATACGGGTAATTATGAGTCATAAAAAAATCAAAGATAAAATTCGAAACGTCAAATGTTACGCTTTTTTTCTCCATCGTTCTGTCAAACTTACTTAATTATATTTGTGTGTTTTTTTTTCTCCCCGTTTCGTTTCAGAATGATTTCATCGCTGATTTCGACATAAATGGTTTTTTTCCACAATTTCGGAGGAACAAAATGATTTCAATGGTCAGAGTGTGCCGTAATTTCTGATCAAAAATGTTTTTTTTTTCGTCGTGTTTAGTTTTATTGTAGCCAATTAAAATTCATTTATTCTAGCTAACATTTAAAACTCAGGTCAAAAGTGTTAAAAAGTCAAAATCAATGATTTCTTAATTGAGGAAATTGGACATTTTTGCATTATAAAAAAAAATTATAGAGAATTTGCGAAGGTTTGTTTTTGCTTTAGTCCTTGTAATCGGGCATTGAATCCGAATATCACTCACACACATTGTTTTTTTTTCAAACCACACACCCCAGTGAAATTATTTATTCAGAACAAATTATTCTCGAACAAATCGTTTTTGGTGTACTACTCATTCACTAATCAAATGCAATTTGGGTATTTCAGTTGTATTCTATCTCTTGAAGTTATCAATTTCAAGCTCACTGTCCATTTGTAATTTTTATAATGTATCAGAATCTGATAAAACTCATGAGATTTAAGCAAAAAATAACACACACACAAGTCGTTTCATTGAATTTTTCCATGTATTTTATTTGTAGGTGCTAATAAACAGAGCTCTCATTTTGTATGTTGCTATATCTGGAACTATTAGTAGCTGCTGTTTATAGTCAATAGCTGTGTATATTTTGAAATAGCAGCTACCGAACACTTTGTTCGGAATTATTTCGAACGTTCCATTGGATTTTTGGAAGTGGATCGATAACGTTAAATTATCGATCCACATACATTTTTGAATTGAACGTTATCTTTCCACTTCTAAAAATCCAATGGAACGTTCGAAATAATTCCGAACAAAGTGTTCGGTAGCTGCTATTTCAAAATATACACAGCTATTGACTATAAACAGCAGCTACTAATAGTTCCAGATATAGCAATATACAAAATGAGAGCTCTGCTAATAAAGACACAAACAAAGCCAATGTGGCACTTGAGTCATCATATAATTTTACGCTTACTGATATGAATGTTTTTATCGCTTGAAACCATATGAAAAAAAAATACAAATGACATCGTTCAACTGTCAAATTCGAATTCCTTCCTACGGTTAAATTGGTTCTTCTTCGTCTTCCAAAGATTGTCGTCGGCAAGATTGTCTCATTTGCCTGTAATTCGATTCCGTGAATTCATCAGTGTTGCTATCACAATCGATATTAAAGCACTTCACAGATTTGAAACTTGTTTGCTTGTCGTTAAGCCAAATGGATTTATTCCGAATAACAAATCAATCAAATTTTTACGGATACCCTTCGAAGTATTATGATTGGCTTATCAGGTTTTTCCGCTAAAATTATTTAAATTTATTGGATCCATCAAACTGCGTCCAATTCATAATTGATCGTACACAAATTTTGTTCTTTTATTTACACATTTTCTTTGAAATAGCATCATCAAAATTCTCGTTTTTTTGGCCACTATAGCAGCGATGACTGCATCCGCTGTGGCTGCTTCTGTGGTTTCCCACTTTGAAAATGCCGAGCACACTCCGGCGGACAATTTTTTGTCGGCTGTGGTAATTCGTTCAGGATCCAAACACCATTGCAGTGGAGTAATTTTGGATGGACATTGGATCATCACAACTGCCCATTGTGTAGCAAAATACACCAAAGAGGAGCTTCACGTAAGCTATCAGAGTAATGGCCACCAAATTAGCAGTAACGTAGATGCAGTCGTTTTGCATCCAGGATATAAGCAAGGACGATTGGTTAACAATGTCGCATTGATCAAAGTTAAATCGGAGATTGACTTTAATGCCGTCGTTCAAGCAGCCAAACTACCCACTGTTGATACGGAAGAAGACGAATTGGCATATGCAATCGGATGGGAGAAAGTTGATGGACATGTTAGTGAAGAATATATTCTTTTCTAATTTTTTTTTGTTTTTTTCCCATCTTATTACGATGTTGAACTTCAATGGCATAATTAAATTCATCATCTAAAACAATTTTGAAGTGCCTAGTTTATTTATATAGACTGTAAATATGATTTTTAAAAATCCCATTGCAGAGTCAACCATCAGGTGCACTGAAGTATTATCAAACCAAAGTTATGGCGTTGGATTTGTGCTGGGAACGATTGGAGGATTTGGATGCTGTTGAAGTCGATGACAACGTGATCTGCACATATGGCCCAACTGAAAACACCTCTCCTCTGTTGGACAATGGAAGTGCTCTAGTTTCGGTCAATAAAAGCGAATTGGTTGGAGTTAGTTTCTGGAACGAAGAGGGCTATTCGAATGTATACAGTAGAGTCCGTTCACATCTCACATGGATCAACTCCGTTAGATACCAAAATGCTTGAGCCATTATTATTATGCGAAAAGAATACAACTGTTTTTGAAGTAATGATTTTTAATAAAAATAAAGTTGGTAAATATAATTTGCTTTTTTTCATCTTGCTTTGTTCAACAGTTCCAATTATTATGTCGCGTTATGTTCTTCAACTGAAAATTTGGCTATACTTGCACTGGTTTTTGAATGTTTTGAGGAAAAAATTACAATGAAATATTTAGTTCAATGAATATCGACCCTGTCTGATCTTATTCGACCATGATGATAAACGAACAACGCTTTGCCAATTGTTAAATGGCAAAAAATGGAAAAAATAATCAATAGTGTAAATTTTGGTCGATATTTTCGTCCAATCGTCCACGAGGTAGGTTATATAGTGTCAATATGATCGGTTTTTTTAATAATACATATAAATATTCAGAGAAATTCGATAACTTTAGTATACATATAATCTACTTTACAGAACGTACGACAGCTGATGAATTGCAAACACACACTCTTCATAGAAATGTTTAATCAAACATAATGTTCACATCGATCAGCACATTGATGTGTACTAACGCACACATATGCAAACACACTTATTATCAAGTTCACAGAGTTATCAAAATCTGTCAAATATGTACTCAACTCATTTTACAGTCTTTCATTTGTTTTCCAAAAAACAAACTTCATCAATTAAAAGAACGTCTGGCTTGAAATGAACAAACCACATCTATTTCTCTCGATTTAGACTCGAACGAGTCAGTGTGACTATCACACTAGTGTGAAACAGACAAACTATTTACAAGACTCAGTTTAAACGTTTTTTTTTCTATCATTTCTCCCCAAAAAATGAGTTTTCTTTGATATTTACTGTGCATTGAATCATTTCATTGATAAATTGTTATTTTGTGATTGTACGTTATGGCCCCACGGTGTAGATAAAAATTTACGTGACGATAATACTATGACGGGTTTTGAAAATTTCACTCGGATTCACTAAAAATTGTAGAAAATATACGAAAATGCAAAAGAAAAAAATGCGAAAACTGTCATAAAAAATCGTCACCAAAACAAATCATAAGTTCTTTCCAAAATTTTCTTAAAATGGTCTTATAAATATACCGAATTCGTCATAAAATTTCCGAAATGGTTGGCTGACGATTGACATGTATTAATCTGAATTATCATTGCAATAACATTGATAGTGCGAGTGTGAGAAATTATTCCTTTCGGATCAGAAACAATAATCAATTGAAACAGTGTACAACTGTCCATGTATCAAGCTTGGTCATTTTTTTTTATTTGGCTGGATTAGGCTCAAACGAGCTTCATATTTTCAACGTGAATCCATTAAAGTTTTACATTAATTCAAGATGAATCTAGATAAATATCAGTGTTGGTATCACGGAGGTTTGACACGTGAACAGGCCGAAGATCTTTTGAAAAAATGTAAGCATAATACACATTTCTACTGATAACTGTGAAACAAAATGTTTGAACCCATTATCAACACAGAATAGTGATTGTTTTCATGAATGTTTCGAAAAACGTTCATCATTTTATGAAGTTGAAAGTCTTTGATTTGTAAAAAGAAAATTTAATTCGATTTGCAGCTGGAAAAAATGGTTTATTTTTAGTTCGCGATAGTAAAACATCGAGCGGAGATTACGTTCTTTCTTTATTACATAATGTAAGTTAGATTAATGGACTTGCTCATGTTCGTAATTTGTTTCTGTTTTTCAAGTCTAGTTATCATTTAACTTATGATATTTGAACCCGTGAGCATAAAAACAACGTATTGACTCTTCGCCGATGAATACGAAACGCAAAAAAATCGCCGAACAAAGTGAAACACCAATCTGTTATTGGATCAATATGAAGCATGAAATCGTTGGCTACTATTTTATTCACGTTGCGCTTTGTTTCGAAGCGCGGCAAGTGTTTCGTTTTGTTCCAGTAACAGAACGTTGTATCACTTTGTTCGGCGACGCGCTCAATGTACTGTTTTGGAAAAATATGCATGATTTGATATAGTTTTGAGTCCATTGGTATGATGATTCATTTTAACACAACACCCATTCTATTTCGCTCACACTTACGTGCACTTTAACGTTGCTGAAACATGTACGTTCTTGTTTCTTTACTGCGCACATCTTTTTAACAGTAAAGCAGACTACTTTGTTATACGGGTAAAAATTGCACGTAAGTGTGAGCGAAATAGAATGGGTGTTGTGCGTCCGTGTTTTGGCCATGTATAGATTTCACTATATAAACCAATGTATTCACAGCGGCGTGAACCCGCGTTCCGAGGATTTCATACAAACTTCCCATGTAGACGATCCGAAATAGGCAACAGTCGAAAAAAAAAGTTTAAATTTTTTTTCGATTTTCATATAGTATTTTTTTCTGCTCTATTGGTGTTATCGGCACATCGAAATTCGCGCTCCTTATCAGTTAATTTTCACTTCATAGACAAATCACGACCAAAACCACCATTAAAATGAATCATCATACCAATGGACTCAAAAGTGTATCAAACATTTTTGTTTCAATTAAAGTGAAACACAATTTCTATAGTCAGCCGATATTTCACGATTCACTTTCAAGCGAACAGAATTTATGTTGCACTCGCACAAAACTATATCAAATCATGCATATTTTTTCAAAACAGTACATTGAGCGCGTCGCCGAACAAAGTGATACAACGTTCTGTTACTGGAACAAAATGAAACACTTGCCGCGCTTCGAAACAAAGTGCAACGTAAATAAAATAGTGGCCAACGATTTCATGTTTCATATTGATCCAATAACAGATTGGTGTTTCACTTTGTTCGGCGATTTTTTTGCGTTTCGTATTCATCGGCGAAGAGTCAATACGTTGTTTTTATGCTCACGGGTTCATTTCTGTGTGTGTATTCAACAGAACGTAGTAATTCATTATCAAATTCGACGTCACGGCGAGGACGCATTCTTTTCAATCGATGATCAAAATCCAGTGCATGGTTTGGACGAGTTGATCAAACGGTTGCAAAAGTCCTGGGATGGATTAGTAACAGAGTTGGTGGCGATTCCATTAAAAGGTTCATTGCCGCCACCTGAGTCTCGTCAACATGGTCGCATAACACTACTCCATCGTGCGATCAATGAGAGGAATGTTAAGCTTGTAGAGGCAATGTTACAATCCAGCAATCAAAGAACACCGAATGCCAAAGATAAAGATGGTCGAACTAGCATACACTTGGCATGTCGTCTTACAGATAATGCTGAAAGCATCTTAGAAAAACTCATCAGCTGCGATGATGTGAAGGTCAATTGTCGCGATTTAGAGGGAAATGCACCATTGCATGTAAGACGAACTCTTTCCAATTTACTGATCGTTATTTTAAAGATTGAAATGCTTAACTAAAAGACATATTCGTTCGTTATTCAAAAGTATGCATGCCGAAAACAGTCAGTATCTTTGATTCAGAAGCTCATCGATGCTGGGGCGTATGTTATTGTTCGAAATATAAACACAGGACGAGTACCTTTGCACGAAGCGGCCAGCACCGGCAATATCGATGTGGTTAAACTGCTACTTAAACAAGGTATTCCACACTTACCGCGTACATCAAAATCTGAAACACCTGCTCAACTTGCCAGAAGAGGTGGTCATTCGGAAACTGCTGAATTTTTGGGTAAAATTGTGGCAAAATTGATTACATAAAACTAGTATGGTTGGAGCAACTAAGTAACTTATGTTAATTTCCTTTAGAAAATTTTAAACCGCCTCTTCCTACAACGAATGCATCTCAATGGCTACATGGCACATTAAACAGAGACGAAGCTATTAGAGTTTTACAAATGTTTATTACAGCGAATCTCGCGTATCAGGTATCACTATTGACACTGCAGTGTCATGGCTTGACATAATGTTGAACATCGAGTTTTCCATACTAATCAAATTTCTTCTTTGGCCATGGATAGGAAGTATCGGGCGCATTTTTAATACGATATTCTCACAATGAAAATGAACATATTTTAAGCTTGATAGACGATGAGAATGGCATGAGAAATTATCCTATACAACAAAGTAATTCTGTAAGTCATGTTCGAATTCCATTGACAAAACGGTCGAATTTTATTTTTGAAAGAATTATTCTATTCTCCAACAGACAGATAACTACTTTTTCATCGATGAAGGGCCATATATGATATCATTAGAGCATTTGGTTCAACACTATATGAAATTTTCCGACGGGTTACCATCCAATTTGCGATATCCTGTGGCACCGAATCCAAAACCACCACTTCCTTCAATTTCAATACAAAATCCAATTCCGCAATCTCATTCAGGAGAGTTACCAAGGCTTCTGATCTAACTTCTAATCGAACATAGTCATAGATGATCATGACAGTTATCGTGAATCATTGCTGGATTTCGAATGACTGCAGGGATTTGAAAAGAACTGAGAAATTACAGTAATTTATGGAATGTTGACTTATATTTAAGTGAAACAAAGTACCATGATCAAGGGATCCCACCAATGTTATCTAAATACATTTTAAAACTTGATTTATTGAAAATATGTCTGGATTTGAAAAACAGCAATTGCTTTAGATAACAACTCTTCGTTTGTTTAAGTTTTTTTTTTGAAAAAATTGCGTGTGTTTTTTTGAAGTCAACAAGACTACATTCCAAAAAATAATTCACAACAACAACTATGGAGGACATTAATGTCTTCTCTAGTTAAAGCTTATTTGTTTATATACAAAAGGTGGAAAGACACGTAAGTATTCTTTCTTCAAACATTATCAAATATTATCATTATTTTTGGCCGAGTTATTGAATATTATTCGCGCTGAATTTAAGTTATCTATAATATCTTTTTGATCAAAATGGAACAAAGTTTGCAGTATTTGATCCTACAAAATGAAAAAGTAATGAGGAAACAGCGGAAAGCACTGAATTGGTATTTGCATATTCGTTTTTTGTGTCAGTAGAAATGGGATATAAGAGGATATACGAATAAAACTACGATCATAGTGATGTTGAGGTCATCGTTATTTTTCTCAGAATTTGGTTCTTTCTCCTAATGGCGATTTCTTCTTATGTCTAGACATAGATGCTATGTTGTGTGATAAATAGAGCTTCGAACATTTTTTTCTCAAGAAAAAGTGATGCGTTTGTGACCCAAAAGATGATAGGATTATCTGTTTCCACGTAAAAATACTCTAGCTTACCAAAAGATTATCCTACCTAAATATGGTGCAAAATGAACGAGCCATCGCAGTTTTCGACCAAGAATGTCCTTTTGGCTCTATGTATTATAAATAGTGTAGCATTTTGTAAGGTCGCACCATTCGTTTCTATGGTGTCGCAAAATGCTTACCTATCTCATTCAATTTGCATTGTGTTCATTGTTATTAATTTTTTTAAATTTTTGGACGAGTACTCAACATTTTGAAAATCAACGAGATTTATTTCACATTGGACGAAATCTGATCTGCAAATCTCGGTGTTTTAGCTTGGACGAATAATTTGTGGCTCATTTATAAGTAAGTAAAGTTATTTCAAATAAAGAAGAATTTTTTGCTCATTGTTTAGAATAAAATGCAAATCGTTCTCCATTTAAAAATACGTGGACCTTCTTCACCTTTGAAATGTTTTTTTTTTCGTGATTGGTTGAAATTAATTTATATTTGATCTTTTTTTCAGAATCCAGTTTGCGCTACTGTTTCTTCAGCAATCGATTCAATATTTTGCGGGCCAGCAGCCACATCAAAATCAACCAATGGAGATTTCAGCACAACATGAAGCCATGGAAGGGATTATTGAAACAGACATTTACTTACCTCCAGCTCAAGAGTCTCCAAAAAACATTCTGAATATTCTTAACGACGATTGCATTCAAGCTGTCTTATTGAAGCTAGACAATATGTTGGATTTTCTTCATGCAGCCGAAGTATGTACAAGATTTGAGAAAAATGCACAGATGCGTTTTCCTTTTAAGAACGTATCTCTTTCAAGCGGCAAGGAAGGAAGAATTTTCTATAAATGGAATGAAAAAAATTCTCCATCAATGGAGTATGCGGAAAAGTTCTTTGGCACATTTGGTCGATTTGTCAAATCGGTTCGATATTTCTATTATGGATGCAATGGAAAGAAAATGAGTGAAGAAATAAGTCTAATTCATAAATATTGCGGAAAAACTTTGGTCAAATTGAGTATTGATGTATACTTATCATATCCCTTGAGTTTACAATTCGAAGCTCTTGAGGAACTGGTCTTGGATAATACAGTTCCAGTCACATCAGCAAATCTTTTTCCCAAATTGAAAAAATTGTCTCTGCGTGGAGGGAGATCGATATTAAGAGATGACATGGATTGGGTTGCAAATGAATTTCCGCATCTAAAGAAAGTTGAATTTATGGACGTTGCAAAACTAACGAATGATATTTTTATTGAGTTTCAAAAACGAAATCCACAACTAGAAAATCTATGTTTGTGGAATAGAAATAGAAGCAAGCTAAGTTTTACATCAAGGAAAGTATGGCAAGGTATTGGAAAACGTTTGCCAAATCTTGTCAGCCTATACTTGGACAACATAGAAATGGATAAGAATATCTTAGAATTGTGCACTTTGCGGAAATTAAGAGAGATAAATATTTCGCCAGTGGTAAAGTCTCAAAAACCTCTATTTGATTCGTTTGTTAAAAACAATGTGCCCATTGAAAAATTGTGCATTAAACGATTAGATATTGAAACTGCAAAAAGTGTACAAAAAATGAAACTGATAGAACATCTAACAATTTATGGCGCTTCTGAACAAACAGTTATCAGTACCGTCAAACAACTACCAGCCTTAGATTATTTAAGTTTAATGTGGATAAAAGATGGAAGCCCACGGATGGTGAAAAAAATCTTACAACATTGTAAAAACTTAACTGAATTGATTATTGTGCTAGAAGAGTTGTGCACTATTGATGCGGATGAGTACAATTCAATCGTAAAATTGGCTGAAAATCGATGTAAAGTCACTTTGGACATGAGTAATTGGGTTGTCATCAAAAAAAATTGAAAAATATCGCTCACTTTGCTTCATTCGGTGAATTTGTTAGAGTACCCGATATTTATAGGTAATAAGTATCTGTAAATTCCATTCATTCAAAATAAATACATCGTAACTTATCACAAGGTCTTTTTTTCTCTTGTCGGCAATAATTATTCATCCATTCGCTGATGCAATCATAAGGTGGCGTGCAAAGTGCGACGCTGGCGAAGCGCTATTCCTCGGATCAATGCCGTTATGGGAAGGTATTGAGCTGAGAAAAGCAACAAAGAGTCGAAGAATGATCACAGTCATGTTGATTAACAAAATGAGTGCATTTATTTGAAAGTAATTTTTAAAATTTCCCTTCCAATATTGTCATTGCATTTGAATGCACTTTCTGTCTCGAAAATGTCCTCTTTCAAAAGAATCTGTTCAAATTGTCTTAAGCTACCACCAACTCCGAAATAGTGAACCTTTGCTGCCAAGTAGCACACTCCTGTTGGCTTCAGCTTTGTTTTGATGATATGGATTATCTTATCATAATTCTGAACATTGTAAATTGTCTCTGACGTTAGAATAAAATCGAATTTCTCTCCATCTTCCGTCTTTTCAGCGTAATTCGTCCAATCGCCGGAATAAAATCGACATCGTTCTTGAAGTTTCTCTACAGATTTTGTGTTCACAAGTACATTTGGTATTGTGATGTGCTCTAGCACGGTTTTATTCTGTAAATTGAATAACATTTTAGTCAAAAAAAATTGCTTCGGAATAATAATCGAACTTACATAGTCTTGAAAATGAACTGATGCACCATTCTGCAGGGCAAGTATTCCGAGAATGCCTGCACCACAGCCCAGATCCAAAACGCTGCTGTTTCGGAAGTCATCGATCAAGCATTTGGTTCCATCTGTTGTTTTTGTCAAATACTCTCCCACGGTTTCGGTACATTCCCATACTTTGGCACCTCCTGTGAACAAAGAAGGCATTACAAAGACATGCAAATGTTATTCAGATTTCAAGCAATAAAAATCGATCAAAAATGATCTAAAGTATAAAGAAGAATTTTTGTTTTTTTCCATCACCTTCATAAATGCCTGCAATCAAATCCGAGTGATTCTCTTCGGCACAGCTTATGTCATCGAATTGCCCGGCTAATTTTTCAATAATATCCTCAATCGACACATGATGCACTTTGTGTTCATGGAAGGTGATAGAATTCAGTGTCGCAACTAAGTTTGGTGCGAAATAATCTCGTTCGGTCTGTTCTTTCGATGGAACGATTTCATGGCATTCATCGTGTTTGTTTACAGGCTTTGATTCAGTCTTTGTTTCGATTTCCGTTTTTGTCTCTGCAACTAACACAAAAGGAATTAGTCGTCATTTTCAAAAGGTAAATCAAAGCAACTCACCTTTTTCTTCTTCTGCCTTAGATCCATCCCTGTCGTTTTCTTCGGTGATAAAATTGAATTTAAACATGATTCCAATTCAAAAGCCAAAATACGGTCTTCAACGTGCTCATGGAGTTTTTGTTTGTGTGTTGAAAATTCCACTGAACTGAAATTTCGGAACGTCACTTGAAATACGTAACTGTCAAACTTGACAGTTCAAGTAAATTCAAAGTTGAATTTTGTTTATATCATTATCATGTTTTTATTTATTCAATTTTTCCCGCAGGCTTAAACTATTCTAAGACAATATTGATTCCGATGAGAACTGCGTGTCGAACCAGTGAATCTTTCGCATGTTTCCATGTCGTTGATGTTTTTTAAAGAACAGTGGTATGATGTTAATGTATTGAAACAATCGAAATGTGTCTCCTCCTCGAATGTTTTCACTTCTTCTTGTAGCGACGTCGATTTCTGAAAAGAAAGGAAAGAAATAAATGGAATTGACCATTATTAACGGTTCAATAAGCATTAAGACCACCACAAGCTATACCTATCATCGTAATAGTCCTTTCTTTCTCTGGGATCAAAGTTATTGTCATCACTATCCGATTCTTCTCCGCTGTCTGTATCTTCCTCTTCGTAGTCTTCCTGTTCTTTGATTTGTTCTTCCAATTCTCTTTCGTACAGCTCATTGAATGCCTCAAACTCTTTCATCGAAATGCGACACGTTTTTATCGCAAATTCTTCATCATTCAAGTCCATGATTCGAAATAGACGTAAATTCTTATTTGGATCCAATTCAGACGCTCGCCAATTACGCTTTTTATAGATGCCCAATCGCACAAGCAGCGTATGACGCGACTTAATTGTCTTTAAACTCAAGCCCAAAGAACCGGATTTCACTATATCGGTGACATCTGCTTCCATGCTCTTCAAAATGTAATCAACTTTCTGCTGAATCGTTCTCATGTCATCGACAAGAAGATTTGGGCACGACATAAGAAGTCTCCAGATGTTTTTCGGTGTATGCACAATCGTTTGCAATTGAGCATACCGTTTGGCTAGATAATGTTCGTCATCGAAATCAAGAAGTTCTGGACATTGCACGAATAACTCATAATATTGCGACTGACTGAATTGAGCCATGTGCCACATTTCCAAACGCTCTTCAATTTGCTTTGGATTACAACGCAACAAATTGGGATGCTTATCAATTACTTTCACACTGTTTTCGGGTGAAAAACCAGCTTTTAACAGCACATTGTAGGCTTGTTGAACAATATTTTCACCATAGTATGCAATTTGTTCATTATTTTCGAGCAAATTTGCTATGAGCTTTTTCTCTGGCGTTGCCGATGTGTCTGATGCAAAACATCTTATACATCTTGCCTAAAATTAATTGATTTTTTTTTGAAAATTAACATTTTTCTGTGTTAAAATGAGTGAAATACCTTTACAGCCTGTTGACCTGTGGTGACTACGGTAAAATACGTCCTCTGTAGCAGCAAATTAGATAATAGCTTCGAACGAAACATCTTTTTGCATTGAGTTTGAACATTGAGGTTATGTTTACTTTGAAGTTTATTATCATACGATGACAGTTGTTTTTCATAATAAACACGCATGTTGGTCTATGTTGCTTGTGTCAAGCAGTACATGGAAAATATTGGTGCCTTCACACAATAACATTACTCGTTGAAAGGTGCTGAGACTACGACAATAATTGCCGGTGAGGAAATTAAAAAGTGGATAAAATATAAACTTTTTACTTGTGCAAAAAAAAATTCATCAAACCAATACAAAATGTTCAATTTTCAGATGAGATGGGAGTCCGAGGCTTGACAACGTATATCGCTGCAAATGCAGATCGTTATTTGGATGAACATGAACTACACGATTGTAATGTGGTCATCGACGGTGACAGTTTATCGTGTCAGCTGTACAAATCCATAAATTCAGCATTTGGTGGGAACTATGACCATTATTTCCGAGTTGTTTGCAATTTCTTCGGAATGCTAAAGCAATGCAATATCACTGCATATGTTTTGTTGGATGGTGGTTACCAGGCGAAGAAATTAAGTACAGTAAAGCAGCGCTTGCGATCGAAAATTGGTGCCATCAAACATCTGAATCCATTGATGGATAGTCAACCAACATTCCCTATAAGTAAATTCTTTGACAAATCAATTATTTTCAATCAGAGATTTAATGATTGACATTAATCAAATAATGATTCGTTACTTTTAGTGATGCGAGAGGTGTTTGTGGAGGCATTGGAACACTGCCACGTTTTAAGCATGCGATGCATATTTGAAGCTGATGACGAAGTGGCCGCACTGTCACGCAAGCTTAAATGTCCAGTTCTGAGTTTTGACTCCGATTTTTACATTCACAATGTTCAGGTAGTTCATTCATTTCAACACAAAAAAGGCCAATCTGCAACTAATCATTCAATGTTTAGTATATCCCATCGGTAACATTGTCGCTGAAAGTTTTCCGTCGAAACATTCCGGATGAGGAGAGCAAGAAGAAAGTTCGGCTCCGCAAAGAGCTGGTGTCTGAAATCAACTCGGATGGAGACTATGATCGTTTCAAGGGAACTGAAGTGAAACGAAAATGCTATTACTATATGCAATGCTCCATGTATCGTATTGCAAATCTAACGCGCGATAAAGGCTTACGTTCAGAAATGTTGCCACTGTTTGCAATCTTATTGGGCAATGACTATGTACCATCGTCGATTTTTAAGAAATTCTATTTGAATGTCAGCATGAAGAAAACGGGAAAGAACAGCACAAAACAAGGGAAACGGATTATTGCGCTGCTGAGATGGCTGCAACATGAAACACTCGCATCGGCCATCGATAAAATCATTAATCATGTGGAAAAGGATAAGAAAGTGTGGCTTCGCGAGCAAATCAATAACGGCATTTCTGGTTACATACATGAGAAGAGCATGGCTTACGATTATTTTGGGTTTTCATCAAATGAACAACCGGGTGATTATTTATCAGCTGCAACAATACCTGATTGTCTCGTCGATACGACATTGGAAGAAGATGCCGATACAGGGACTTTGGAAGAAGAGGAAGTCGACAAAAGTGATCATGGTGAGGGTGAGGATGACGACAACAGCAATGCAGTCGAAAATGATGATGAAGATGACAATAGCAGCAGCTCTGACAGTGATACTGAAAGTGAACCATTGGAATCTGATTCGGACGACAACAAAGATGAAATCCAACCCAATTCCAAAACACACGACAGCTTTGATACGTACACACCAACAAACGAAACATTGTTCGTACCACCGGAATGGCTACTGAAGAAAATACTTGCAGGTAATGTTTCTTTCTCGCTAGAACATCTAATCAATTTTACAATTAATCCATAGTTGCTGGATAAAGAGTTGGAAAAATGCTTCCATTCTAGATTTTAGCTAAATATTTCTCTGCATTTCCCAGGACAACTACCACGATACGTGGTCGATTTGATGACAATGCGGCTCTATGTGAACAATTGCCAAGTGGAAAATTTCCTATTGCCTGACTGTAATGCAATTTCAGTGCCGATTCTTCAACTGATTTTCACAATATTACATCAGCCATACCACAGAGAGTTTCGCTATTTGACACGCGTGCAACGCCGAACTGACATTGAATACAAGCGATTCGAGTCATTATCCGTAGATAGAGAATTCGATACAGCAAGCGATAAGAATCGCAAGTTTTTCGAATTGATTCTGCGAGATTTTGAAAATTCTGAAACGATTTTCAAGGTGATTGAAGAAACAGTTCCTTCGGACATTCGACTACTATTCATTGCAATCATCTATTGGGCCCGATATTCAAAGCATTGCAACGTGGTGTACGTATGCAGTTTGTTGCTGTGCCAAATTGTTCTAACCGAAATTGATTCAAGGCTAGAGCCTACAGTACGAGATAGACGGAAATTCGAGAAAATCTTCAATCCAAATGGGATTAAGGGCGTTGAGAATGCCAAGAAGAATGTCGATGAAAATGAATTGTCGATCGAGGAATGCAAGAAAGACGTTACGCGTAATGAATGTATTGTTACGCAATTCAACCGTCTTCTCGAACTGTTCTCAATTAGCGATAAGCTGAGGACAAAACACACGGAATTCTCAAGTGATATCGTTCACGGATTCGGTGAATTCCAATCAATTGTCTATCAATTGAATTGTCTCAATGTGCTATGCGGTGAACCATATTCAAACATCGTGATTTCAAAGTGTTTCAACGGATGTTTCTTATTTAACATGTATTCAACGCTCAAAGAACGGCCAAACATTAGATATTTCATCAAAACCTTTCTTTTCCCTGCATCACCGAATCTTTTGAATTTATTTAAAGCCATGATGCTGGTGCTCACACCATTCGTTGGATGTCTGTCGAGCGAAACCATTTCAAAGCGCAAGAAGAGAAGAAACATCAATAAGAAAAAATCTAGGGAACAACGGAAGAATAATGTTACTGCAAATGATGACGAACATGCTAATGCGGATGAAGAAGATCCGAACGAAGCCGAATTCGAAGATTTAAATAACCGATTTTCATGTTTAATGAAAATGTGAAAGAATTTTATTCATTGAATAAATAAAAACAACGAAATACATTTTTATGGTTTAATTTTATTTCAGTCGTGAGTTACTTTTTCTTTTGATGTGGTTTTCTTATCATTAATGTCTTTGGAGCTCTTTCATCGTTGGTATTTTCACCAGAATTGTCTTCATTAAGTGGAAATTTCTTAATTTGCTCACTTTTAATTTCAAATAAGATAGAGGAAAGTCTCTGACTCTCTCGGAATTTTTGCTTATGACCAAATTTTGTCAATCAATGTACCAAATACAATCAAACAAAAAGGCGCAACTTCATTTATTTGAATTGTGTGCCCTACTTCCTCGGACATTTTGAAGAGAAAGTGAGAAAAATCGATTGAAATCTTTAATCAATAGACCAGATCTAAATTCGACTATTAGTGTTTGTTATCAAAAACCAAACTCATATATTTTCTTGAAGGAAAATGCTCCGAGTTTGAATTTTGGCCTGATCATCTCTTGATGATAAAAGCTCTACGCCACAACTCATTCCATCAAAACTCCAATTTAAATCAGCACCAACAGCACAATTATCAGGAAGAGCCACCGCGTGAAACTTATGGCGAATACAAGCGTCGAAAGCGTGAATTGGAGGAACAAATGCAAAGGGTCGCTGCATCTGCTTTAAATAAGACTGGCCAAAATACTGCCAATGAACAAAGTAAAGAACCAAAGCATGAATCACCTAAGCAAACCGATAAACCGCAAAATGAAAATGATAAACAGAAGTATGCATCAAGCACTACTGCCAAAAGGTCAGATAACAATGTCATTAACGCATTACCTCAATCGAAATCTGGCTATTCATTCAAGATTCCAATGTTATCAACACGTACGTCAACCGTTGCTAAAAGATTTTCATCTGAAAATAATAGTGCAACCAAAGCAGCAAGGGTGTCTAAGATGTCGAGTGTCTCGGATGCGAAATTACGGGAAAATGGTCAAACTCAGGCTGGCAAAACAGTTCTGATGGAAAAGTCGACAAATGCATCAGAACTACATGAAAAACTAAACAAACAAACACCTGCGGATTTCCATAAAATGTTTCAAAATTTTGCTGGCAGTGAATCTGATGGGATAAAGAGCCGACTCAGGCAAGAAGTCATGCCGAACGATGATACGGTGATACAAAACAACGCAGCAAGTAATAATTCATCGAATATATCAAAGGTCAAGCAAGACTGAATATGTCACAACACCGAAAAAGCCAAAGCAACAGTGAAACTCAAAACAATATAAGTGAATATTAATGTTGATATTGACATTTTACTTATTTCAACAATTTTACTAGTGCTTTAGTTTAATGCGTTTGATTTCTATTCATTTTTTGCAGATAAACCAAATCTCACACACATAACCACAATCAATGCACGGACATTTGTATGCCATGACACTTCTCCAGAGAATATCGATACACAACCGCTGGATAATCACATATTCCCAGGATCCACCTTGAGCATGATTACATTTTGAAAATGTATTAATCTTAGCCTTTTAAACGTAAAAATGTGTCCGAATACTTCTCAAAGAGCATCATTTAATCAAAATAAAAATAAAAAGCCGTATTTTTATCAATTTTCTGTTTATTTTAATTAAAATAAACTGTAATTAGAAAGCATACATAAGAATTGTGTTGAAAAGTGACTATTTTGTTGTGCGTTTTTTTTCCTGGTTGAATTATGTCAATCAAACAAACAACTCAAACAGTAACTTTGTAGAACATGCTAAAGTTTATCAGGAAACGAAATCGTATTCGAAGAGTAGAATAATCGATTTTCATGTTCAAGGGCAATGGGAATGAATTTTATTCATTGAATAAACGAAAACAAGAAAACAAATTTTTATGGTTTAGTATTTTTTTCCCATCATCAGTGATTTCATCTTTCAATGTGTCGTTTTTATCTATTGCATCCCACTTGGACGGTGTGCTGTGTTAACATCGTTGACATATCATACAATGTGTTCAAGATGCGATACTCAAAACTGACATCAATGTAAAGAATTGCCGTCATACCGATTCGGCCGAAAGGAGCTAGCTCTATTCCAGTTTGAATTTGCTGTGTGCATGAAAAATGGAGCAAACACACACATTTTGAATGGATTTTTCCATCCACGCTTGTGGTTCCAGTATATTTGCGTGCTTTAACGTTTAGTGCAGACCACTACATACAACTGAGTAGTTTTCACATGCGCCCGGTATAACACAGTTTGGTTTGAACCAACGCAAATGACCACTCGAATTTTCGCCTGTGATACGTTTGCATGTAGTGGTAGTGGTAATCCATTGTACTGTTTGACAACACACCAAACCGTCTTTGCGATCGGCATCGATGCTACACGCACAACACGCTAAGTTCAGTTATAGTCCTACAGTCCATTTGGTACGACACAACTCGAACTCATTAGATTAACGCGATTAAGTTCTATGTTCAAACACGGATTCAGATAGATTGATAGCCGAAACAATTGAAATCATTTTGTTTGTTTTTTGCGCGACATTTTTTCAACATTGGAGATATTTTTCGTGCAAAACGATTTGCAGTGAAACCTCCAAAGTGAGCATTTTTTTTCGTTGCAAAAATCAATTGAATTGGCATTTCTCAGTACACCGTTTATCAGAAAAGGGATAAAACACCTCTTGATGCGTAATTTTGGTCAATTCAATTCAAGTTCTGTGTTATTCTGAAATCACAACGAAACCATCATTGCATTGCATTGGAATTGTAGTGAGAATATCGAATGAGATTCAAGCAAAACGTTGAAAATTGTTCACGGCGCATATTTTGCATATTGAGTGCCTTAGCCACATTGACATGGCAGGAGACACATTTGATACGTCTGTTTGCCCTGTGATCAATGATTTTGTTGTTGTTTTTCAATCTCTGTGGAAGTGTGTTGTGACAACAACACGAGGTCGAATACGCAACAGAGCATCACTCCATTTTAACTTCATCGTATCAGGACCAGGAGGTTTACTTCATCAGATTTTTTTCCCTGAACATAGTCCCATTTATTCAATGGTATCAAACTCATAATAACTGTTTTTTCTTCCGCTTCTATAGGATATTGAACAAATTCCAAATTGATTTGACATTCATTGAAGCGACGCCTCATTTGATTCTGTGTTTGATTCTACCAAAAGTTTTCGAAGAACACTAATATCGAATCTCACATTTCAAACAACTATCGATTCAATAAGTTTGTTCGTTTAGTGTTGCGTCACAGACAGTTCAAACAAAATGCGTCGAGCTGCATCAAATTCGACGGCGCAGAAAGGCTTACGCCTATTCAAAGATTTCTTTGTTGATTTGATGAAAGACGACCAAGTAAGTACAATGTAGTTTGAGCATAGCGATTTGGACTTGAAAACACTGGCTCATATTTCTTTTTATCCACATTCAGTACGATTGTTTGCAACTTGCTTATGATCCGGACACAGTTGGCTTGTATGGTATTGCATTGAGACGTGACAGATACAAGAGTATCGACGAATTTTTGACCGACATCGATCTGTTGGCCCAAAGATACATAAGTGAGTGTTATTTAAAAAGCACATTGACTTGATCTGATTGCAATTTTAATTAAATACCATTCATTGATCACATCATCAGGAGGTTCCGATAGATACGAGGCAGCTCAATTGTTCAAAGAATCTTGCCGTGCAGAAGCCGACACCATCAAAAAGTGCCCGGATTGCTACGAATCTTGGCTGAATTGCAGCAAGAATTTCTTCGAATGCGTGTGCACCCAGCCTCATTTAGTGGTCTTCGCTAAGGTAGATGGCTTTCCAATTTGGCCAGCCAAACTGACAGCGTTCAATGATGTCCTCAAAGAGGCCACCATTGTATGTTTCGGCGACCATGAAGAAGCCGAAATACCATTCGCTAAGTGCTTCTTGTATTCGAAGAAAATTAAACGTGAAAAGGCGTTGAATGCAAAGCAGAAAATACAACTCGATAAAGGCTACAAGGTTATTAAAATTGACTTATTCTGTTCTGTTACCATTTCATTGATTGCAATATTTGCTACCTGTATTTCAGGAAGTCAAGAGACACATCAAAAACGTCGTTGATAGATTCGGTTCGTTCGTTCTGGCTCCAACTAAAAGAGCCATAAGTGATGTGAAACAGCATTTGATTGACATGATCCCGGGTGCTTACGCATCAGAAGGGTCAATGACAACCGATAGGCATCAACCATGCGCAACGCCAGATGAAGCTCGACGTTCGGCTGATAGCACTGCTGAACATTCTGCGAGTTATTCAGCATCGTCTGAATGCGATATTGATGACGCGGATATGCATCTTCCAGGCAGCATTGATATCAAATCCGAAGATTTGGACGATCAACATCAGCCAGAAGATCTATCAGCCCCAAACGAATTGCCAATCGAAATGGAAATCGCAGGAGTGGTCGAAAATTATTCACACCATGACGATGAACAAGATATTGGCGCAAACGATGATTACGGTGACAGTGGTCATTTGGTCATGAATGGAAATCTGCCGACTACTCCGCGTGCGGCTAGAGACGACTGTTCTTTCTTGCGGCAACAATCCACACGACCAGCACGCGAGGTCAAAAGCGAAGATGCAACCATAATCCAAAATGGTCCAAATCGTCGAAAGCGTCAAACTGACAATTCTGCCATGGTGAACAAGCGAAACGTTCCGGAACGAAACAAAAAGGCCAGAGCCGCTGGAACGGGCAATTCATCACAAGCGAATGACGAAAATGACGTGGTCATACTAGATGATGACGATGGTGATGATCAGAAGGAATTGCTCAAGGATTTATGCGAAATCTCGGTGAAAATAGCTGACCACGAACGGGCCATTCGAAGTCTGAAAGAGCAAAAAGATCGCATTACAAACCAAATTCTTACCAGATAAACGGAGCCATCACGCGGTCAAACCATCTCAAAGCGAAAGAAGCAGAGATATATTACATTAATGATAAAATGAACAGAGACAAGCGAAGAAACCATGTTACACAAATGATCGATCCTAACCAAATGTAATTTGAAGATTAAAACAAACATTTTTTGTTGGTAAATGAATAAGTGAAAGAATTTCATTCCTATTGAATAAATGAAAGCAAGCAAGCATATTTTTGTGGTTTAATTTCTTTGATCATCAGTAAATTCTTAATTGTGAAATGTTTTTCTTATCAACGTCTTTGGAGCTCTTCCATCAATGATATTTTCACCAGTGTTATCTTGATCTACTTTCTTCGGCAGTTTACACATTTCAAATTACAAAAAAGTAGTCTCCAACTAACGAATAAAGATGAGTTGAAAAGTCTTCACAGAGACAATAATTTATGAACGAAACAATGCACAAATGAATTGGCGCGATTTCATTCATTTGATTTTGGTGCTTAATCACATGAACATTTTGAAGAGAGAGTGAGAAAAACGAATTAACCTTTTTACCAATAGACCAAAAATGAATTCATATTGGTTCGAAGGGTCCAGATTTTTCAGACCACCTTCTTGGATGATAGATTCCGTTCCAATTGAGATAGCATGTTGAGTCAACATCTTTGGAATATTTGAGATGTGCCACCCAAAACTCAATTCAATCTACAGAATCGCTGTCAAATCCATTTCGCCGAAGGGATCATTGTTATGTGCCTTCTCAATAGATTGCTGTTCAATGTGCGGTATTCATCAGAAGAAAACGTTACAAATTCCCAACCCAAGATTCGCCACAAAGAGCTTACTTCATCGCAATCAAAATCGAAGCAAAAATGGCTACTCGCTGAGTTTAGTTATAATCCTATAGCCCACGATACAACTTGGACTAAAGAGTAGATCAATATGATATAAAGTTGAAATTGTGATAAAATTCATTGCATAAGTCCCAGTTCATATAAATTGATAGCCAAAAAGGCAAATTTTACTCCGGTTCAACCTATTTTCTTGTTTTTTTACAACATATTTCCAACGCTGGAGATATTTTTCGTATATTTCGACGATTTGCGGTCAAATTGACGAGGTGAGCATTTCTTTCACTGCAAACATCAATTCGATTGACATTCGTCAATTCATTGCTTTTATCACAAAATGGATAAAAGACCTTCCATTGCGTGATTTGTATTTCCGTTAATTTAGTTTGAGTTTGAAGTGATTCGGGAATTACAACAAAACCCTCTTTGCACATCGAGTGAGATGCACACAGAAAATGGAATTTTGCATAGAGTCATTTGAAATATGATACTTCTGCCATATTCCATACTGTTCATGTTCATGCATCAATGGTTTTGTTGTTTTTCAAATTCGTAAGATATACAAGTTTACCGCGCAAAATAACACGCGATTGAACAACAGAACAGAGCCTCATTCTAGTTCAACTGCGTCGTATCGAGAAGTTCATTTTCTAAGAATCTATTTCACTTGATATCAAATCAAGGGGGAAATCACTCAAAAGTAATACCAAATAGAAAAGTAATACCTCAGTTATTTCTAGTAATACCTCTGGTATTACTTTTGATATTTCTATGAAAAAAGTAATACCGAAAAAAGTAATATCCAAGTAATACCAAGTAATACTGATCAATAGAAGTAATACACCTGGTATTACTTTTGATTTGTACGGAAAGTAATACCAAGTAATACCATTTATGTAAAAGTAATACCTAAGAGTGATTTGCCCCTCGTATCAAATGCACAATCGAACTCTTGTTTCCTTCTGCTTCTAGACATTGAAAGCTTTCCAATTTGGTTTGACATCAATTGAAATGACGTCGTATGTGATTTTTCATATGATTCCACCATATTTTTCGAAAAACATCCATTTTGAATCTAAAATTTCGATTAATCATCAATATCGTTGAATCCTCTTAATTTTTATGTTTTTCGTCATAAACAGTCCAAGCAAGATGGTCAAAAATGTTCAGACATCAAATTCGATTGAGCAGAAAGGTCTTATGCCCGTTGTAAGTGGTTCGGATTTAATTAAATCCAAAGATTTAATTTTCAACTTTGCGGAAACGGCCAAAATATGAAAGGTGATTGGGTAGGACGTAAAATTTGGGCGAAAATAAGAAAAA